>NC_064642.1:134209151-134515462 GCF_023864345.2 Schistocerca serialis cubense
AGTGTGCTAGACACACTGGGCTATGCCTGGTCGGCGTGCGATTTCGTACGACAGCAGGAGCACTTTCGTGGTTATTCCACGCATTTGTACGTCGTCTGGTTATTCGATCTATTGTGCTGAGATTCATTAGCATTCCAAGGGATGTCTTCCAACAGAATAACGCTGGCCCACATACCAGTGTTGTAACCTAACATTCTCTACAGACTGTCGATATGTTGCCTTTTCCTCGTCAATCATCAGGACTTACCCCAAATGAACACATGTGGGACATCATCAGATGACAACTCCAGCATCATCCATAACCAGCATTAAGCGCCCCTGTCCAACAGGCATTCCAATAACTGCTATCTGGCATCTGTTAACACAGTGCATACACGTTTGCTTACTTGCATGCAACATTGTGGCTATTACACCGGTTATTAAGGTACCAGCATTTCGCATTTGTTATGGCTTATCTCGAGCTTACATTAACCGGCGACCTTGTAATGTTATTAACTTAAAGGTGTTACCTAGACAAATTTACTAGCGAAATTTCATTCTCTGCATTAATTATTTTTTGGTGTTGCGACATTTTCCGTCAGCATATGACTTTCCTTCAGAGCACATTCAGCATAAATGTTATAACCTGTATAATCTGTAACGCATTACAGAATTTTGGAGGTTTCCACAACGCCGTTCTCTAAAAACTGTACTAGCAACAATTCGCATTCTAGCAGTCGCTCTCTCCAAGCTTCATCTGTCAAGGGCTCCACAAACTGAACTTATATTTGGTTCAAAAGATAACACACCTTGATACCTATTTGTCACAGACTAGATTAGCACCAGCTGCTTTGCTCGCGTACACTGTATGGCCTGGAGAGATTTTTTTCTCTTCTTAATTAACAGAATTTTTATGTTGTTCACAAATTGCACACCTTATAAGCTTTTCACACTAATTGAGGCCTTATAAGCATTGTCTTTTTTTTTAATCGTGCCTTTTGCGTTCTTGTGGAGATGTTTCCGTAGCAACTCTCATCCCCTAACAAATATTTATTTATATCTAACCAAGAAGTAAGATCTCAATTTTCATAAATTTAGCTTTAAAAATTTTTAACCTAATGAAAGATTTTCTTTGGGGTTGAATTTCCAGAAACACTGAAGCACGTATTTCTTTTATTTCTAACTGGCAAGTTAAATAACAATTGCCATAGATGTAGCCTTAAAAATCCTTTTGTAGTTCTTTAGTAATTATTTAGTTTCAAAAAAAGTTTCACCCACTATTTCACCCCCGTAGAGCTTGAATTTCCAAAAATGCTGAAACACGTATTTTTTACTTCTTGTGAGAAAGCAAATACCAGTTTTCGTAGTTAACAGCTTCAAAATTCCCTTTAACAGTGAATACTTTCAAAAAGCCTTTCATCCCCTATTTCACCCCTTAGGAACGCAATTTTGGTCAGTCCGTTCTTAAACGATGCCTACAGTATAAGGTCAACACCCTCTCCCAACTACAAGTTTGAATTCTTAGCGATTGGAGTTTGAGGATGGTCAGTCATTGAATCAGTCTGAACCTATTTCACCCCATTCTGGGCTGAATTTCTAAAACCTGTGAAACACGAATCTTTTCATCTCCAACCGAGAAACCTAACACCAATTTTCGGAGCGAAAAATCGTCATAAAGCGTTTCACCCCCTATTTCACCCGTTTAGGTGTTGAATTTCCAAAAATAGTGACAGGTGTATGTTTTATCGGTAACGGAGAAGCAAAATACAAATGTTCATTTGAACAATGAAAAATTTCCACAAAAACTTTCGTCCTTTATTTCACCCCCACAGGATCTGAATTTCCAAAAACAGTGAAACACGTTTTTTTTATTTATAACTGAGAGGTAAATTTAAATTTTTATAGATTTAGATTTCATAATAAAATATTTTCATACAAAATTTCATCGCCTCTCTCACCCCCCTATGAGGTTCAGTTTCGAAAAACATTTAAACACACTTTTTTTGTTTGTGACCGAGAAGTCGAATACCAATGTTTATAGACGCAGCTTAAAAAATACTTATCAGTTCTTTAATACTGATATATTTTCAAGAAAATCTTTCACCCACTATCTCACCCTCGTAGGTTTAAATTTCCAAAAGTGCTGAAACTAAATGCCAGTATTCGCAGTTCTAACTTCAAAATTGCCTTAATAGCGATATTTTTCTAAAAACCCTTCATCCCCTATTTCACCCCCTTAGGGTTGGGATTTCGAAAAACCTCTTCTTAAACGACGCCTACTGTATAAGATCCACATCTTCTCCAAATTTCAAATTCCTGCCTTTAGCGGTTTGGGCTAGGTGATGATGAGTCTGTCAGGACGTTCCCTTTTATACACAGAGATCTACATATTTTTGCGCTTGAAATACAAAGAGGTTACATAACCAGTTAATTCCACTCAAAAGCGCCCAACGGTAACGACTGAAACGCACTTCACTGTATTGCTTCACAGAATACTGTTCGTTATTTTTGCAGAAGCTGAAAGCGCGCACAGTTTCCGTTCCGCCGACTGGTTGTTTTCCAGCGAGCCATTGATCCTCCTCAGGCCTGGAGCTGATTGCCTGCAGCTGATAGCGCCAGCCAACCGGCGTTCCATTAGCGTAATTGATGAGCCCGCTCGCTGAACCGAACTTCGGCTTCCTTTTTATACCACGAGAACATTTGCTGGATCGTAGGAGCTGTGCAAATACCATTTCTGAAGTACAGCGCTCACCTGTCCTACAGGCTTCAGAGAAACCTGTTTATGAGAAAGTTGACAGGTATTAAGAATTACAGACCTGTTTCCCTGTTTCTCTAGCAGCATGACTAGCGGAGTAGGACAGTATGTTACATGCTTCCTTTTGATGGTTAACTGAAGTGCCATTCCCGAATACCATTCCAAGGAGTAATATGTGTATATTTGTTGTTAAATTTAACCCTTGACTGAATTTGTGACTGGAGACACGACAGAAGTTTTTGTAGAGCTAATAGGAGAGCAAATATAATTTATATCTCTTTTAAAATTTATAACGCACATTCCTACATTCTTTTATAAGCGTAACACATCTCACACACAAAAAAATTGTGTGATCAAATTCGGCGTTTCGTTTCAACTGACGCTTCTAGAAATAAAAATACTTAAAACATTGTGGTGCTTTTGCACTAAATGAATAAAATTGGACTTAAAATAAACAGTTATACTTCAAGAATGTGGGTAATTGATCCCCACAGTTGATGTAAATCAAAATGTCACGTAGTCTGTAATTTCCATATGAAAAACACCTGCAGATATTTTGATCCAACAGTCCACAGGTGTACTGCTGATTCATGAAGTGTAACAGGACATTTTGATTTTATCAACGATTATATGGGAGGACGCAGCTCTAATCGCTTCCCACACCCGGGTTCCCGGGTTCGATTCCCGGCGGGGTCAGGGATTTTCTCTGCCTCGTGATGGCTGGGTGTTGTGTGCTGTCCTTAGGTTAGTTAGGTTTAAGTAGTTCTGAGTTCTAGGGGACTGATGACCACAGATGTTAAGTCCCATAGTGCTCAGAGCCATTTGAGCAGCTCTAATCAGCTACTAGGCTCGTTGTTGTTGATAGCCATTTACGCTGCAGGGTCTTGTGTTTATAGATACACTAGCTGACAAACACCGCCTTACCGGAGTACTCATTCTGCCAATTTTCTGTTAGAAACGAAAGCAAAAAAAATGAACTGTGTTTGTAGTGTAACATTGAGTAAATTCATTTCCAAGTACTCGTCAAAACACCTTTGTAATTATGAAACAATCTTACAAAGAAATATGCATAATGTACGAATATGTAAGTACAGTATCCAAATTAAGAAATATAGTCTGCAAAATACAAATTCTCGGTATGCTTATTTAACTCAGTATTTTTGGCGTCATATCTCTTATATTAAGTGTTGTACAATGATATATTTGTGTGGGTACATTCAGCGGCATATGTGGATACTGTCTACGAAATACACTCCTGGAAATGGAAAAAAGAACACATTGACACCGGTGTGTCAGATCCACCATACTTGCTCCGGACACTGCGAGAGGGCTGTACAAGCAATGATCACACGCACGGCACAGCGGACACACCAGGAACCGCGGTGTTGGCCGTCGAATGGCGTTAGCTGCGCAGCATTTGTGCACCGCCGCCGTCAGTGTCAGCCAGTTTGCCGTGGCATACGGAGCTCCATCGCAGTCTTTAACACTGGTAGCATGCCGCGACAGCGTGGACGTGAACCGTATGTGCAGTTGACGGACTTTGAGCGAGGGCGTGTAGTGGGCATGCGGGAGGCCGGGTGGACGTACCGCCGCATTGCTCAACACATGGGGCGTGAGGTCTCCACAGTACATCGATGTTGTCGCCAGTGGTCGGCGGAGGGTGCACGTGCTCGTCGACCTGGGACCGGACCGCAGCGACGCACGGATGCACGCAAAGACCGTAGGATCCTACGCAGTGCCGTAGGGGACCGCACCGCCACTTCCCAGCAAATTAGGGACACTGTTGCTCCTGGGGTATCGGCGAGGACCATTCGCAACCGTCTCCATGAAGCTGGGCTACGGTCCGCACACCGTTAGGCCGTCTTCCGCTCACGCCCCAACATCGTGCAGCCCGCCTCCAGTGGTGTCGCGACAGGCGTGAATGGAGGGACGAATGGAGACGTGTCGTCTTCAGCGATGAGAGTCGCTTCTGCCTTGGTGCCAATGATGGTCGTATGCGTGTTTGGCGCCGTGCAGGTGAGCGCCACAATCAGGACTGCATACGACCGAGGCACACAGGGCCAACACCCGGCATCATGGTGTGGGGAGCGATCTCCTACACTGGCCGTACACCACTGGTGATCGTCGAGGGGACACTGAATAGTGCACGGTACATCCAAACCGTCATCGAACCCATCGTTCTACCATTCCTAGACCGGAAAGGGAACTTGCTGTTCCAACAGGACAATGCACGTCCGCATGTATCCCGTGCCACCCAACGTGCTCTAGAAGGTGTAAGTCAACTACCCTGGCCAGAAAGATCTCCGGATCTGTCCCCCATTGAGCATGTTTGGGACTGGATGAAGCGTCGTCTCACGCGGTCTGCACGTCCAGCACGAGCGCTGGTCCAACTGAGGTGCCAGGTGGAAATGGCATGGCAAGCCGTTCCACAGGACTACATCCAGCATCTCTACGATCGTCTCCATGGGACAATAGCAGCCTGCATTGCTGCTAAAGGTGGATATACACTGTACTAGTGCCGACATTGTGCATGCTCTGTTGCCTGTGTCTATGTGCCTGTGGTTCTGTCAGTGTGATCATGTGATGTATCTGACCCCAGGAATGTGTCAACAAAGTTTCCCCTTCCTGGGACAATGCATTCACGGTGTTCTTATTTCAATTTCCAGGAGTGTATGTTGCGAGCAAAGTTAGTAGCACAGAAGCAATTCATTTCAGTGTCATGCATGATGCGACAGTTGTTCAGTATCTCGTTTTTATGAATCATGTCTCCTGAACTATCATAGATAGGCAGGTGGTTCTCAAGCACACAGTAACTATTGCTTGACAGTAAGGGATACGTGTACCAAGTGTATTTGAAATCTGTTGAGTGATTGCCGGCCGCGGTGGCCAAGCGGTTCTAGGCGCTTCAGTCCGGAATCACGCAGGTTCGAATCCTGCCTCAGGCATGGATGTGTGTGATGTCCTTAGGTTACTTCGGTTTTAGTAGTTCTAAGTCCTAGGGGACTGATGACCTCAATTGTTAAGTTCCGTAGTGTTCAGAGCCATTTTGCTGAGTGATTTCAGAGGAACACACACACACACACACACACACACACACACACACACACACACACACTATATCCTCTCCCCGTCTTTCCCCCCTCTTTATTCACAAACACACACACACACACACACACACTCCTTCCCCCTCTCTCCCCTTTCTTTATTCACAAACACAAACACACACACACACACACACACACATGGTGACACAATCTACACGAAAAACAAATGAACATACAACTGCAGTTCTATTTTATTTCCAAACGTGAGGTGCAGCGCAAGAAACGCCAATGTAGCAGAAGAGAAAGCGCAAAAACAGAAAACTGCCAACTGCATACGTACGACGAAGTTTTTTTGACTTCAACTGCCGATGACAAAGAAGGATAAAGCAGTGGTTTGTAGAATATGTGAAAAGAGTCAGAAAAACAGTAAGTAAAGTGCAAAATAAAGAAATACTGTTGTTAGTCTCTAACAACCAAATTGTACAAACATATGTATCCATATTTTCATAATGACCGCAGATGGTGATTTATAAATAAACACGAAGCGCGTGTGGTGTAAAATTCACTTTAATTAACTTCAGTAAGCTTAACACGGCGAAACCAATAGCTACTTTGAGCCACTTGTCCCATGAAAACATTCTGTTTGAGAAACGTGTTACTCAAAGGTCTTTTTCCAGGGAATGTTAATGCGTGATAATGAAGAATGTAATTAAGTGCTGAAGGGTACCTCTATGTGGCTTAGAACTGAAGGAAGTGGACGAGTGGGTGAAGAGATTTGTTTACAAAGCTCCGGAATGTTTCGTTTTAGTTCCATTACATTGTTAATGTACGACACTTTTCAATTTGCAAAACTAGATTTCAGCGTTTTTCCTTACCAAAATTAAGAAAGGAACAAAATGCAAATGGACTCTAAACTGTTAAAGATATTATTACTTCCTTTGACGTGCACTTATTTGGACTGATTACAATATTTTTCTTATACACATAAATTAATAAACAGGTTTGTTGTACTTAAATGTAAGGTCGTTTATATGTATTTATTTATTTCTTATTGCTTAAAATCTTGACAGCTGCCTCCTGGAAAGTAATGCTAGTGATATTTTCACATAGCTACAGAAAGCTGTATACAAATGTAATTAAACATTTGCTGCCTGATTCGTATTGTGGTTTAACCACTTACGATAACTGGTGAAATTAAGTATAAAATAAAAAAGGAAAAATGTCAAAATCCATAAACGATGGTATTACACATCTTGATCATCTCCACCATCGTCGCAGCCGATGCGTACTAGCAGTTCCCAATCTTAACCACTGGGACGCATCAGTGTCAAGGAAGTTATATTATTCAGGAACCCCCTATTGTGGAATTATACATTTATGACCTATGTTAACATTACTTACGTCTGTGTGAGTGAATCTTCGATCGTTGGGGACAGTATACTAAATCTCTAGATTCCAAGTTCGAGGAATACCATACGAATTCCAAACAACCCTGAAGCCATTCCGCGTCAGCGCTGATATGGAGCCAAAAATGAGCTAGCGCTTTTCTTGCGTCCCAGTGACGTCACGGGACATAACAGATTGTCAAATACGCCTTCAGTGTGAACCTAGATACCTACGACGCATTTGCTGCTAAAGTTGTCCACAGTGCTGAGGACACATGTCATTGCATTGTCTATGGAGATGCCCTTTCTGAAGCCAAATAGTCTCTGGCTGAGGTCGTTTAGTTCCATCTGGTACTGTTCTCTGGTGCACCGCAAGCGTCTCTGTACTTTGTCGGAGATCCTAAGACGACAATTGATCTACAGCTCTTAGAAACCACTTGATCCCCAGCTACGCTCCAAGTATCACACCTTTCTCAGACTTTCACAAAACAGGAGTTCTTTATTCTCTTAGTGATTCATATGATAAGTGTGCCAGGTATGAAACAACTTTGCTCTTTGCTGTTTCCAGAGTTTCGATATGAGTTTAATCTGGACTGGGAATTTCTAGATTCTTTAACTGAGTGACATCAGCTGCAACTTCTTGTGAAAACAGTAGAACAGTGCTTGACTTTTCATGCAGGGCATCATAAATTCTCATGGCTGTCTTTCTTTGATCACTGTCATCTTTTTGCTTATACCTTCAGGAAGAAGCCACGTCAGCAGTTACTCATCGGGTCTCTCCACCCTCCGGTAACAGCCTTGTCATTTTTAGCTATCACAGTTGGTGTTCTTACTTTCTCTGATACTGTAGCGAGTGCCCCATCAATCCGTCACTAGTTGTCCAACATTCTGCGTGGTGTCTGTTAGTTCTAAGTCTTGTTTCCCTACCACTTTCGCGCAACGACGCTCTGAGCGTGTTTTTTATGGAATTGACTAGTTTGAACCTGAGATCTGTTGTTGGTAAGGCGACGCCAGACCACACATGACATTTATAGTTCATAAGAGTTCAGTGAGACTAGCGATGATATAATCAAATACTTAATGATTTCAGCGTCAGCTCCACTGCATTCCCTGTAAAAGAATCTTAATACTAACTAAATTTAGTGGAAGGGGTTCAAGGCTTTCCTATTTTTAGTTAGCTGGTAAAATAATGTCGAGAAAGTAGTTAAGTTTACCACTGGAATTTTTATTCGACTCATAAAACATTGTTTATAAATTGCACTATTGATAAAAGAAAATATTTTATACAGGATGATAAAAACCAACTGCGTTCAACAAAAATGTGAACGAATATTCCCTGAATGGATTTCCATGTTCTACAATGGATCGAAGGCTGACCTATGCCATATCACATCTATACTCTAGGTTTAAATAAAGTTTCATAAAAGAGAACACTATCAAAAATGGTCTATAGTGACCCTCAATTATCTTTAATTACTTATTTAACTTGTCGTAAACTGCAGTGGCTGATGTGGCTTCTCAATAATTATATAACAGAAAAATGATCGAGTTTCAGATTTTAATTTCTAATAGCAAATGTGAATACCACTAAGTTTAATTTACGATCGACACTAGTATTACGTAAAAATGGGGTGTAACAGCTGAGACTTCTGCAGTTCTGAGTGAAGCCTTATGCATCGCGTGCGTTCGTTACCTTGTCGGTGGTTAGTCAGCGCAGGGGGTTGCGGGCGGCGCAGCTCTACACACGTCGCCGTCTCGGGAGCAACTCTTTCTAACTTCCCCTTACTGCTGTTTACCGAAGTTGGTTTAAGAAAAGCTTTCTGGCTGTGTTTTCAACTGGCCAATCAGGGTCTCAATGTTAACCTTAAGCTCCGCCTACAAAAATTCTGTCTATCCAATGAGAAACGTTATGCTTTTCGTGGTGGGGCAATGTTTTTAATATTTGCTACGTAACAGAGACGAGGAAATGTCCCACGCTAAAACTTGCAGCTCGTGTGGCCCTTTTAGTGTTATCGTAAGATCTATACTGTTCTTCTGGAGGGCTCTATCTTTTAACATGGGCTGAGGGGTGGTCTTGGCGGTCGGCTGGCGACGAGGGTGTCCGTCCCTTATCGTAGGGCCTCCTAGCTTACACGATTCTGCTGTTGGCTTCTGTTCTCGTTTCTCCCCTCGGAACTGCGTCTGTTTCTCGGTGGGAAGGTATGACATGCATTTAGGCGTTCTTGTGTTAGTCTGTGGTATTCCATTCGCTCACTCGTTGATCGTATTACTTTGGTTAATTTAATGTCAGGATTTATTCGGCGCTATATGACATACTGCCGGATTTACTATCATGTCAGGGTTTTCATGGAACGTGTTGGATTTGCCTGACGCCTTACAGTTGAATTTTAATGTATTCTTCCCAATGGTTTTACTTCGTGATATCTACTTGGTATTCGGTTTTAGCTGATCTATACGGCAACAGTCTAGCCTCTATCTTCTCCTGGTCTATAGGTCTATGGTATAATCTAGGCAGTCGTTGCACATATTTTTCCAGATTTGCAAGTTCTATCCTCCACGATATCTGGACGTTTCCTGTACTGCAATAGTCATATTTTGTGCTTTCTGCAAGACTACTGGTATTTTTAGGTAAATCACTGCACCTCTTTTTCTTCTTTCAGCAGTTTTTAAATTATAGTGAGCTTGATCGTTTCACTATCCCATATTCTCTCGGTGTAATCCAGGATCCAACAGATCTATGATACTGTCATTTTTATCTCTATCAGTAGCATGATGAAAAACTCTGCAAGAATTGATTGTGTAAGCTGCAGATCGATTTGTCAAGGTGATGTCAGTGTTGATTGCGACACCAGCGCTATTTTCATATGTGGGTTGACTGCCCACCTCATTCATCACATAGAGGTTTAATTCGCCTATCACTTTCTGGATTTATATAGAACACGAATGTGTTACGCTACGTATTTTGCATAAGGATCTAATGCTATTATATGTGGGTCATCATTAGCGTATTGAGCCGTATCTCTCAGCCCCATGATTCAATCCTGTGCGAATATTGCATGCAAACCTCATGATTGCTCGTTTACTACCTGAGAATTTTATAGTTACAGATGCAGCGTGTGTGTCACAAATCTGAGATATTTTTGTTATTTTATCATATTACTGAAACGTTCTGCAGCTGCCTTTTCGTTTACACCATCTACATTTGTTGTTACATTAACTGGAAATTGAAGAATCTTCCTCTTACATACGGCTCTCGAATGCGTGCGGGAGCTATCTCCCTATTAATTTTTGCGTACTCCAGCCATTGCTCTTGTGCAGTGCATACCATTTATTTATAATATCTGTATGTCTCAGGCTTCTCCAGTAAATACATAACTGCTTTGCATTATGTCCAGCAGACTAGACTTTCAAGGTGCTTCACGGCATTCAGTATACTAATGAGGAACAAGCGCAAAATTTTCTTATTATTTCGTATTAAGGAATCCACATTCTTTGGAAAAAAAAACGATATGTTTAAGGAGACAATTATTGACTTATCTGAAGATACTCTGGGCCGAAACAGTATGCTTGTGTCAAAAGTCGTTGTCAAAAATAAACAAAACTTTACTAATCCACATTTATTTTTTTCCTGATTTCTTTAGAAGCAATGTTGCGAGGTGCCGGGGTGGAGAAGAGTTTTTACCTCTTTATTCAGACTAATTTTGCATGAAACCGAGACATGCACTCGACTCCCTCCTTATCTACCACCTAATTAATAATGCGCACAATGGTAACGGAAGAAAATGATGGTGGGCCCTGCTAGTTGGTAAGATACGGAGTGCACACTCACAATAATTTAATAAAAATCGTAATTTTCTCAGGGAAAAAAAAGAACTTTATCATATTAAACAACAGGAAATGGTATTCTGCCTATATCTACGAAATGATATGCGGATTAAATATTACAATGAGATTTATTATACATTAGAACATAAATGCACATGTCTTCTGGTAAAAGCCTTCATACTATAAATGCACATGATTGCCGACACACACAGTAGGTTAAAGGATAGGGTATATTGAAATATTATGAGAATAAGAGTTGGCTCGAGAACGAGGGGCTCCTACTCTCTGTGCTGCAATATATTGACGATAATGACTAGAGGTCCTAATGAATCAAATATAAATCTCCCGACTATATGGCAGTATTGCAGTTAGTAGTGAGAGCTCAAATGGGATCACATGGAGAAAGAAGCAAGGTGGACTTGTACCAAAGCGAGCGCGCGTGCTTCTGAGGCATTCATTATAAAATTGATAAGTTCCTACAATGCCGGCGCCGCAAAACACTGTACCAGTACTGAAATCTGCGGCACGTCGTCGGTAGACAGCGTCCTGATGATGTAAGCGCCGACTTCTGCCGTGCAGCAACTCTGTGTCAACCCCTGGCCTCGAACGCTGTCCGATAATTCTAAGTTCTTCCGAAAAAGAGCGACCAAGTCACACGACTGTCCGACTCCGATGAAGATCAGATGCCGAATTCTCTCTGTGATGCGATGCAAGAGCAAAGCCAGCATTGCTCAACTCCCTACTCTCCTCGAAAACCGTGAATCAGCATTCAGTCCTGATTCCAAAGTTCCCCCACATTGTCTCAGGACATCATCCGTGCCAATAGCGACCGTTCCCTCCAGTTTAGAGCAGGGTTTTATGACGTCAACTAGCCTTAGTTTAAATAGACCAATCATGTCTCTGCTATTCTGCTGAGGGCACTGAACTTGTCATTTGTTTGGCTACGAAAACAACCTGCATAGACCACCGGCCATCCAGCTCCAGACAGTCTCACCCAGCAGGGCACAGTCCACAAGTATTCTCAGAATCAAGAGGACAATGCAGTCAGTTGGTGCCGGAATGGTAAACACATGAACTGCGGTGACACTCAGACGTCTCGCAGGTCGTTTCACCCTGGATTCAATAGGCGAAACTCGACCGACTTCAGTCGTTCCGCCAGGCTCTTAAGCCTACTGTACGAACCCCTCAGAATTCAGGGAATTGTAGCCCCCGACCGAAAACGCAGTGTGCCACATCCTCCGCTGCTTGCTTCGCACATGCCACCCAGGGAAGTAAAACAACATGTTTAGGAATCAAATGAAAAGTATTTTTTGAGCTCTCAGTACAAATACTCTCATTACAATAACCTTATTCGGCTTGTTACTACCGTGCGATGACATAGAACATTAATAAAATTGATGAAAATGAGAGGACACATGTAAAAGAGGGCATGGAACCTCTCAACGCGAATGTGCGTGAAAATACACTGACTGACAAGGCAGTGAAACACCCAGAACACGTGGTGGATCTCAATGTGACTTCGTACACATGCACACCATCACCGGGTATATAAATGATTAGAGTTGCAATTCTCTGTGACAGATATAACAGTCCCCACAGTGAATTAAAGTTATCTGTGTTTAGTGTTGTTACTAGGCTAGTCCTGATAGGGTATATAAGAGGTGTGAACAGCGTCAGAACATCGTGCAGGTTATGGGGGTGCTGCGTACTCATGTAAGACAACGTTATCGGCACCTGCCCGTTTAATGTAGAAGATTTGGGGAAGCCCAACAGCTACCGAAGCAGCTCGTCGGAGTGGAAAAGGTGTGGTTGGTGCGCAAGTGGCAACTCGTCTTTTGTGACGGATAAGGAGTCTGGGCTGAGCAGTGCTGTGGTTAACACCTCGTTAGCAGTAGTGGATAATTGTGGCTCATATTCCTAGAGTTTCGAGGCCAAAAGAGCATAAGGGCAGTATTTATGGGCCTCGGATGCTGCTTTTGGTGATACCATTATCACGGCATGGTTTTTGGCCCTATAAATATAATTCCGACGCCAAGAAGATATGTAATAGAGTGATGTCAACAATAATGCTATGATTGCATCGCCACCAGGTTAATAGTCACTGCAAACTGCTTCACCAGTACCACCGGCCTTCCACTAAATTGCTTATATCTGGCACTCTGCAAATGGACTAGATATTTGTGAAATTTGGTTGATTTTAAAATAATAATTGTGATGTTGCTAAAAACTCTTACACCCGTGTTTATCCCAAGTCACATTCATGGACAGGAATTCCATCCTAGTGAATTTAATTCCGGGTGTCCTAATTTATTATGAGAAAATGGTTGAACTTGAATTTAATGTGTGTTGTCATTTGCACAGCCAGTTATACTTTTGAGTACGTCAAAAGACTACTTATAAAACCACATTTGTTATTTAAAGAGTTATGCTTTGTTGTGCTTTTTTTAATTAATAATTATAGATAAGAATACTTAGCATTTCTCATACATACTGGTGTAGTTTTGTTAATGCTCATGGCTCTTCAAACCATGACAGTTTAAGGGTTCTCATGTTCTAGGCTAGTTAGTGAATGAAGCAATGGAAAGGCTCCTTCAGAGCCACTGTAATTAGATCTGCATTCTGTTTAGTTGCTTCATACCGAGTTTAAGAAGGAACTATTAATTGTTTTTCCTATTCTAACGCAAGTTGGTTAATGCACTGGCATAGAGACCTTGTACTAGGCAATGAAGTTATAGATTATGATCACCTGTTACACCTACTAGTTCATTTAAGGTACGTGTTGTTGAGAGGCGTATGTTACTCTTTACTATCTCATTGGCCATTTGTTTGTTAGTTGCACATTTATCAGTGAGGTTAGGTTATTGTTTTATAGTGTGATCAGATATAAGGAAAGAGTTTAGTATGTGTGTGTGTCAAGGAAGATTAGGTTAGCCTTAGCACTGCCTTCTGCTTTATCATTTTGCTTGATACAAGAATCCTGATTACGCTGGCGACCGATTTTAATATGTAATGTTGTACTCTGCTAGAGTGTTTCGGAAACGAATCCCAGTTTGATTATTCTGTTTCCATTAGGTTATCTCACGATCACAACTACTCAGAAATTCCTCGCAGAGGTTTAACGTTGGCATCGATTGCCACTTAAGGTGGTCGGTGGTACCGTTACACATTGGGTGGAAGTCCCGTCACCACTGCTTTCTTGGTCTGCGTGTTCCATTGACATGTCTCCCATAAAACACGCCTGTGACGTAGT
The DNA here is from genome assembly GCF_023864345.2 of Schistocerca serialis cubense. NCBI lineage: Eukaryota > Metazoa > Arthropoda > Insecta > Orthoptera > Acrididae > Schistocerca > Schistocerca serialis. The sequence continues at coordinate 134,223,390 of NC_064642.1, forward strand.
TCGTCCGCAATTTATTGGCTACTCATCCTCCGCGTACTCCTTTTTTAACAGTCACTATGTTGATTTATGGAGTCGCATGCAAACTTCATAAAACGTGATTCAGTGGGAAGACACAGAAGAATTCTTTTGTCCTGCGCTACACGCTTGGAGACTACTATAGAACATTATTGCTTCGTCCGTTGGAGAATATTTTGCGAAGTCTGAGATCATGTATATTGAAAATAAGCTGTCACTTGCTCGTACTCGCGGTTTTCATTGTTCTATGAAAGGTGCTTGCCTTTGGTGAGCATTCTCATTATCTATTTATCGTTAACTTTCAATTTTTGTTGATCCTACTGGAGTGTAACTAAGCTCAGGTTCCTATGAATTAGGCCAGTAACACATATTTTGCCTACAAGGGTGCGTAACGGATCACACGACCACGCCAACATCAATAATGAACGTGTCGTTACAGACAGCACAAGATTTCAGTGCAGGGCCCTTTTCATTGCATCGGTTACTGACAACGAACATCTCCCCCTAAGTGATTATTATTAGTACGAGGGCATAAATCCTCCATAGTAGGATAGTATATATAGTATGACACTGTAATTTAAAACAATCACTGTTTTTTTCTTTTTTACGTCGACAAGTTATACCACCGTTAACTGACGAAAACGACGGCCTTCATGCGTGATAACGATTATTATGCAGGACACACTGATACAAGAGAGAAATGCTACATTGATTTACTTTATACACTATTGGTTGAATTATATTTTTAATTTTTTTTTACATTTATTACTCTTACCTAGTTTCTCACATTGAAAGAGAAGCATTTAAATTGAAAATTCAATTATTATCTTTCTTGTTTTAACACAATATGCTGTACCATATATTTAACGCTAAACACTGTTGAGTGCAAAACCTACCTTTATATGAAAAAACTTAACATTTTTGTACTGGCGCAAGCGTATTAAACAAGAGTAAAAATCTATACATCTATACATATAATAAATTAACGGCCGATGTCAGCACATATTAGATATTTAAAAAAATTTAATATGAAGATGCTTCATAACAGCAACGGAAGCCAAAACAATTATTTTTAAAGTTTTGTTTGTATCTCTCTCTCATCTCCGTATGTTTGCACGCGCATCACACAAAAAAATGGTTCAAATGGTTCTAAGAACTTTGGGGCTTAACATCTGAGGTCATCAGTCTCCTAGACTTAGAACTACTTAAACCTAACTAACCTAAGGGCATGCCCGAGGTAGGATTCGAACCTGCGACCGTAGCAGCAGCGCTGTTCCGGACCGAAGCGCCTAGAACCGCTCGGTCACAACGACCGGCGCATCACACAAAAACTACAGCACGAAATTGGATACGGTTTTCATAGTTGTCTTGTTATAGGTCTAAATTATAATCTGGTACATGTTCCACCTCGATATGCCACATACAAGCCGAGTTATCCATAGATACAGAATGTTTTAACTGGGTCCGTACGGGGAAATCGGAGTCCATAAGGGATACAGAGAGACTATCACAGGAACCTTTAGGTGCTTTTTTGTGAAAACACTTTTTTCATGACCAAATTTTTGTTCAAGCGTGAGTTGTCTATGAAAATGAATAAAACTGGCAATTTTTTATGTGAATCGACTCAGTTTCATTACACTGGAAGAAAAATATCGGGACAGCAAAAATTTTTATGAAACTAAACTATATAAACGACGATAGAAATGATGTTGTTGTTGTGGTCTTCAGTCCAGAGACTGGTTTGATGCAGCTCTCCACGATACTCTACCCTGTGCAAGATTCTCTCCCTGTACCTACTGCAACCTACATCCTTCTGAATCTGTTTAGAGTATTAATCTCTTGGTCTCCATCTACGATTTTTACCCTCCACGCTGCCCTCGAATACTAGATTGGTGATCCCTTGATGCCCCAGAATATGCCCTACCAACCGATTCCTTCTTCTAGTAAAGTTGTGCCACAAATTTCTCTCCAATTCTATACAATACTTCTATACAATACCTCCTCAATAGTTATGTAATCTACCCATCCAATCTTCAGCATTCTTCTGAAGCACCACATTTCGAAAGCTTCTCTTCTCTTCTTGTCTAAACTATCTATCGTCCAGGTTTCACTTCCATACATGCCTACACTCCACACAAATACCATAGAAATGATGAAATCTGAAAAAGCAGTATTTTTGAAAGTTTTGTCATCTTCATAATACTGTTAACAGTTTAATCTTGTTAGCCACAGACGTTCTTGAATTCATCCTTCAATCGGTGTAACTATTATATTTGTCGAGTTGATACTAAAAGTCACTGTCGTTCACTTCCTCAGAGGTTTTCATCGTGTTTATTCGATGTAAGTGAAGTGATAAAACTTTAGTGATTTCGTATAAGTCTTTTCGCTAGTTTAACTTTTTTTAATCATTCTTCAATTGGTGTAATTATTATCGTTGATCAGTCCGTCGAGTAATAATAATGCCTCCCCGGAACCGGTCTACCCTTCCTCCTGTTTCTGCTCAAGCTAAGCGAGCGTGATTGAGAAAACTAACAGAACGGGAACCGTAGCGTGAAGCAGCGTCCTAGAACTTCATCGTCTCGATCTCAAGAGACTTATTGTGGACGAATCACGTTTGAACGCTAACAGACACCTCAACGCTGCGTCGCGGTCTGTAGAAAGTAACGCAGAACGTGAACGTCGCTTGAGCGCGGCCCGATCTCGCCAAGCTGCAGCGTAGGGTACTCATGAAGAATATGAGATTCCACTACCGTCTGATCGTAGACGCCACGAGATTTCTCGACCTGTAGAGACGAAATCCGAAAGGGAACTGCGTTTGGATGATGACCGCATCCGTCACGAAATCTCACGTTCTCTTGAAATGCACCAGGAAAGAGAAGGAAGTTTATCTGTTGACCGTAGCGGTCAAGAAATTCTGCGGCTGCTGAACACAGATGAGGATCACGAGCTTCGTTTATCTGCTGAACGTAGCCGCCATAATATTTCGTGACTTTTGGAGACGGAGGAGCAGCACGAGCTTCGTTTGTCAACCGCTTGAAGCCGCTGCTTGAAAGACAGGAGGCAACCGTCCAGCACTTGGAACAAGAAAAGAGTCTTTTACAGGAAGTGCGGCAAACACGATCCGGTGAGACCCGAATGACGCCGTTAGTGGAAGACAGGCTGAACCATGCCGTTCTCAGGCTGTCAGTAAGCGATGGTGATGAGTCAATGCTATAGGAGTTGTCCTTGAAAGAAAAAGAAAAATGTGCGTGTGACTACGAACAGTAATAAAATATGTCGATTATTGTCAACTTGGCTCATTGAACTAAATATGCGCTCATTACCGTGATTTGAAGTGGCACGGAGAACCGAAGGGAACGTAGTATTCATCTGGCAAAGTTCTCATAGAAAGAAAAGACGCACCAGAGCCACTAAAAAGAGTTATTAAACGGAGAACAATCCGCTGTAGAAATACTTTTAGTGAACTTAATGGTCTGCCACAACGCTTTCCAAATTGCTTCTTTTGGGGCGAAACGGATAACCAACGGGGCGTTTGTGCCTACTTTTAAGGTACAGGGTCAAGCTTTTTGTCACCGACAGATGTCCCATGGTTTTTTTTAATTTATTTTGTAGCTAATTACCAAGACCTCGCAAATGTTAAGCAACAACATATTCCAAATTTAAATTCAATTTTGGTAAGAAGCGTACAAAATATGCTACACACTGTGAACCCGTATCTCAACAGCTTTAAAGCGGCGCTTAAACCATTTCCAAACGACGAGCAAAAGAATTACAAATTTGCTACTACACCTGAAAAAAAAATCAAGATCTCACCTAGGTACGGTATAATACACCAACTATAAATGAGGTTGCAGTCCTGTTAGTCGACCAGCAATGTGATAGGAGAGACATTGTGTTACGTACACATGATGATCATCTTCAGTGACACATATGGCGCTTATGATTCGTTACATTATCCTTTAATGTTCTGTTGTGGGGAAGACGGATACAATTTTGCTGTGTATAGTGTTGATCCTCATACGGGTGCACCGAAGTTTAACAAAAAATTCTGCAGTGCAGCGCTACGTGTTAACGGAGATACCTATATATTCCGAATATGAGGCATTTTTAACCAATTATTAGTATACATATATAAAAAAATTGAAACAGAAGGGTCAGTATTCATCCGCTCATCAGTGACAATTACTTGTGGAAAATTACATTCGTCTTAGAGACTTTGCAACAAGATTCTGATGCTGAAAACATGGGTACTGAAACGTACCCTTAGGAAAATTATGAATGCCAGTGCTGGAAAATCTCTTACGTTATTTGATTTTCAAACAGCTGAGCAAAACTGAACGTACTCAGACATTACACTCTTTACTTATTCTGATCAACTCTAAACTGACACACAATATTTTTAGCGCAACGCAACCTGACTTTCAATAATCCCTACAAAAGAATGGCCCTGACTAACGGAAACCTATACCTTTCATGAATCACTCACCTTATAAAAATCTTCGTTACTCGAACTACTGCAATACATCGAGCGCCAATACAGCCACCAAAATAAAAGATTCTAACTACGGAAAGCACTAACTACTGATAGGATAGTTAGCAAATCCGCTCTCAGAACTCTGGCCATCTCTCTCTCCACATCCACCACTGCTGGCGGCTCACCTCCAACTGCGCAACGCTACGCGCTGTTCACAGCCAGCTGCCTAACACTACTCAAGCGAATGTTCCAACAATGCCAACCAGCCACAGACTGCACACAGCACAGTCAGTGATTTTCATACAGAGCGCTACGTGGCGTTACCAACATAAAAACCTACACAGCCTACTTACAGTAGGATGGTGATTTTTCTTTCCACATTTCCTGATAGTCCCTGGTACATGGCCCAGCCTACTCAGGATACGTTTCACTATGTTAAAAAATATGGTGGCGCAGATTTGTTTGTTATCATGTCCACCAGTCCAAAGTGGCTGGAAACAGAGAACAACTTGTTTGCCACCCTGATGTCCTGCGACAGGTACTACTTGATTTTTCGAATATTTCATTTAAAACAAAAATGCCCAATAGACGTTCTTAGAGAAGATAAGGTATTTGGAGCAGTTCTGTGCTATAGGTATTCGACAGAGTGGCAAAAGCGTTGTTTGCTTCATTCGCACAACCTTTTGTGGCTCAAAGAGAACATCAGGCCCACCACATTGACCGAGTTATTAGTGCGAAATATCATAACCCGACACAGAACCCGTTCTGCACAAGATTGCCAAAAGCAACATGATACAGGGCCCATGTGTCTCATTAAATACCAGTTCACCTTGCGTGAAAGAGGGCCGTTGCACGAAGAGGTATCCGAAAAACTTCATTAAAGGAATTTTTGCTGGTGTAAATGCTACTGGTGAAAAGTGGTATCCACCGGATCGCCACCAGGCGGCTCAAGATGGTGGGTTTACAGCTGAAGTTGATAAGCCCGCTGAGTGTGTTGCAGTAGATAATCTGTGGGCAGTACCATAATAAGCAATACTTTCATTTGAAGCCCACCTGAATGTCGAATACTGCGTTAGCGTAGAGTCAATAAAATACGTTTGCAAATACGTGAATAACAGAAGCGACCAGGCGAAACTTGGTTTTCAGAATTCTGATCACGACTAGGTGACAAAATATCAAGCAGGTCGCAGCATTAGTATCTCAGGAGGATGTGGCGGATACTGAGTTCGCTATTTAGGAATAACAACCTAGGGTTATGCACTTAGATGTTCGTTTACAAAATGGTTATCGGGTCTATTTCAATCCTCAAAATGTGCAGGAATGTTTAGAAAATTCTCTCCATACTACACTCTTAGCTTATCTCAATCTCAATTAGGATGATAAGCTCAAACTTTTCCGTACAACGAAGTTTCATCCTTCTACATTTATGAGAAAGAAAGAGGTGCTTTCAACAGACGTCGACGTGGTCAACCAGTAGGAAGATTTCCAGGCATTTATCAGGACCCCGCCTTACGTAGTGTACATGGTGAAACTATGTCTTTAATTATTTTTATCATTTAAACACTGACCTACAGAATTTTCCCTCACAAAGACAACTTAAACTTAACCTCTTCATTTGTTACCCGCAATATGCAAGCCCATCGCAATCCGACAGCTATACAGTGACAACATGACTTCCAATAACTAAAACAAAAAAATGGCCCTGAATTGCACGAAATTCTAACAATAATAAAAGTCCAAAATATATGAAATTAAAGAAATATGAAACTATTTCCCACTCTGTTAATTGCCTAAACTCATTTCAATCACGAACCCCAATTTTTTTTTTATGTCACTCGCCTCACAAAAAATCTTCATAACACGAACTACAGAAATTACAGCAAGCAGCCAGCTAAATAAAAACATTCTATCTACTATAGACTCAAACTACTAGGAGGCATGTTGTTAGCAAAAGAAAGATTTTGTTGAAGATCAAACAATGTATTCAGAAAATTTTACCTTATCCATGCGACATCCAGTTCCGAAAATTATGTAGCTGTCAATAATTCCACTACACAAATATTATCAACAACATCCATCATCCTACATGTCCTTGTGTCTCACTTTACAATGCATTTCCTACCAACACACTGTCTCCACGAAGAAAAAACATGTCCATACACTTCTCCATCCACTCGCTAACTGCTAGTCCGTCCAACCACAGAATCCCTTGCCGAGGGGGCAGAGCGCTGTCAGCGATATTAACACAGTCTATAGCGCTGCCAACATACAAACAGGCTACTTACGATGGTCCATCCAAGTAAGAGCGAATGCTATTACTTGCGCCTTTTACTGCACACAGTCCGCGGAGCCACATCTTTCGCGTTTCTGAGAACTGTAAACGGCGTTGAGTATCCAACGTTTCACACAGCCTGCAGTGCACAACGTCTGCCAGATGACGACCGAAATTGAAACGAAACGTTCGAAGACGCTGTAATCGGTGAAAGTCCCAGCCGACTGCGCCATTTGTTTGTCGTTATGATGGTGTTCTGCGTAGTTTCTCATCCTGTGCAGTTGTGGGAGAAATATCACTGGTATCTTGCATATTTTCTGTTTGAGTCTAGACGCGCTTATGGCGATAGTCTATCAGAATCTGATGAGAGGGTTGTCAGTCGTTGCATTTGCTCGCTTCAATTGGTGGAGATGCTTTGCGTCATTACAATATTCCGGAACCACAGGAAACCTCTGACGGTCCGCGAGTTAGTAGCGAATATCCTGCGGAGACAAATTAAAGTTCTACTGCAGTGGTTGCGACCATGAACAATAATATTGGGGCCCTCTCCGATGACCAAATGTCAGTATATGACGAAGTGTAACGGAGTGATTATCGACAGAAGGGTGAAACCTTTTCCCTTGACGCCCTTGTTGGTACAGGCAACATATTTTTGACTCATTTACTACTGGCTGAGACCAAAAGGTAAGGGAAGAGACTCCCAAAAATGACCAAACGGCTGCTATAAACCAGAACATTTTGGTAAAAGTATAGGAATGAGGCACTGCGTCGGTCCATAAATATAACTCTGGACCGGCCGGACGCTACCACTTATCCGGTAGAGTTTCTTAACTCTTTCGGCATCAGGACTCCCGTGCATAACATCGCTCTGAAAGTGGGAATCCCGATTATGCTTCTTCGTAACTTAACCCCTCGGAAGCTGTGTAATGAGACTCGCCTTAAAGTGGTATCGCTTCGAAATAATATTGTAGAAGGGGTTGAAAAAAATCAGCCAACTAGGTGGTGGTACATTAAGTTACCTGAAGTCGAGCTGCTCTTGTCAAAAAGAAAAAAAAAGTTCAAATGGCTCTGGATACTATGGGATTTAAATCTGAGGTCATTAGAACAACTTAAACCTAATCTAAGGACATCACACACATCCATGCCCGAGGCATGATTCGAACCGTAGCGGTAGCGCGGTTCCACACTGAAGCGTCAAGAACCGCTCGGCCACAGCGGCCGGCCTGCTCTTGTCAGCTAATGTAATGTGCTACCATGTGATCTAGCAAGGCCCACTTTTTTAGAAATATCGAAACCTAGGTCAAGGGCTAATAAGCTTTTGTTTTGCTACATGTTGGCTAATATTTTCAACCCTCTTCAGAGTTACACAGCCGCTAATTCGCAGCCATATTTAAGATTTTGTGATATTATAGAAGCTGAAACTCTCACGGGCTGTCGAGCTGGTGAAATAGTTTTTATACCACGCATACCCCTCTTTCCCAACAATTTCCCTTTCCAGTTCAAAAGCGTATAGTTTCCTGTGAGCATGTGCGTCGCTATGACCATCAACAAATTACAAGGATAGACGCTTGGAGCCGCCGACGTTGACCTTAGAACGCACTGTTTTTCACAACGCTACCTAACTTCCTAGCGGTTCACTAGCATAAATAATTGGTTTATAATGTCTCCTATGGGCAAAACACCAAATGTGGTATATAAATAAATTCTTTAGATTTTGTAATTTCCTTAAATACACCACCAGCTTGTTCACCTGTCCAGGTCCAGTGGTATTTCGTACTTCAAATATCTATATTTGTGCTTAAAAGTACATCAATTCCTTACCGTTGCGCGTTTTGGCAGCTTCGTCTTCAGTTTCCTTGCATCCATTTTTCGCCGCGATAAAAAGTTTCAGATTTTTTCAAAATACGTGGGAGCTCAAAATCCATGTGGACAAATTCGCGGGTAGAAACTAGTTACAAATAAAAACGAATTATAACAAATCAGTTGGTGTGATAAGCATCTAAATCCTCAACACACAAGCCCTCGTTACATTCCTTGCACTGGGAACGTGCTGACGTCCTGCTGAATATTCCAACACTTCGCCCTCTTCTGAGTACCTGTGTTTTCACAGTAAGGTGGTTCATACAATTAAACTGGAGCTCACATGCTAAAGTACTGGAGTGCAGGATTTGTCCAAGCCCTCTCGACGGCGTCGCATACCTTCTGAAGTATACGTGCACAACTCTTCGTCGACAATTTACACACATCAAAAAAAGTTTTGCACCGCCCCGTTTCCCAGAAGTCCTGAAGATAGACGTTGGTACAATTGGCACCCCCATCATGTGCATCTTGTGAATGACTTCCTTCAGGATAACGACATCGCTCAACTAGAGCGGCGAGCAGGTTCTCCAGACATGAACCCTTACGAACATGCCTGGGATAGATTGAAAAGGTCTGTTTATGGACGACGTGGCCCACCAACCACTCTGAGGGAACTACGCCGAACCGCTGTTGAGGAGTGGGACAATCTGGACCAACAGTGCCCTGATGAACTTGTGGATGGCATGCCACGAGGAATACAGGCATGCATCACTGCAAGAGGACGTGCTGTTGGGTATCAGAGATAACGGTGTATTTAGAAATCTGGACCACCAGCCCTGAAGATCTCGCTGCACGGTGGTACAACATGCAATGTGTGGTTTTCATGAGCAATAAAAAGGGCAGAAATGATGTTTCTGTTGATCCCTATTCCAGTTTTCTGTAGAGGTTCAGGAACTCTCGGAACCAAGGTGATGTAGAACTTTTTTTGGTGTATGTACACTCTTTGACATAAAACTCGACCGGCGGCCGGCCTCTGCAGAGGATAAGTCCGCGCCGATCGCGACATGGGACAAATAAACTGACCAACTCGCTAATTCTCCAAGTCCCGCTATCTGCACAATCTGGCAACACTGTAGACTGCGGCACTTCCTGGAAGAAATCTTGTCCCATGTTAGAGAGGCGGTAGGCTGTATACGCCTGTGGTCTAGCGGTAGCGTGCATTGTGTCTGTCTACAATGTTTGTGTATCGAGACCAGCTGGCGCAAAACATTTTTATAGCCTCTTCTCTCTGAATGCTGAAGACGTGAATGTAATGGTAGCGCAGATTCAATCTGTTTCACTTTCTGACACACCGATAACAAAATTTTATCCAGTAATCATATTGCGGCATATTTCTTGCAGACTGTCCTACTCTGGACGCCGTATGCGGCAAAGCTCCGGGATCCACTTGCTGGCTACCGGCAGCGGCCGTGGCGACAGCACCGGCGCTGCGCTCCCCCGTTCTGTATCGAAAGCCCCTGCTACCGCTCATCGCTTTCGATAATTTAAAACGCTTTATTATTATTATTAAATATTGCTCCACAGAAAATTTCTACGATTTCAATTCTCGATTGAAGGTAACGGAGACAGACGCTCTGATTAGCAGATGGGTACTGTATTGCATTAATCGGCAAGATATGCCGCACATATGGATAATGAGGAAGTCTGCGTCTTCATACGTTTCCTCCTTGAAATCTGTATGGCCCAGAATTAATTTTATAGACAGGGACGAAATCAAACCACCTCACTACATTAGGCGAATGTGAGAATACTATGTCGCGACCGCGAAAAGTAACTTGAAAGTTAACGGAATGTGAGTAATTCGTTGAACGGTAAAGCGTTACAATTCAATTGTAAAGCAGGCACGACACAAACAGGATTCATGTGACGAACTACTATAGCCTAAAGACCTGGCACTCATCACATAGGGCTAATGAAGAAAATGATGAAGAGTGGATGACTGAGTGCTAGGAACCATTAGTTTGTAAGTAGGAATGTGTTGATTTACCATAATTATTTTTAGTAATGGTCAATTTAAATTCATGATTTTGATTAGTTTGTTTCAAAATCTGATCTGGAAGTGCAGGAAAATATTAGCTCGTGGCTGTAAGTAATCGAGCTGCTAACAGAAATTCATGGTAGAACGTAATGCTCTTAAGTTTGATCTGAAAGAATTAGTTTTCAAAGAAGCCATTTGTAGCTTGCGTCTGTTTCATTTTGTTATTTGACGAGCTTCTGAAATTCATGGATTAAGGCAGGGTTGCTAATTTAGTATGAATGAATAAAAAGTCACCTTTTGTGAAATGAGTCAGTAGAAATTTACGTGTGAAGCTGATTCTTGGAACAACGGTATTTGAAAGATACGTGGTAAACAGTGAGGTCGTTTTCCTGAATTAAATAAAGGGGAAACATCATAATAGTAATTCGTGTAGCCATGCTATGCACGCTATACACGAACTGTAAGTATTGTGAAAAGATATGTGTGTGTATTTAAGTATCTTTTGGAGGGGAGGTTTCAGATGGTATATTACTTAATGGTGCCGAAATATAATTAGGAAATCAGTCTAGGTAACTTGTGGAGGTTTTTTTCAGTTGCAATAACGTGCCGTCACGAATATGAGGGGAATGTAAATTTCGGAATCGCGACCGCGCGGACTTTCCAACCACGCGAGAGTTAGTTAACGTCGAGGCACGTCAATAAATGAGAGATGTTTTTGGGATTAGACAGTGATTGAAGAAGTTATAGAATTTTTCTAGTTCTGTTCCCCGTGGAGATACCATCATTGCTTTGCCCAATGGTAATAAGACTGATAGTGTGTCGCTGTGACGTTATAATTAAGCATTGTGGGCTATCCTTCATTCCTTCCCGTGGGTGAGAAAAAGGTTATCTTCGTAAGAGATCATACGAAGTAGAAATATCTTTACATGTGCTGTTACAAGGTCAGCTGTTAGGCAATTTTATCCTGTATGTTACTGGTAATACCGTTATTATGTTTTGTGAGATGAAAGTAAGATAGAATGAAAAGAAATAGCTTACAGAACGGAGGAGAAGTTATTATGCAGGCCCAGTTACAATTCCGGTTACTTACGCAGTCGGGTGATTAACAGTGTACCAAATTTGGGGTTAACATTTCAAAATCAAATATTTATCCCTTGGGCATACATTTGTTTATTTATTTCTTTGACTAAAGAATTTAATTAGTAGTTACTATGGGTAACAACCACTCAGTGACATATTTAATGAGAATACACAGTAACCATTTAACTTTAGTAGGTTTCCGGAACACTTTAGGACCTCGCAACTGGTTTGGCCTTTATTTTTCTTTCAGTACCCTACCCATCCTCCCTCGTTTTCTATAACTGCTCGAGCCGCGCGGGATTAGCCGAGCGAGACAGCCGGCACGGTAGCTCAGCGTGTTCGGTCAGAGGGTTAGCTGCCCTCTGTAATAAAAAAACTCAGTTAATGGATCAACAACGAACGAAAACGGATGTCTTACGACGTCGACGTCCGCCCCGAGCAGGGGCAACGAACAACAGCGAACAAAAGGAGAGTTAAAAAAAAAAAGCGGTCTAAGGCACTGCAGTCATGGACTGTGCGGCTGGTCCCGGTGGAGGTTCGAGTCCTCCCTCGAGCATGAGTGGGTGTGTGTGTTTGTCCTTAGGATAATTTAGTTTAAGTAGTGTGTAAGCTTAGGGACTGATGGCATTAGCAGTTAAGTCCCATAAGATTTCACACACATTTTTTTATATATATAATTGCTCGAAGGCGTCGGGGAAGTGATAAGGCTAAATTCCTGATTGTGATGATCGTTTATCTCCCACCATGTATTCTCTATATTTTCCCACAGAGTTTTTGAATTCCTTGACCGAGATGGTAACGACCTCAGAACCTCCGCACACATGTTTTCAATGGGGTTGAGGTCTGGTGATTTTGGCACGAAAGGAAGAAGTTTTATTCTCTGCTGACCTTGGAACCAGTTCTGGATTTTTGTGCTATTGTGAATCGGGCTATGGTTCTGTAAAGAAATGATCATCCATTAACACAGAAATTAAATACTTCTGACTGATACTATGAATACTTAATTTCCATACTGTGAAAAAATTCGACAACTGCAGTGGCTGTATAGTCTAAGCTACAGGTTTATAAATTATTCGCAGGATTCCACATTCCAAAATACTTTGCTGATAATCTGTTGACAAAAACCTACATTGACAAGGGAAGGGTGCTGGGACAGAGATCAGAATACAGAGTGAATGGTAATATAGTTAAAGGTGCCAGTTATAACACGCAGGTTGGCCTTCTTTCAGAATATACCGTCCTCCTATGCTTTGGTAATGATGAGGTGGGGTGTAAGTTGTTTAATACAGTGCAGCAGTCTGTTGAACTGTTAGAATCTGTTGAACGGTTGTAAAGCTAATCTGCTTCGCTTATTCAAAACGATTGCTAGCCTTCACTATACAATTCTTTTTTCTATCTTTCCACTGACAAGGATATATAGAAGAAATAAATCTGTTCTCTATGGACTTTACACGTGCTCGTTCGCTCAATGTGTTGCATTTACCGAAGGCGACCGCAGCCGCTGACGTCACCTGTTGACACCTCGTGTCTACGCGGCCCCGTACTAGGGGTAAACGCCTACAGTTGACATAAGTTCATTGCTCAAGAACAATTCGTGTATGCAATGTTGCTGTTATGACTAAGATCATAAAATCTGTAAATCGTAACCCAATTCATATATTTGCACGCGCCTACGAAATATTAAACATGAAAACAATTTTTTTCTTTGTCACACAATTTTTAATCAAGGCAATGCGGTCAGTTGCCAGCTGATATCAAAATTGAACGTAAGGGAGGAATAAAGAAAAAGATATACGAGAAACAAATCTCGAACCCATGAACAACTGTGTACTATCCTGGAAACGTGCTGATGCGGCTATCTCACAATTTCAAAGGATAAGAAAACCATCCCTAGGTTGAGACACCAGGAACCTCAAACTGCATCACCAATACGTTCATTCTCTGATTCCTAACCCTGTCATCACGCACTTCCCATGTCAAAGTGACTGACAGAAACGAGCGCGAACGACCTGGGATTAGGTGATACAGACCTACATCCATTTAATATTTTCTTGTCATCTCGATCACATATTGAGAGTAATCACCACAGGAGAAGTGGTTTTGAGTTGGGAAACGTATTTCAGTTCAAAATGGTCGCTTCATGCAAAAGGTGGCCATACTCTCGTGTTTCACGTTGTGAGCTGTACACGTCAGCTGCGATTATGGCTCTGAGCACTATGGGATTTAACATCTGAGGTCATAAGTCCCCTAGACTTAGAACTACTTAAGCCTAACTAAGCTAAGGACAGCACACACATCCATGCCCGAAGCAGGAGTCGACCTGCGACTGTAGCAGCAGCACGGTTCCCAACTGAAGCGCCTAGAACCGCTCGGCCACAATAACCGGCTGCTACCATTATGGTAAGGGCCGTATTTACTGCTGTGCGAACAAGGCACTGCTGCAGTAAAGTGCTCAATTTATATAACTATAGGTGTTTTTTTTTTCATTAGTTCCAGTTTTTCTCCAAAAGCTTTATCTTATCAATTCATTCCACTACTGCTCTTTCTTTAAGTTCTAATGCCTAAGGAACCAAATTGCTAGGGTCATCAGTTCCTAGACGTAGAAACTACTTACACTACCTTAAACTAACTTATTCTAAGGAAAACACACACATCCATGCCCGGGGGAGGACTAGAACCTCCGGCGGAAGCGGCCGCGAAATTTATGACACGGAGCCCCAGACCGTGCGGCCACCCCACGCGCCAACTGCTGTTATAAAGGTAACAACTAAGAGACTACTCATAACCCTCCGTATCATATATGTTCTGGAAACCTCTCAGGATTTTCGGCAGTCGTATTCTTCGCGAATACCAATTTACATCAACAGCAAACAAGACTAAGTCCCTCAAGAGACTAGAATTAACTGTCAGCGACACGAATTTGTGTTGTTTACATCATATAGGTGTGAAACAAGATGGTAACAGTTTTTGTTTATTCCAATCTCTGTCTTCCTCTACAGTTTTTGCCCTCTACAGCTCCCTCTAGTACTATGGAAGTCATTCCCTCATGTCTTAGCAGAAGTCCTATCATCCTGTCCCTTCTCCTTATCAGTGTTTTCCCCATATTCCTTTCCTCTCTGATTCTGCGTAGAACCTCCTCATTCTTTACCTTATCAGTCCACCTAATTTTCAACATTCATCTATAGCACCACATCTCAAATGCTTCGATTCTCTTCTGTTCCGGTTTCCCCACAGTCCATGTTTCACTACCATACAATGCTGTACTCCAGACGTACATCCTCAGAAATTTCTTCCTCAAATTAAGGCCGATATTTGATATTAGTAGACTTCTCTTGGCCAGAAATGCCTTTCTTGCCATAGCGAGTCTGCTTTTGATGTCCTCCTTGCTCCGTCCGTCATTGGTTGTTTTACTGCCTAGGTAGCAGAATTCCTTAACTTCATTGACTTCGTGACCATCAATCCTGATGTTGAGTTTCTCGCTGTTCTCATTTCTACTACTTCTCATTACCTCCGTCTTTCTCCGATTTATTCTCAAACCATACTGTGTACTCATTAGACTGTTCTTTCCGTTCAGCAAATCATTTAATTCTTCTTCACTTTCACTCAGGATAGCAATGTCATCAGCGAATCGTATCATTGATATCCTTTCACCTTGTATTTTGATTCCGGTCCTGAACCTTTCTTTTATTTCCATCATTGCTTCCTCGATGTACAGATTGAAGAGTAGGGGCGAAAGGCTACAGCCTTGTCTTACACCCTTCTTAATACGAGCACTTCGTTCTTGATCGTCCACTCTTATTATTCCCTCTTGGTTGTTGTACATATTGTATATGAGCCGTCTCTCCCTATAGCTTACCCCTACTTTTTTCAGAATCTCGAACAGCTTGCACCATTTTATATTGTCGAACGCTTTTTCCAGGTCGACAAATCCTATGAAAGTGTCCTGATTTTTCCTTAGTCTTGTTTCCATTATTAGCCGTAACGTCAGAATTGCCTCTCTCGTCCCTTTACTTTCCCTAAAGCCAAACTAACCGTCACCTAGCGCATTCCCAATTTTCTTTTCCATTCTTCTGTATATTATTCTTGTAAGCAGCTTCGATGCATGTGCCGTTAAGCTGATTGAGCGATAATTCTCGCACTTGTCAGCTCTTGCCGTCTTCGGAATTGTGTGGATGATGCTTTTCCGAAAGTCAGATGGTATGTCGCCAGACTCATATATTCTACACACAAACGTGAATAGTCGTTTTGTTGCCACTTCCCCCAATGATTTTAGAAATTCTGATGGAATGTTATCTATCCCTTCTGCCTTATTTGACCTTAAGTCCTCCAAAACTCTTTTAAATTCCGATTCTAATACTGAATCCCCTATCTCTTCTAAATCGACTCCTGTTTCTTCTTCTATCACATCAGACAAATCTTCACCCTCATAGAGGCTTACAATGTATTCTTTCCACCTATCTGCTCTCTCCTCTGCATTTAACAGTGGAATTCCCGTTGCACTCTTAATGTTACCATCGTTGCTTTTAATGTTACCAAAGGTTGTTTTGACTTTCCTGTATGCTGAGTCTGTCCTTCCGACAATCATATCTTTTTCGATGTCTTCACATTTTTCCTGCAGCCATTTCGTCTTAGCTTCCCTGCACTTCCTATTTATTTCATTCCTCATCGACTTGTATTTCTGTATTCCTGATTTTCCCGGAACATGTTTGTACTTCCTTCTTTCATCAATCAACTGAAGTATTTCTTCTGTTACCCATGGTTTCTTCGCAGCTACCTTCTTTGTACCTATGTTTACCTTCCCAACTTCTGTGATGGCTCTTTTTAGAGATGTCCATTCCTCTTCAACTGTACTGCCTACTGCGCTATTCCTTATTGCTGTATCTATAGCGTTAGAGAACTTCAAACGTATCTCGTCATTCCTTAGTACTTCCGTATCCCACTTCTTTGCGTATTGATTCTTCCTGACTAATGTCTTGAACTTCAGCCTACTCTTCATCACTACTACATTGTGATCTGAGTCTATATCTGCTCCTGGGTACGCCTTACAATCCAGTATCTGATTTCGGAATCTCTGTCTGACCATGATGTAATCTAATTGAAATCTTCCCGTAGCTCACGGCATTTTCCAAGTATACCTCCTCCTCTTGTAATTCTTGAACAGGGTATTCGCTATTACTAGCTGAAACTTGTTACAGAACTCAATTAGTCTTTCTTCTCTTTCATTCCTTGTCCCAAGCCCATATTCTCCTGTAACCTTTTCTTCTACTCCTTCCCCTACAACTGCATTCCAGTCGCCCATGACTATTAGATTTTCGTCCCCCTTTACATACTGCATTACCCTTTCAATATCCTCATACACTTTCTCTATCTGATCATCTTCAGCTTGCGACATCGGCATGTATACCTGAACTATCGTTGTCGGTGTTGGTCTGCTGTCGATTCTGATTAGAACAACCCGGTCACTGAACTGTTCACAGTAACACACCATCTGCCCTACCTTCCTATTCATAACGAATCCTATACCTGTTATACCATTTTCTGCTGCTGTTGATATTACCCGATACTCATCTGACCAGAAATCATTGTCTTCCTTCCACTTCACTTCACTGACCCCTACTATATCTAGATTGAGCCTTTGCATTTCCCTTTTCAGACTTTCTAGTTTCCCTACCACGTTCAAGCTTCTGACATTCCACGCCCCGACTCGTAGAACGTTATCCTTTCGTTGATTACTCAGTCTTTTTCTCATGGTAACCTCCCCCTTGGCAGTCCCCTCCCAGAGATCCGAATGGGGGACTGCTCCGGAATCTTTTGCCAATGGAGAGATCATCATGACACTTCTTCAATTACCGGCCACATATCCTGTGGATACACGTTACGTGTCTTTAATGCAGTGGTTTCCATTGCCTTCTGCATCCTCATGTCGTTGATCATTGCTGATTCTTCCGCCTTTAGGGGCAATTTCCCACCCCTAGGACAAGAGAGTGCCCTGAACCTCTATCCGCTCCTCCGCCCTCTTTGACAAGGCCGTTGGCAGAATGAGGCTGACTTCTTATGCCGGAAGTCTTCAGCCGCCAACGCTGATTATTTATCAGAAGTTAGGCAGTGGCGGGGATCGAACCCGGGAGCGAAGACGTTTCGATTATGAATCAAAGACGCTACCCCTAGACCACGGTTAGATACTGGTAACAGTTACTGAAGGAATGAATGAGGTTATTATTGATGCATTAGCTTCGGCAGCTATGAAGATAAAAACGTATGAAAATGCACATCACCGCACTTTCCCACTGTTTCCTTTCTTCTTCAGTAGTCTCACATTAGATTTTTCTTTGTGTATCTACCATATGAGTTCGATGTGTTGGACTATTATCCATAATAACACCTGATATTCTAGTCATGTATAACAAATTTCACCGAAGCTGATCAGTATAAGTACACAATTCATTCGCAGATTTCAGTGGTGTAAGGTGCTTTCGGGTTGGTGTCAGGCAGCGCAGCTCCACTAGGGCTGACAGAAACAGGCTGTGGATAGCAGTGAGGCCTTTCCGATCTGTCCAATGCTTTCTTCATATTGCTTCTGTTTTGGTTCTTGGCAGACGTTTTGAAAGTGTTTTGCACACCTGTGGTCATTCACTCTCTTTCAGTATTGGTGCCGAGGGACCATGCTCAATTCCCATAACATTACGTTTTTACATTGACAAGTAATGTGGATAGTCGTCACGTTCATGTGCCATCTAAACCCCAAATCTAATATTACGGTCCTAGGAACTACCCGGCAATACGTTTTGTGTTTCATAATCGGAACTATCTGCATTAACCGTCATCAGAACTATGTCAGGGAGCAGAATGCAGCAGTTCCTTGGTAGCTACTTGGGGACCTCCTTGAGTCGTTATCTAAGGAAAGGGTAGTTGCTGGTTCACATTATATTACACTAGCGAAAAGTACCGAATTTTCCTTTTTCTCTGCAAACTTCCAGAACTAAATTCAGTAGCAAAATGCTAAGATGATATTTGCATTGTGCCAACTCAACGATCAACCTATTTTTATACGTTTCACAGCCATTCTCGTTCTGCATTGCAATAAACTTCATTCATTATTTGCTTGTTCTCGTTACCATTATTATTATCATTCTCTCACTCGCAAGAGTTTTGACATCCCTATTAGGTATCAATGCACATGAAGAGTGTCTATGAAAGAAGGGAATACTGAATGTTACGTCATGCAGAAAACAGTCATTTACTTCGGCACCTCGTGATCAACGCTACAGGAGAAGTGAGACACATTAAGTTGACAGTGGGAGGACAGATACGCTGGCACAACTCTGCAACTACTCCTGTTGATTTAAGACAGTGTTACCAGATAAACTTGTGCTCCGGAATCGCAAGTGTAGTACGGGCTTTGCCACAGTAGCAGAGAGCTGCTAATTTCGGACTATGATCATGGTTACCTTTGGGTCAGCTGCTGGTTAGTGTTGCAACTGTAAATGGAAGGCTTTTTTTGATAGTCTTGTGCTGATGCTGACTGAAAAAAATGGATAGAAAACGGTTTCGTTTTGAGACCTAACCATCGAGGGGGGGGGGGGGGGGGGGGGGGAAGGAGGCATAGCGGTCTGCTTCATGAATTCCAAGCAAAAAAAAAAAAAACGCAGGAGGGTTCGAACAACTACTTTCATGCAGAGACATCATTTTGAATCTGTTCATCGTTTAAGGGGCCAAAGAAGAGGGTAACATTACGGGAACAATAATCAGGCTACTTAGTATATAATAGAGCATACAGATTTCGAGGAGGAAACGTATGAAGACGCAACTTCCAAATTATCCATATGTGCGCAACATCTTTCGTGTTAACGAAAGTAATATCCCACTTTACCTCTTCTTAAATCTCAAATGAAATGAATGCCATAAGGAATCGAATATTTGTTGATTGCATCTCTTCTTTCTTCCATCCCTACAAACATATTTCTTCATTTTCGTGTTATTCATGACATTCTATATGTATGCTGCAAAAGATTGCACGTGGACACATTCGACATCGATGTGCAAAGCGTTTAATATCTTACATTATATTCAATTCAAATAAGCTTTCGATGTATTTTTACATCGTTTGTATTTTGAGATTATTATGAACGTTACGGAAAATTATCTCACGTGCTTTATGCTGAATGAGAAACACTGAATCATCCATTTTGCCTTCCCTAAGTTGAAATGATATAACGTCGGCGTCACAGCCTTCTTCCACGCCAGAAGCTGAAACTTGTATCTTTCTGGATTAATGATAGTTGAATGCCTCAGATGTATACATAGCCCACAAGGCGACGTCAGAAACTATCAGGGGGGAACGCCGCAAAGAAACCAAACGTGCGCGCGCGTCTCCCCTCTGAAGAACCCTATCGGACAATCACGACAAGCATTTCGCTAAAGAGCTGCCTCGTAAGAGAGCTGAGAATTGGCAACGTCGTAGCAAGTACTTGCCAACACAGTGATAGTGCATTTACTTCCGGTTGTAGCCCGGCATTGCCTCGCTATATTCACTTGGCATTCGTTTTTCACATCGAAGACTCATACGATATAATCCACTGTAAGATGAGACACTTAGAAAGTATATTTAATTTCTGGACTCTAAGAACGGCGTTCTTCACGTAAGTAACACCTGTTTGTGTGTTTAATGCTGCGTTTTGAGGCTCAGGCAATATCACAATGACTGTAATCCGCCTGTTGTCGCCAGTGCGTCGTTAGCTCAGGGGTTCCCTTACGTGTTCTGGTGCTAGTGTTATATGAGATAGCAGTTCCAACCTCGGTGAAAGTCGCAGAACACAACCACTTATTTTCCATTTTAATTAATGGAGTTGCAAACTGATGGTAAAAATTCCTTATAAGAAATCTAAAGAATGCCTTTACACATAAATCTTTGTGCAATTTCGAATTATGTTAATATCATGGATGTCTGCTTTGCAAATGCCAAGGTGCTTCACTGTAAAATATTTTTTGAAAAGATTCAAATCGACTGTCAACGATACGAATTTGAGCTTTGTTAGTCATATAGGTCTAACATGTCAGGAGGTTGTTTATGAAGTGAACATGTTGATTAATATAGTTCCTCTCTTCTAAATTTATGCAGTAGCATTTAACTGTAGAAATTTTATGACACCGGCGTTAGCAATTCCTTTCCGTTCTGTGAAACCTCAAAAACGATAAATTTTTCTGGTTAGTTTTGATGACCTCAATTGTCACTTCCGATCAACGTTAAATACATTTTGCATCCATACATGGAATTCCAAATGTTCAGTGTTCCTGCATTGCTACAGAGCATGCATTGCAAGGTAGTCACACAGTTTGTCGCATACACTTACGATAAGGAATGAAACAGAAACAGTAATACACTTTACACCACAGACGCTCACTCTGACTTCACAGAAGCATCCGAATATTGGCCAAAATTTGCACAAATAATTTACTTTGAAAGGAAAAGAAACGACGTGTAAAGCATTTATAAATTCATCTAATGTAGTGAGGTAGTTTGATTTCGTCCCAGTCTATAAAATTAGTTTCGGGCCATACTCAGCTCTTGCCGATTAATGTAATACAGTACCCATCTGCTAATCAGGTCGTCTGTCTCCGTTGCCTTCGATCGAGAATTGAAATTGTAGAAATTTTCTGTGGAGCAATATTTAATAATAATAATAAAGCGTTTTAAATTATCAAAAGCGATGAGCGGTAGCAGGGGCTTTCGATACAGAACGGGGGAGCGCAGCGCCGGTTCTGTCGCCACGGCCGCTGCCGGTAGCCAGCAAGTGGATCCCGGAGCTTTGCCGCATACAGCGTCCAGAGTAGGAAAGTCTGCAAGAAATATGCCGCAATATGGTTACTGGATAAAATTTTGTTATCGGTGTGTCAGAAAGTGAAACAGATTGAATCTGCGCTACCATTACATTCACGTCTTCAGCATTCAGGGAGAAGAGGCTATAAGAATTTTTTGCGCCAGCTGGTCTCGATACACATTGTAGACAGACACAATGCACGCTACCGCTAGATCACAGGCGTATACAGTCTACCGCCTGTCTAACATGGGACAAGACTTCTTCCAGGAAGTGCCGCAGTCTACAGTGTTGCCAGATTGTGCAGATAGCGGAACTTGGAGAATTAGCGAGTTGGTCAGTTTATTTGTCCCATGTCGCGATCGGCGCAGACTTATCCTCTGCAGCGGCCGGCCGCCTCTCGAGTTTTATGTCAAAGAGTGTACATAAACAATGGTATTTGCATTTTGCGGTGTAGTATCGATGCATTGTGTATAGTGACATACATTAACAAACTACAAATAGTCCGGTACCATTTCTTGTTACAGATATTTATCCTGTAACGATTACTTTTTGATCCCTTCAGTTAGTTCCACCCTCGTGCTAGTCTATACAGATGGAGAGTTGCGGCACTTCAGGTGTTTCCTTCACTACTCAGGATATTTTTTGACTTTGTTACTGGGTTCGCGCCGCTTGTATTTGACTCTGCAGGAACAACAGTGTTGTCACGCTTTCATCTTTCTTTATTTCCTTCCTCTTTAGAGGGGGGAAATTTTGTGGGATAAAGTTTTCTTTTCATAGTTCCAGTTCCTCCAAAAGCTTGTTCTCTATCAAAAATTACAACGGCAATAGTCTTAAGAGAATAATGCTTTAAAATTATTAAAATACTCTCATTACTGGTTACTGTTACTCCTGTGTAACGCTGAAAAATTATAATTTGTCCCTGTGAATCAAACAACGAAGCATTGATTTAAATAACTGAAATGTGATTGTTGGTTTCTTAAGGAATTATTCGCAGTTTTTGAATCGGAATGAAATATTAACTTACTAGTTATACTTACGCTAAATACATTATATGATGACATTCAGGCTGTAGAAATAATGTTCAAATTCAATTTCCAATTGTTCCAAGCGACGTACTACAGCGTTCGGCACTGGAACTTCCTTATTTTAAAAAAAATCATAAAACAGGATGTATCTGAGACATCAATTTAATTCTTTTTTGTTTACGAACAGTAACATCTAAAGTTTTGTTTCGTTAAGTTTTGAAAGTGATATCTTGAAGGTGGCCTTCACTGTTTCCAACATGATTCTGTCGATCCTGGCAATAGCAAAACGAATATTGTTCCTTAACTCCGCCGGGGACTGTGGATGTTGGTATACAAGAAGGATTTGAAATAGCCCCATAATATAAAGTCACATGGCGCTAAATCTGGCGAGCGTGCTGACCATTGGGTATCGTCTCCTCAAAGAGATGAGACGATCGGGAAAGTTTTCGCCTAACATGGTCATCGATGTTCGCACCGTGTGAGATGTGGCGCCATTTTGTTGGAACCAGACATCACTCACATCCATTTCTTCAATTGCTGGAGGAAAAAACTGTTCAATCATCTGAACATAACGCTCAGAAGTGACCGTCACTGCCTTATCGTTCTCTTCGGGAACCCATGGGCCAATAATCCCAACTTTAGATAGTGCACACCATATATTCACACGTTCTGTATTCGGGGGCTGCTCATGAAGTTCTCGGGGGTTCGTGGCACTCCAATACCGCATATTTTGTTTATCCAGGCAGCCAGACAAATGGAAATGTGCCTTGTAGCTGAAGTACACTAAGGCGTCATGAGGCAGCTAATCGATCAAGGCATCACACGTATTTTTACGTGAAACAAAATCACTTGTATGAAGTTTATACGGAAGAAATTTCAGTTCTTGATGAAGGATTGGTCTCACTGTGCGTTCATAAATTGCAGGTTGCTTGGGGGACTTCAAAATACAGATCCTTACCCTCTCGATGTTTTCAGGCGTTCTGGTGGTTCTTGAAGGTCCTGGTTTCTTTTTGTGTTCACTTCCAGTAGGCTACCCATAAAGGTGTCTACCCACACAAACATTGATTTCTCATCAGGAACACAATCTGCAGGAGCGATGTTGAACTGTTTCCTGAATGTACGCTGAGTTCCGATGACTGAGTGTCCATTCGAAAGGTCGGCCGCAACGGCGAACGCGCGCCCACTGCGTCATAGCTACTAAACTAACCTTAAAAACGTTAAGTATCGCTCTTTTTATTGCACTGAAAGCCACGAAACAATGAGTAACAGCCGTTGAGTGCCGCGTGTTTCAAATAAGTAAGTTCCCGCGCGACACCCTGTATTTCTCACAGCTACTAACACAATAATAAAAGAACAGATCTTCAACAATCCTTAACAAACGTAACAAGATTACAGAAATTCATTGTTGTCTAAAAATCATTAAAAGTCTAATCTTGTCCTATGTACCATTAACATTAAGGCCGGGCACTAATGGGCTAAGCGCCCATGATTTGGGATGGCGTCGCAGGAGGGACGATATAACACAGCAGCGGAAAAATGCTCTTCTGAGAGCACAAAAAAGCGAGTATGTTCCTCTTTAAAAGACTCTGACAGGAAATTGGAAACCAGATTCTTCAATCCTCATTCTACCTTCCTCGCCGAAAATTTTG
This sequence comes from Schistocerca serialis cubense, assembly GCF_023864345.2. Taxonomy (NCBI): domain Eukaryota; kingdom Metazoa; phylum Arthropoda; class Insecta; order Orthoptera; family Acrididae; genus Schistocerca; species Schistocerca serialis. The sequence continues at coordinate 134,247,561 of NC_064642.1, forward strand.
GAATGTAAACATAAACTTTTCACAGATGATACGGTTGTGCAACAGAAAATAGCAACGCCAGAAGACAGTATAGCTTTTCAGAATGACCTGCAGATGATTTATGAATGGTGCAGGCTTTGGCAGTTGACCCTGACCATAAATAATTGTAACATATTGAGCACACACAGGAAAAGAAATCCACTGCTATACAACTATGCTATTTATGACAAATGCTGGGAACAGTCTCTACTGTAAAATATCTAGGAGTAACTATCCTGAGTGAACTTAAGCACAAAGACCACATAAAACAAATATTAGGGAATGTAGACGCCATACTGAGATTTAGAGGAAGCAGCTTACAAGGGGCTTGCTGAACCGCTTCTTGAGTATTCTTCATTAGTGTGGGACTCTTAGCGGGTGGGAAAGAAGAGATCGAGAAGATCCAACGAATAACAGCAAGTTTTGTCACGGGTTCATTTAGTCGGCGTGAAAGCGTTATAGAAATGCTCAAACGACTGGAGTGGCAGACATTAAAAGAGAGTCATTTTACATCACGGAGAGGTTTACCATTGAAATCTAGAGTAAACCCTTTCTGAGAATAGTCTGACATGTTACTTCCTCCGACATACATCTCACGAAATGACCAGAACTAATGCAGAGGCTTACCGACAATCATTCTTTCCACGTGCCTCTCGCTAGTGGAATAGAACAGGAGGGATAGTGGTACCAAAGTAGTTTCTGTCACATAACGTTAGGTTGCTTGCAGAGTTCGTTGTAGTCGTATATGTCATACTAGGGCATTTTTCGGAAAGGATGCCTGGTAGGGCATTCATCCGCGTACTCCACTTAGATGTCCAGCTGTATACTACCTCCAGTCGATAAAGCTGCTGAACAGTGAAGTATGAAAGTCCGAAATGAAGATTATCGATTTGGCTTTGCTTGGTCAGTATTGTTCTGTGAAACAAAGTATGTGAAAGATACACAGTATTTGAGTAAATACACCAAAGATGGTCTCTAAGGATTTGATGGCGTCAGTTTCCCTGTTCAATTTCAATACTTGCTTAAATTTGAAAGGAAGAATCCACGTATATCAATTCATGTTCACGGCCTGAAGAAAGATGAACGATGTTAGAAGACGAGCAGAAAATAGTACTTTGAGCACAAATTAGTCGGACACTTCTACTTTACCAAAGTAGCCAGTCAGCATGAGAAATAAATACATCCGTTGTTTTTTCTGAGGGGGCGAAGCAACACTACATATGGATCGAGAACATGTCCCGCTTACTTTCCTCCCAATTGAGTAAACACGAAAATGCCCGTTTTTATTGTACTGCATGTCTCAGCTTGTTTACTAAGAGCGAGCACTGAGCAAAGAATGTGATAGATTGATCTAGCCAGGAATTGGTACGTGTCGAAATGCCAATTGAGGATAACAAATTCCTAAAGTTTAAGAACTTCCACCACCAGGTGCGTTGCTCCTTTGTTGTGTAAGCTGACTTAGTGCCTCCTAGCTACTGTGTTGCACTTGAGAGAAAAACCAATGACTCCCATACAATCGACACAGAGTGGCAAGGACCATGTGCTGTGGCTTACCAGGTTCTATGCTAATATGACTAAAATATTAATCGTTTCGATTCATACAATGGGAAAATCTAGCGAGACGGTTGCTCTCTGAAATCAAACAATATGCTATGAATCTTGACTACATGTATCATACACATTTCCACGACCAACCTGAGGGACAGTGATGCTTTGTACAAGAAAGCTATTGATTGGCATAATTCTGAACTGCCATTAGGTAGACAAACTGAAACTCCATATAGAGACCACATTCATCTAATTGGGAAGCTCCACACCGCAGCCTACAATACATTCACTTGAAATACAAATTGCCATGATTCATACCTATTTTCATCCACAAGTTTTTCAGGTATGGTGCTCATTTCATAACTGAATACATGGCTGATTTTCGATTGCATAATGATCAGGTTAGTGTCCTGCTAGATGGGGTTAAAAATGGTTCAAATGGTTCTGAGCACTATGGGACTTAACTTCTGAGGTCATCAGTCCCCTAGAACTTAGAACTACTTCAACCTAACTAACGTAAGGACATCACACACATCCATGCCCGAGGCAGGATTCGAACCTATGACCGTAGCGGTCTCGTGGTTCCAGACTAAAGCTCCCAGAACCGCTCGGCCACTCCGGCCGGCTAAAACCGAGTTCACCGGATCGTAGTTTCTCAGTACTTATTTCTTACAAACATTCACAGTAATATCACCCCCCCCCCTCCCCCTCCCCCCCCCCCCCCCACCCGCCTCCTATAGATCACTATGTTCTCGTACGATTTAATACAAGTCAAGATATTTACAGGATAAGTACATACCTACTTCTGCGAGAAAGGTACAAATAATCCGTAGCAAGAAATAGGTTTCCATGAAGTTGCATAGATTTTTATTACGTCCGGCGTGAACTCCTAAAAAGCGTCTAATCAACGTCCGGGACAACATTACTTATTCATTCACTATAAAATTAGAGACTGTGTATTTTGTATTAAAACTAAATCTGTGGGCGAAATTTTATTCAGAACACAAGAAAGATCAGTGCGTAAACTCAATTCGCAGAAAAGTATTTATTTGGCTTTCACGAAGTGCCAAGTCAAAATGTAATCGTTCAAAGTCCACATACATTCAATAACACTTTATAGGACTTTGCATACAATTCAAAATTTCATCCTCACATCATAGTAATATTCCAAAGGCACAAATCGACCAGTAATAAAGGCATGTCCCTCATGTAGCAAGCTGTAATTTCAGTCAGTTAAAACGTACTAAGAAAGACAGACAAATAAATTCTTATTATTATTAAATGCTTAATACTATGAAGAGAGATAGACTACATTATCTACATTCTGAAGGATCTAGTTTAATACACGAATGTCTCCCTCTTTTGAGCACAAAGGAATAGTAACAGTATTCAGATAATGTGAAACTAATTCTACTAAACTTTCAAAGGTAGCAGAAATTCTGTGTTCAAGTCATTACTCTGTACCCTAACTCATTGGAATATTACAGCATGTAGTCTCCACTGCCATAGTTTGTAGTCCAGACAGATTCATACTAACACTGAGAATGTTTTATATTCCTGCTAGCTATTGTTCACTGTAAAGGTCAGGATGGTATCAGGAGCTTAATGCAAGGATTCAGAAAAACATGGATTTTATTCCTAAGAACAACAGCACGTGGGAGACGACCACAAGTATTGTGGAATAGTTTACGTAACTGCTCACGCCACTGCCTGAGGTTAAGTTAAAATGCTGGAAGCACAATATAACAAAAAAAGTTACCAGTATTAGCCTTACCATGTACAATACACTTTAATCAGAGATTATGAGAGACATACAATACAGACTTTCACCACTAGATGTTGCTGGTGAGGCTTCCCGGTTGTGTGGCCGTGGACCAAGACACTTTTCGGTTCCAGTCATTATGCATACTTGGCTAAGTGGCCAGTTTGTTTATGTAAGAACAATGTCCTCATTGTACAGGGCCCCAGGCAGGTCCTCTGCTTAACAGATTTGTGTATCTTTTAAAATAATTTTTTTTAGAATGTTAGGCCGAGCTATTTCAACTATTCAATCAACGTTTCGGCCCATGTTCTGAGATATTATGATATTCATTGTTCGTTCAATATTTGTGTATCTTTCTTTCACTTTTTTTCATCTAGAATTAGAGTGAGAGATAAAGACCAATGCTTATTCATAACTTTATTAATCAGTGACGTATCGTAGTTATGCTTTCAGTGGTACTATGCTACTTTGCATTCAACAATTGATCCGTCTGAGTCACATTCTGGTGTACAGTTCTGTTGTATCTACAACGAGAAATTGCAGGTAGAAATATATTTAGTTTTGGGATTTTTGTGGTGTTGTGACAGTTTTAATGTCGTCATTCTGCCTAGATGTTTGTGGCTGGCTCTGAGCACTATGGAACTTAACATCTGAGGTCATCAGTCCCCTAGAACTTAGAACTACTTAAACCTAACTAACCTAAGGACGTCACACACATCCATGCCTGAGGCAGGATTCGAACCTGCGACCGCGGTTCCAGACTGAAGCGCCTAGAACCGCTCGGCCACTCCGGCCGGCTAGATGTTTGTACTACTCTCTATTGCCCAATGACATAAACACTACCCATCGTGTGCTGCGGCGGCGGCGTAATGTGGCCTAAGCTAGCGGACGCTGCGGTATTCAAACCGCTGGAAACATATCACAGAAATCCTAATGCTCAGCTTAATTGTACTGCTTAATTTCTTGTGAGATATACACGACAGTTATATCACAGAATTTTTCAAATCTGTCGTCAGTCCCAAGGGTGGATAGCATTGTAGTTTATTGGGTTGGAGTTATTCAACAGAGTGTCACCATTGGTCAGAAGTTTGATTTACTCTATAAAGTTAACCCAACTAAAATTTGAGCGCTATTCTTTATTGTAACCCAAGAGACGAGTGAATACGTTGTCATCTTACTAACGGATCATGCACACATATACCGAGGACGTACTTCACTTACCTGTAACAAGATTAATTTTTCCGTAACAACTAGCTAACATGGTCGGCAATACGCCCGATGTGTGACAGCAACGCCCCCCGCCCCCTCTCTCTCTCTCTCTCTTTTCACCAACCTCCCCTCTCCCCCTCTAGGCCCAAACCAAATCATCAACCACTAAAAACCAGTCACACAATTTTATTTGGCCTTGATTTGTAAGGACGTGTTGTACAAGTCTCGCAGTCTTTTTCACGAAACCTTATAATACACTTTCCACTCACATTAATGTGTCTACGTCTCAGGTCCTGAAAAAGTGAGCTTCAGGAAGGTACCGACAGGGGAGACATGCCTACTCCAATGCCGTGGCCGGCTGTGCGAGGATCCTCGTCTAAGGATCCATTGTGCGAACAGCTCGAGCTAGGTAATCACACAGTTCCCAATTGGGGTTCAATCTGGGGAGTCTGGTAGTCAGAGGAGAACGGCATCATCATCACGCTGCTCTCCGAACCACGCTGTATGGCACGTTGCATTGTCCTGCTTGTAGGTGCCATCGTGTCAAATAAAAACTGCATGTAGGGATGCATAATTGTGTTGATCCATTACGCCTTCCAGAATGACGAGATCATCGAGGGACTGCCACAAAACATTTTCCAGACCATAACGCCCCTCCTCCTGCCTGGACTCTTTCGACGACTGTTGCAGGGTGTTTGATTTCAGACGCTTCACCACGCACACAACTGCCATGTGTCAGGTGGAGCATCAAACGTGATTCATCTGAGAAGGCCACCTGTCATCATTCAGCAATGTCCAATTGAGGTATTGACGCTCAAATTCCTGCCTTCGTCGTCTACGAACAACAGGTGCCTGTTGCGTAAGCTCTTACGCAGCAACGTCCGATGAACGGTCATTGCGGGGACAATATTGGTAGCCTCGTGATTCATCTGGACGGTCAGTTGTTCAAAAGTTGCACGATAATTCTCCCTTGTACATATCCAGAGTAGTGATTCACCTCAGTCATCTATGGCTGTAGGTGCACCACCATTGCCTCGGCACCGGTTTTGGACAGTGCCATTTTTCCGGGCAAAGTATATTTTAACCAAAGCGACAGTGGACAGTTTAAAAACTTAACCGTTTCGGTAGTGCTTCAACCTTGACCAGAAATTCATGAGGCTGCCCTGATTGACATCACAACATCAGATAAATCGCTCCATTTCCACATTATGACAACGCCTGCAGTGTTTTCCATATCCCACAACATGCTTTATATACCCTTCGCTGCTAGTACTGCCACCCGCCATCTGTGAGTGGCTATTACACGTTAACGTCCAACATAGGCGGTGGTCACATTAACGCGACTGGACCACGTATAAGGCTAGCTTTGCAGTCCCGGTCTCCAGGATATCCAAAGCTGTTTCTCTCATTCATTTTTTCTCCGCGCGGTTTTCGCTATTACAGATTTGGCACCCAACTCGGCCGTACTTGTTCATCTCTGCTCCATCCATTTACAGAAATGAGGAGTCTCTTCCATTGTGCCTAAGAACTTTCCTGCTCGGAAGATTTTGCTCCGTACGTCAAGGTGGAGACGGTCGTCCCTTCAGAAACTTTCGCTTGAGGAAATGTTGCAGTTGCTACAATATTTATTTGCAGCAATGTATCAGCACGGATGTATATTTGTGATCTCATTGATTTCTTTCCCAAGAAAGTTGGTACCTCAATTTTAACTCCTCGCACACACGTACATAAAGCTGAAAATAAATGTGGTTTATATGCTGCTTGAGATTAGGAATAGATTTGTCTCTAACCGTAAAAATGATCTTCAGCTTCATTTTATTGCTCATTTTAGCAGTCGGAGGCAAATATATTCCTAATTTCAACTTATTATACGACCTCGTTCCCTAGTCCCACCGCGCTGTTAAGTTTAAACTCGTATATTGCCTTGGGAGCATCTCTCCACGGTTAATTTAGACCGCCTGTACAACTCCCTGTTAATTACGAGCTGTCCAGCGTTCGTAAGGCCTTAGTATTTTCATTAACACATTTGCCTGCTGAAGTTCGCTCGCAAACTGGCAGGTCTGAGGCATCGCATCTTGCCAGTCCACGTCTCATCCATAATTAATGCGCCACGTGGGACGTCAGAACTGGCGATATTGCATGTCCCGCAGTGCGTAACTATGTCCCAATTAGCACGTAAATTTGAACAGGATGGCAGACAATGCGAGTTGGTAACAGGTAATCTTTAACAAAGAGCAGATAAGAAACCTCTTATTTATTTCCAATGTGGCCATGAAGTGAGTAACGATAGAGTGATAATTGCGATATGACTCAACTGGGACTGCCTCAAAATATTACTGAAGCTATTCAGTTGCAAATCCTGAGTTTCTTCGATACTTCGACTTACTTTATGTCCCCCTTATTATTTCGTGTAGTTTAACAAGTGAAATCTCTTTGAATGGTACGCTATTGTAGCAGACGTACTGTAATTGTGAGTAAACACCGTTATATTAACTGAAGCGTAGGTGTGCGGAGCGAGTTAGCGCAAGAGTAAAAAGGCTCATAACGCGATATCTAAGCCTTCAGGTTCGATCTGACCTCTTCTGCAGTAATTTGCTTTTTGACACCGGAGTTGTTTCTAAATGCGTTCTTCGTATGAAATGTTCTGTGTTGACGTTTGGAAAGAAAGAGTCAAAGAAAACGGAATACGAATAGAAAGTGTGACGTTACCTAATGGATATTCTGCTGAGTAGTAGCTTCTCTAACCAGCATTCCACACGAGCAAACCAATCGCTATCTGAAACAAGCTTGTACCATAGGTAATTGGGATACGCACGGCTTTTTAAAAAGGAGTAGCTCGGTAATGTCGTAAGGTCGCGCCGCGCACGGCTGCTTTCATGCCCAACAGCTAATCTCTGCGCATAATAACCTTTAGCTGTGATGCTGTAGTCAAATAGTCTATGCATTGGCTATAATCGCGAATTAATAAATTAAACAAGAACATTAAATGAAAGACAAACGAAATAAATCATAAAAAGGGTTCTGTTCTAACTTCTGCGATTGATGTAGATGACACCAGAGATTTCTGTTGAATAACGTTTATTAAAGGAAGTATACCTCACATAAAGGGAAAGTAGTCCTACGATAACCTGTAATATTATAGACAGAACGATTATCTTATTCTATACAGTAAAGTTGCATTAAATGTGTCACAAGAATGGTAGCATAATCTATAAGCTAAATAGTCATCCACGACAAGCGAAAAACTAAGTTCTTTTCGTGATTACAATACACGAAATAATGGCCGCATCAAAATACTTCTGAGTTCAGTATGAAATTTTACGCAATAACACACGAGAGATAACCAGTAGAAACTCCTACTCTGCTTATTCTCGGATCCGTAACACAATCAGAAAAAGTTAAACTGGAACACATTCAGTCCTCGCAATAGTTAAAATACTGTAGTAGCCCACAATAAATCACCTACACGATCAATTAACACACACTACCACAGACAGGTCTGCCTCCTTCCATCTCAAATGGAAACGTGGCTTCAGAAGTTAAAGTCTTGCAGCGACCGTTCACCACCCAAAATCTATCACCTACACTACCGAATATCGGACTATACAACAGGCAGGTCTGGCCTCTTCACGTAAGAGTGTCCAGAAGCGCTCCCTTGATCGCATCGAAGTGTTTGTCATCATTTGACTCCAGCCATGTTCCACCAACGTTTAACTGTCGTCAGCTGAAGGCCATTCCCACCAAAAATACATGGATCTTATCTGATACAGACATGAATTTCATTCAATTTGACCACATTATGCACTAAATTAATATATTACAATATTTACATTAATAAAGTGTTATAAACATTCGACCACATTCAGACCATTCACAATAAATATAAATATACGTTTTTTCGTGCATAAGTAAGGTAATATTCTGGCTTAAGTGCACTCATGTGAAATGGCAATAAAACATCGTTAAGTATTATTTAAACAATGATCTATGGCTGCTTGTCAGAAGCATCATTTGATACTCTCTTTAATCGTGGTGTCAGTTACAACGTGCAGTTGACAGATTTTAAATTACCACGACTTTTAATATCAGCTTAATCAACATTTAAATAAAGTTAGTGGCAAAAATAGTGACTTGTTCCTTACATAACTATGCAAGTATGACAAGATATGAGGCAGTCATGCTGCGTTCAGTTGCTGTGATATTGTGCAAGAAACACTGTTCTGACAACCATTTACATAATGAAAAACATGTTAAAAACGTAATAAATAAACAAATAAACAAGATTAGGATGTGCAGCTTCCAGGGATGACAGGTTGAGTGTAATGTTATCATCTGAGATATCGTTTGCTGAAATCGCATGAAGTGGAGAAAAGCTGATAATTCTAAGATTCACAGTCAAAATATTTAGTCACTGTAAAATATTAAGTTTTTAAGATATTGAAAATGGTATTCCTTCACTGGATGTGACTCATTTTTCTAAGACAGCAGATGTATTCAAATCTGATTTGATATCTAACTGCGATTTGTTATAGAATTTCTACGAGTGTTATATTAACAGACTGACAATGTGCCATTTCTGGTTCATTATCTGCTCTTCAGCTAAGCAAGCAACCGACATCCAAATTACCCGGACTGTAGGTTCTTCCCCATTCCAGGCTCACTGACCGCTTTTGTACTTGGGCCACCCAACAACAACACCCGCTCCGGCTGGCCAGGCCACGCCTTGGTCTCGGCCATGGGCCCACCAGCTTAGCATACAACCACGTAAACAAATTCATTTCCTTATCTCCTACCAATTCTAGGCGCCCAAATAAATCGCCTATGTATGTGTAACATTACACGAGGAATTCGAACAGATGTGAGGAAGTTAGCTGAGTAGATGGGAAGAACATTCTACACTCCTGGAAATTGAAATAAGTACACCGTGAATTCATTGTCCCAGGAAGGGCAAACTTTATTGACACATACCTGGGGTCAGATACATCACATGATCACACTGACAGAACCACAGGCACATAGACACAGGCAACAGAGCATGCACAATGTCGGCACTAGTACAGTGTATATCCACCTTTCGCAGCAATGCAGGCTGCTATTCTCCCATGGAGACGATCGTAGAGATGTTGGATGTAGTCCTGTGGAACGGCTTGCCATGCCATTTCCACCTGGCGCCTCAGTTGGACCAGCGTTCGTGCTGGACGTGCAGACCGCATGAGACGACGCTTCATCCAGTCCCAAACATGCTCAATGGGGGACAGATCCGGAGATCTTGCTGGCCAGGGTAGTTGACTTACACCTTCTAGAGCACGTTGGGTGGCACGGGATAAATGTGGACGTGCATTGTCCTGTTGGAACAGCAAGTTCCCTTGCCGGTCTAGGAATGGTAGAACGATGGGTTCGATGACGGTTTGGATGTACCGTGCACTATTCAGTGTCCCCTCGACGATCACCAGTGGTGTACGGCCAGTGTAGGAGATCGCTCCCCACACCGTGATGCCGGGTGTTGGCCCTGTGTGCCTGGGTCGCATGCAGTCCTGATTGTGGCGCTCACCTGCACGGCGCCAAACACGCATACGACCATAATTGGCACCAAGGCAGAAGCGACTCTCATCGCTGAAGACGACACGTCTCCATTCGTCCCTCCATTCACGCCTGTCGCGACACCACTGGAGGCGGGCTGCACGATGTTGGGGCGTGAGCGGAAGACGGCCTAACGGTGTGCGGGACCGTAGCCCAGCTTCATGGAGACGGTTGCGAATGGTCCTCGCCGATACCCCAGGAGCAACAGTGTCCCTAATTTGCTGGGAAGTGGCGGTGCGGTCCCCTACGGCACTGCGTAGGATCCTACGGTCTTGGCGTGCATCCGTGCGTCGCTGCGGTCCGGTCCCAGGTCGACGGGCACGTGCACCTTCCGCCGACCACTGGCGACAACATCGATGTACTGTGGAGACCTCACGCCCCACGTGTTGAGCAATTCGGTGGTACGTCCACCCGGCCTCCCGCATGCCCACTATACGCCCTCGCTCAAAGTCCATCAACTGCACATAAGGTTCACGCCCACGCTGTCGCGGCATGCTACCAGTGTTAAAGACTGCGATGGAGCTCCGTATGCCACGGCAAACTGGCTGACACTGACGGCGGCGGTGCACAAATGCTGCGCAGCTAGCGCCATTCGACGGCCAACACCGTGGTTCCTGGTGTGTCTGCTGTGCCGTGCGTGTGATCATTGCTTGTACAGCCCTCTCGCAGTGTCCGGAGCAAGTATGGTGGGTCTGACACACCGGTGTCAATGTGTTCTTTTTTCCATTTCCAGGAGTGTATGACGCTATAATAGAGTTTAATGTGGAGCACAGAGCTCAAGGAGCACTGATTTATTTTCAACACAAATGATTCGCTCGCCTATTATATTTCTTAATATTCAGTGCTGCTACATTAGAATAAGTCTTAAAATTACGAATATATCTGTGGCTAGCAAAATCTACCTATTCATTTAGCATTAATTTTGACTTTCTGATTTTATTGGAGTATACTTCTATACTGTCAAAGTTTAGACTAGTATTGCAGAGCTGACCATGTAATAGTGACTGTTTTGTATGTTCTTAATTATGTGTTTTTATAGAGTCTCTCCTGTAAAATACTTTTAACTATCATTTATATTCCTTCTGTCAGATTATCATCGGTCCCATAAAGCCAGGGAAAATGCAATTTGTGTCCCAAATTCTCAAAGTCACTTGATTTTACCTTCTATACACTGATCATTTACATGCAGATTATCTACCATCACGAGAATAGCATCATAAAAGAGTTACGCTGGTGGAAAGACGTGGCTTGTTTTGCTCGTACAGGCGATGGGTACAACAACAGATTTGTTTTTATACTCGTTCAAACAGTAAACCACGAGTACATAATATGTCATTCTATTTTCCATATAACTAGAATATCCAGTTTGAAGAGTTGTTGTGTGGCCTCTAAGATACGAAGTGCAGCTCATTCCCAATATCCATTAACACTGTCGCAGTGTCACCGTTGCCCACTCATCTGGGAAGCTATAATTGGAGAGAAATGCCTCCTGTTCAACGGTTATTCTTTTAATAGTAATTATTGTTGTTTTCCACAAAACTTTTCTGCCCTAATTACTAGTATTTACAGCAATTCTGTCCCTCCTTATTTCAATGCAGTGTGGGCGACATTCAGAACTGTCCTGAGTTTCTCATTTTGATATTCAATTTTGTGCTGTTCCCGTTACCTTCTGGCCTTTCTTAATATCTTCTGATCTTCCCGCTGATCCATAGCTGAGTTCATGTATCAATAGTTTTGATAGTGCGAGTAATGTTAAGTAAGCTATCATACATGCAATAATATCAGCTGCCCTCACGTTTCTGCCTGTTAGGGTAACCACAGCTTGTCATGTGCCCACCCTCCTCCCCCCCTCCCCTTCACCACGAACTGACCCAGTGGATGACAGTATGGCACATGCAGCATCACTGAAGATCTGTACGCTCAGAGGGATATGGGTAGGAGTGCACACATATACACTGTGTTACTGAAGTAGCCAAACAAACACGTACGTTATGCTACAAATCCAATATTTTTTTAGCATGGTTTTCGTTCACTCTTGTAAAACACGATGTTCCATTCCCTGCTTTACCCTTGTGTGGACTGATGAGGATTAAGGAATGTACAAGCACAGCATTCATTATGTTGAATAGCATTATCTAGAATAGAAGCATTTTCATAAAGGCGATAAAGTTAAAAGCTCAGAGAGTAAATAGCTTTCCCATAGAATGATTATTTTCCCTAATTCACGTTCTGTTCTTTAAATCAATAAAAATATTGTACTAGCAACTTTTCAAAGTGGCCTTTGTCCCTCCTCAGTGTCCAAGCTATCTCCAGACTAAATTTCATCAAAGTCGGTTCAACAGTTTAGTTTTTGCTTGCTAAAAGAAGGCAGAGCTTACCATCAGTATCATCGTCTACAGAGCCGACTGGAGTCCTTTGGTACAGAATCGAGTGGATGGTCTGCATCAGAGACTCAAGACGGCTCTGTAGCCTTGTGGGTTGCAGATTCCTCGACTGGCACCATAGAACGGTGTGTCTCCAGATTCCGTTAAACAGATCAGTAATCCACTACACGCGGAAGTGGTCAAACAGGTAGCGGGGACTGTGTGGAGAGGGCTTGGCGGTTTTTTAGGTTAGATGGTCTCGGGAAAGAACAGAAAAGACTTCAGATTTAAAGGGTGTAAGACGAATAATGGAAGAGGCTGGACATAGGAACAGTCAGTAATGTAGTTATAAATTGTCGTGACTGTGCTGGAAAAGAACCAGAGGTCCAAGCGCTAATTGAAGCCACTGGATCTCAAATCGCTGTGGTAGGGAAAGCTGGCTAAAGCCGGAAATAAATTCAACCGAAATATTTACAGATGACCTAACCGTGTTCAGAAGTGATGGATCAAATGCAGCTGATGGTGGGGTGTTTGTTGCTGTCAGAAGCAGCTTACCTTGTAGTGAAATTATAGTAAATAGTTTCTGTGAGTTAATATGGATCGAGATTATACTTGAGAACCGGAATAAATTAATAAATTAATCATTGGTTCCTTTTGCCGACCTCATCGACTCAGAATTGCTGAACAATTCAAAGAAATAGGTACCCTAATCGTGTAATTATAGTTGGTGTTGACTTCAATCTATCCTCGATATGTTGACGGGAATATATGTTTCAGTCAGTACTAGGCATAAAACGTCGTCAGAAATCCTACTGAATGTCTTCTCAGAAGATTATTTCCAACACCGAATTCAGGAGCCCATTCCAAATAGGGATCATCTGGACAGATATAGGGATTAGTGAGCACAAGATTGTTGTAGCTAGACTGAATAGCGTAACATCAAATCCCACCAGAAATACACGTATAATAATTCATCTGTTTAAAAAAGCAGATAAAAATTTGCTGGCACCTTCCTAAGAGGCAATCTCCACTCCATCCAGTCTCACTATGTAAGCGTAGACCAGGTATGATTTCAGTACAAAGAAATAATATCGACGGCTATGGACGGAGAGAGACCCAAATAAATTAATAACAGGTGGTACTAATACCCCGTGGTATACAAATCAGGTCAGAACACTATTGCAGAAGCAGCGAAAAAAGCATGTCAAATTAAAAGAACGCAAAATCTCCAAAATTGGCTAAGTTTTACTGAAGCTGGAAATTTAGCGTGAACTTCAATGCGAGATGCTTGTAATAATATCCACAACGAAACTTTATATCGGATTCTGGCGGGAAATCCAAAGACATTCTGGTCGTATGTAAAGTACACCAGTGGCAAGACGCGATCAATGTTGATGTTATTGACGATAGTGCCACTAAAGCATAGTTACTAAACACGGTTTTCCGAAATTCCTTCACGAAAAGACGAAGTAAATACTCCAGGATTCGAATCAAGAATAACTGCTAAAATGACTAACTTTGTAGATATCCTTGATGTAGCGAAGCAGCTTAAAGCACTTCAGAAAGGCACGGCCTCTGACCGAGATTTTTTACTGGTCAGGTTCCTTCCAGAGTATGCTGATATAGTAACTCCGTACTTATCAATCATATACAACTGCTCGCTCGCAGAAAGATTTCTACCCAAGGACTGGAAATTTGCTCAAGCTACACCAACACTCAAGAAAGGAAATAGGAGTAATCCGCTTAACTGCAGATTAATATCCGCCGTTCTGCAGCAGGATTTTGGAACGTATACTGTGCTTGAACGTTATGAATCATGTCGAAGGAATCGATTTATTGACAGTCAACATGGATTCAGAAAATATCTTTCTTGTCGAACACAACTAGTCCTTTATTCTCACAAAGTAATGAGTGCTATCGACAGGGGACGTCAAATTCATTCTATGTTTTTAGCTTTCTATCAGACTTTCGATACAGTCCCTCTCTTGTGAGGAGAAGCAGTTATGAATTTGTATTCGTGATTTGCTGTCACGAAGGTCAGAGTTCGTAACAATTGATGGGAAGTCTGTAACGCCGGAAATGCATATCCTCCTATTTCCATCTATTGTACTATAATTTTTTTCCTTATTTTGTTAACTGAATATATGACGTTTCTGTGTCTTTGTATATTGTAATTGTTTTACTATTTGTATATATATGCATTTATGTCGATGTATAATTGGTCTGTTGTGTAAAGATTATTTGTATTTTTACGCTGAGTCAGGCCTAGGGAAACTATGCTATCGAACCATTACATCGATAGGTCGTGTGGAGAACCAAAGTGTTTAGGATCTTTGGTAGTGTTACCTTTGCCGCGTGGAGCGCGGGCATAGCGGAGAGGGTCTGGCTGGGGTGGTGCAGTGGAGCAGGTGTGGTGTGTGAAGCTCCCGCGAGTTGCCGCGCTTTCGGGGTTTGGCAGCATGTAATTGTGCTCGACTTGCGATGATAGTCCTGACATGGTGTCGCGGACGGGAAGCATTAGCTGGCGCACATCAAGAGCCCGTTTCGTCTGGTGACCGTGTCGAGAAGAAGGCGCGCCAACATCCAGCTTCTGCAACAGCGACGGCCGACAATAAGTGACTGTCGCCACCTCCTCGATCGACGGCTTCAAACCTTCAATCACCCAACAAGGAAGACTGGAAGCACGTAAAGTTTTAGCACTGTATGGCAGACCTCAGCTTTTCAAACTTTTAAAATTGTTGCATCACAAAATTACAGCAACTTAGCATGAACCTTTGTTGCTCATTGTCCCAATTGCATTGCCAAGCAGGGTTCCTTCCTTTCCCAAAATGAGCCCGAGTGTTGTTGAAATTCAAACGCCAGCATCATTCGATTTCACTGCTTTAATTTCAAAGTTCAGTTAAGGTATTCATAGCTGGCTACAATATTTAGATTGCACAAGCACAAATTGTGAGTGCGAGTTTTGTTACCGTATTTTAGCTTGCCTGTGACTGCAGCTCAGCTTGGTACGTACTAAATTTTACTATTGTTAATTGTTCAGAATCATTTAATTCAAGTTCAAAGTTAAATCTCTTATTTCTAAATTGCGTAGATTCCAGTACCTTTTGAAATGATTGTTGAGGTAGTCCAAGACTAACCGTATTTACTGAATTTCGATGTGCTTCAGAAAGAAAGCTCACTATTAACTTCAGTTTCTAAATTATCTTTCGATTTTCCGGTTTTATTAATTCTTTTGCTAAATTAAGTCAGAGTGTAGCGAAATTTATTACTTCTGACAAACTTTCAGTTTTCACACTACACGTGTCAACCTTCAGTTGCCACGCTTCTAGTGCTGATTATAAGTGTAATAACCTTTCTTTTTTCAGTTACTATAGTAATTGTCCTTAGGACTGGCGACCGTAATTTCTCCCAAATCTCAAATATCTAATTACCGCTAGTTAGTTGTTAACATAACGGCCGCACATTTACTTTCTTTATTAACTTTACCCCTTTTCAAAATTAATTTCCACCAGTTTCATTTGCATTTTTCCTTTCATTTAGATGTAACCCTTTCCTCCCTCTTTACCGACAAATTGACTTCGGTGACGATTGCTTTTCCCAAATTTCCATTAGGTACACGCAGTTTAATTTTTCACTGTCATTAAGGTCGATAAGTGAGGGGGATGTTACACGTGGCGACCTGCTGAGAGGACAATCTTCGGATTTGAGATTGTTCTGTACAGGAATTTTGCATTGTGCTAATCTCGTATCAAAGTACTGGTTACGAAATGGTCGATACGTCAGCGATAATATTAGTGTGAGGAATCCTAATTAGATTTGAGATTTGGCATTTATATTGAAAATTATTAAAATGAGTGAAGGCAACAATTGCCAAAATTTGGTAGACTTGGATACGGAACAATCGGTCGAACAGTGGGAAACGCGCACCGCGGTACCCATTGTTCAGGGGCAGGCGGCTAGCATGAAAGACGCGACCGCCGAAACGCAACAAAGAGCAGAAATGGAATTCCAAACTTTAGAAAATGTTTCGGAATCGGAAGTGAAAATCAAATCTGAATCCCTTGATGACGAATACGGGGGGACAATTAAAGAGGAAGCCGCTACAGAAGTAAAACCGGTAGTTTCCGGGAATTTAACTGATTTATTGAACGTTTTGATTAAGGAAATCTAGAGTCAATCGGCAGAAAATAAAGCTCTGTCTGCCAAGCAAGAAGATCAAGCAGCCAAGCGAGAAGCTCGGGCTGCCAAGCAAGAAGCTCAGTCTGAAAAAATTGAACGAAAGCTAGACAATCAGAACAAAGCTATTAATGTTGTTAACAACAATGTTGGAGTTGTTAACACAAAAGTTGATAAAATCAAAGAAGATATTGTTGTGATTAATACCGAAATCGGTAATCTTAAACAGGAAATGATAGACATTCAGGCGGAAATTGCGAGCATAAATACTCGTTTTTATTCCGAAATTAGCAGAATCGAGAAAAGTGTAGGAGAAGCAGTTGCTCCGATCATCGAGAATAAGGTGATGGAACAAATTCAATTAGTGAAAAAAGAGGATCAAAAGAAGATGGAAACTTTAGAGGCTTTAGTATCCGAAGTAGATACCAAAGTGGCGAAGCAGGCTAATACGTGCGAAGAGAAAAAGAGGGAAGTGGAAACGCTTGCGACAACCACTTGCCAAGTAATTACGAGAGTGTCGGAATTAGAAAAGAAACTTGACCAAAAACAGAGCTATG
This sequence comes from Schistocerca serialis cubense, assembly GCF_023864345.2. NCBI lineage: Eukaryota > Metazoa > Arthropoda > Insecta > Orthoptera > Acrididae > Schistocerca > Schistocerca serialis. Next base: position 134,264,774 of record NC_064642.1, read on the forward strand.
TGCCAATCTGTGCACATAGTTCTGAATTGTTGACGAAAGAGGAGCGGTTCGACCCCTTGAAAAAAGGCGGTATACACGCGACGGATTTCATTAAAAATTGTGAAAGAGTTTTACCCAGATCATGGACTAATGAGAGAAAAATTAATGCGGTTATTGATGTGTTGGCTTGTGATGCCAAGCGTTGGGGCTTAAACCTCAGCATTACGAACCTGACTTTTGACGAGTTTTAGAATTTGTTTCTGGCTGAATACTGGTCAGAGCAGAAACAACAAAGTGTCTGGTGCGAATTTGTCGTATCGAGGCCTTTCGATGCGAATTCGCGCGGCTCGATGAAGGAGTTTTGTGAGGGCTGGATCCGCAAGTTGGAATATTTGCGTGATCGCCGCACGGAATCCGAAATAGTCTGGGAACACTACAAGAAGCTTCCAGATGATACAAAACGCTACGTAGGAAGCAATTACAAGACAATCAATGATTTTCTGGAAAGAGTTGAAGACGAGGACAATTGGCGCAATAATCGCGACAGTGGTAGAGGCCGTGGTAACAACAACGGGAACCACAACAACGATAACCGTGGGAATAATGCATACCGCAACCATGGCAGCAATAACAATAGTTGTTCGGGCCGTAATGACAATCGGTACAATGCAAATAATAACAGGAATGACGGAAACCAGTATCATACTAACATGATACGGGCTTCACAGAATAGTAATAACGCCAGAGGGTGTGATCAGCCGCCTCAGCAGCATCCGGGGAGCGTATCTGCTGGGACGAGACAGGGAAACCATTAGCCGCGCCGGTGGGGGGCCGACCGGGCGTGGAGAAATTTTGGCGGCCCAATAACAGGAGAAAACCCAGGTGTCGTCGTTATGAAAATTCCGTGTGGAATAATCAACGGCGGGAGAGAGTGCCAGTGTTAGGAGAAAGGAGTGCGCCCACAAGTAGTAGATCAGCTGTATACACGGCAGTAGAAAGTGCATTCACTGTCAGTGAGAACAATTTAAGTAGTGTTCCGGAAATCGATTATAAAGTGGCAGCTGTAATACCCACAGCGGAACTGGAGATTGAGTTTAAGAATGATTCGCAAGTGTTGAGAGAAGATCAGATGTCGGATAAAACGTCCGTCATCGAGCGAGGGGATGCAGAGAGGGATGAGGTCTGGTTAAGGCAGTTCGGTCGCTTATACGACGAACTAAGAGATTACAGGGGCCTGTATGGGAGAAGTGTTTATGGGGAGCGCATGCAGGATTTTCCGCGTCTCGTCCCGCAAGAAGATAGTGTTTGTGAAATGATAGAAAGAAACAGTTGATGTTAATGGGGAGCACGAGCAAGATTCGTCGTGTTTCGTCCCGCAGGAGTTAGATGTTGAAGTAGTAACGGAAAGTTCTGGCCCTAACCGGCAGACCTTACCGAAAGTTATAGTGGTAGAAGTAGCCGACCCATCCGACGCAAACCTCCAGTTGAAACATTGCGAGAGCATTAAGGAGAAAGATTACGAAAATTTTAGTGATAGCCGGACACGATTGGTAGAAAAGCACGTAGATTACAGCGTGTATGAGGTTAGAGCTGACGTTATACGGTCAGACGGTAATAGTGTGGGTTGCACAGATCCAGAGGAAGTAATTGCAGATACTACTGGGCACATTCCTCCAGGTAGATTCGCAGATGAGATCAGTCTGACCAAAGTGGAATCAACGAAGGTGACAATTAGTGAATTGATAGCAAAGCAACACTCACTAGCTGACGAGTTACAGGAAAAGGTTTCGGTATTGGAGGCGAAGCTACAGACTAAGTCTCAGGACAAACGTGTTGGAATTAAAACTGTATGTGAACAGAGGCTGAAAAAGCCGCCAGATAAGCCGGTTTTAGGATCAAAGCCGGATGGTTTTTTCTGGAATGACCTGGATATAGACGAGGATTTACTGTGGGAAAATAAAGAAACTGTCGAAGACAAGTGTAGGCAGATAGTAGTGTCTGTTAATATGCAGACCTACAACTAAACGTGTTGATTGACACCGGTGCAGAATTGAGTGCTGTATCTGGGAAAATATTTGAGTTACTGAAAGACAGACCTGGCATCGTAGTTATGCCAGTAACAGGAGTGAAAATTATTGGTGCTACTGGGAAGGCCAGTAAACCGGTCACGAAACAGATTTTTGTCAACTTCGAGATATGTGGGGCACGATTTGAACAACAGTTTGTCGTGGTGCCAGACGTAACTACGGAAGTAATTTTCGGGTTAGATTGGCTATTAAAGTACCGTGCAGTGATTAATTGCGAAAGCAAAACTTTGACATGTACGCCACAAGATAAAGCAATAGTAGTTAGTTTTGACGAGGCAGGAGACGGTGTGCATAGGCAATACCAGCCTATACACATTGTTAACTGGCCGGATGACATTGACGTAGGAATGAATTTGAACCGCCGTAACGTGATGAATCTCGACATTGACAAAAGTGTAGAAAGTGAATTGGAAGAGATAGTCAAATTCCCTCCACGGATTGACATTAGTATTGGTGTGAAAAAAAGATCGTTTGCGAGAAGTAATGAAGCTAAAAGCCGATGCTCGCATACGTCGTCATGACGCGAAAGCGCGTTTTGCTAAGTTCACAATCGGAGACTTAGTACTTGTAAAAGCTCATGAGAAATCGGGCGAGATAGACAATGAAATCTCTAAGTTTAAGTTTGTTTATAATGGACCACATAAAGTCATTGGTATACGTCACACAAATGCTTATGGCTTATAGTATCCAAGCTCTGGAAAACTATTAGGTATACGGAATATGGTAGACTTGAAATTGTACCAACCTAAGATCGATTAATACCACACAATGGGTAATTTGTACAGTATGTAAATATAGAGTGTAAGTTTTAAGGTTTGCTAGATTGCCATGCTTTTGCTGACCAATAGGACATTAAAGAAGTCGTAATTAATAAGTAATTAAATGATTTAAGAGGAATTGATTAATAATCTACTGAAAAATCCAAGCTGCTAGTTTAACTTTTCAGCTGAGTCACAGTAGATTAAGGAATGGAAATATAATTTTGTAACAAGCTGTAAGATTTCATGAATATGTGTTTTACTAGTCATTGCTGATGTACTTAGACGATGTTTTAAGTTTCAGGCTTGTACATGTGTGATGGTGGACAGTGTTGAGTTATCCACTGTGATAGTGTTAATGGACTCCTTGAGATTACTCGGGAGTGAGTTTTTCCGAAAGAATTCAGTGAAACGGACGTTCTGAAAATACCGTTACACAGGCGAGTGACATCAAGCGTGCCGCACAGGCGGGCGCAACAATACTGGCGAGGCGGAGCCGCTGTCGGCATTCTTTGCACTTGCGGGTACGGAAGGCGGAGTTGTTTTTCTTCCCGGACAGCTGATGTGAAGGAATTCTGTTGTCAATATTTATGTTTTTGTCGATCTGCTGTGTATTATTTTCTTGTTTAGCGTTAAGTGGACTCTCATGACGAGAATATTAATTATGAAAATGTTATATAAAATGTGTATTCTATGTAATTATTTATTAATTTGCGTATTTTAATATACCTGTTTTTATGACCATGTACTCTGGTTAATTTTGTAAATAGAATTCCATTTCTTGATACTGTTAGGAATTTTGATGATTTTAGCATAGCTAAACCATTTTCTATGTTTTCTATGAATTTTAATATGTTCTCAACCTGTTTTCTTTAGTGTAAGTTGACAGAGTGGATTAAGATTAGGAGTGTCTACACTCAATTATTATGGTCTAAAAATTGATTTATGGTTAATTAAACGAATGCTAAATTTACTTGATGTTTTGAGCATATGCATTTCCGTTGTTTCTTTTTTGGGACATTTTCTGAGTCTGTTTAGGTTAAACGAACATCCTCAGACAATGTGGGGCACGTGTAACGCCGGAAATGCATATCCTCCTATTTCCATCTATTGTACTATAATTTTTTTCCTTATTTTGTTAACTGAATATATGACGTTTCTGTGTCTTTGTATATTGTAATTGTTTTACTATTTGTATATATATGCATTTATGTCGATGTATAATTGGTTTGTTGTGTAAAGATTATTTGTATTTTTACGCTGAGTCTGGCCTAGGGAAACTATGCTACCGAACCATTACATCGATAGGTCGTGTGGAGAACCAAAGTGTTTAGGATATTTGGTAGTGTTAACTCTGCCGCGTGGAGCGTGGGCAGAGCGGAGAGGGTCTGGCTGGGGTGGTGCAGTGGAGCAGGTGTGTTGTGTGAAGCTCCCGCGAGTTGCCGCGCTTTCGGGGTTTGGCAGCATGTAATTGTGCTCGACTTGCGATGATAGTCCTGACATGGTGTCGCGGACGGGAAGCATTAGCTGGCGCACATCAAGAGCCCGTTTCGTCTGGTGACCGTGTCGAGAAGAAGGCGCGCCAACATCCAGCTTCTGCAACAGCGACGGCCGACAATGAGTGACTGTCGCCACCTCCTCGATCGACGGCTTCAAAACCTTCAATCACCCAACAAGGAAGACTCGAAGCACGTAAAGTTTTAGCGCTGTATGGCAGACCTCAGCTTTTCAAACTTTTAAAATTGTTGCATCACAAAATTACAGCAACTTAGCATGAACCTTTGTTGCTCATTGTCCCAATTGCATTGCCAAGCAGGGTTCCTTCCTTTCCCAAAATGAGCCCGAGTGTTGTTGAAATTCAAACGCCAGCATCATTCGATTTCACTGCTTTAATTTCAAAGTTCAGTTAAGGTATTCATAGCTGGCTACAATATTTAGATTGCACAAGCACAAATTGTGAGTGCGAGATTTGTTACCGTATTTTAGTTACCTGTGACTGCAGCTCAGCTTGGTACGTACTAAATTTTACTATTGTTAATTGTTCAGAATCATTTAATTCAAGTTCAAAGTTAAATCTCTTATTTCTAAATTGCGTAGATTCAAGTACCTTTTGAAATGATTGTTGAGGTAGTCCAAGACTAACCGTATTTACTGAATTTCGATGTGCTTCAGAAAGCAAGCTCACCATTAACTTCAGTTACTAAATTACCTTTCGATTTTCCGGTTTTATTAATTCTTTTGCTAAATTAAGTCAGAGTGTTGCGAAATTTATTACTTCTGACTTTCAGTTTTCACACTACTCGTGTCAACCTTCAGTTGCCACGCTTCTAGTGCTAATTATAAGTGTAATAACCTTTCTTTTTCAGTTACTGTAGTAATTGTCCTTAGGACTGGCGACCGTAATTTCCCCCAAATCTCAAATATCTAATTACTGCTAGTTAATTGTTAACGTAACGGCCGCACATTTACTTTCTTTATTAACTTTACCCCTTTTCAAAATTAATTTCCACCAGTTTCATTTGCATTTTTCCTTTCATTTAGATGTAACCCTTTCCTCCCTCTTTACCGACAAATTGGCTTCGGTGACGAATGCTTTTCCCAAATTTCCATTAGGTACACGCGGTTTAATTTTTCACTGTCATTAAGGTCGATAAGTGAGGTGGATGTTACAAGTCATCGAGTAAAACAGAAGTAATATCTGACGTTCCCTAATAAAGTGGTAGAGGCACTCTTTCGATCCTGATCTACATATACGAGTTAGGAGTCAAACTGAGCAGCCCTCTTACATTGTTTGCAGATGATGCTGTCATTTAGTCATGAAAAGCCATCAGATGATCAAAACGAATTGCAAAATGATATAGACAAGATATTTAGCCAAGATATATGTATTCTTCAAAAAGTGGCAATTGACTCCAAATAATGAAAAAAGTGAAGTCATTCGCATGAGTAATAAAACTTATCCACTAAATTTCAGTTTAACAATAAATCACATGAATCTAAAATATGTAAATTCCACTACACACTTTGGGATTACAGTTACTAACAACTTAAATTGGAACCACCACATAATAATATTGTGGGGAAAGCAAACCAAAGACCAATCTACTAAAGAGACTGATTACGCTACGCTTGTCAGCGCTCTTCTGGAGTATTGCTTTGCAGTGTGGGATCCGCATCACATACGATTGATGGAGGACATCGAAAAAGTTCAAACAAGGGCAGCTCGCCTTTTATCATGGCGAAATAAGGGAGAGAGCGTCACAGATATGATACACGAATTGGGGTGGTAGTCATTAAAACAAAGATATTTCTCGCTGCAGAAGACCTTTTCATGAAATTTCAACCACCAATTTCCTCCTCAGAATGATCATCACAATAAAATAAATCCGAGCTCGCCTGCAAAGACAAAAGTGTTCGTTTTTCGTGTGCACTGTTAGAGAGCGGAACAACAGAGAAGTTCCTTAACGGTGGTTCAATGAACCTTCTGCCACGCACTTCATTTTGAATTGCATAGTAATCATGTAGATGTAGATACAGATGTACTTTCTCGTTTCTAATATTATGAAGGGCGATCAAAAAGTTTTTGTTTTATTATCTATACAGCACAAAATTGGTATGCCAGTTGCGGGCTTTCAAATAAAAATTAAATGTGTGTTGGTGGTGGCCCTCAACTATGCACACTCAGACTCAGAGTTGAAATTGTAAAAGTTTTGGCTGGTTTCGTTGTCTAGCGGCTGGGATACGTAGTTGTCGCATTACAAGCCAAATACTGTTGAGTCTACAGTATACAATATGAGTATACACATGAATCGAATGTTCGAAGGTTCCTATCACTCGGCAATTGCGAATTTGGAACGTAACATAGTCATTTATACATGAAAGACTGCAATTAAATAAATTCTACAGGTACTATTTTAACGACTTTAAATGATGAGTACGATAGCAGCAGTACCTTTAAGAATGCCCTTTATTACTGTAAAACACTTATTTGTGTCGATGGTCCAGCAATTAAATAAAATGTAAGTTGAATATCAGGGAAACTATATAGTCCTACTTTACATAATTAGTTATGAGCAACAAAATAGACGTAATTAGTTATGAACAACAAAATAGACGTAATTAGTTATGAACAACAAAATAGACGTAATTAGTTATGAACAACAAAATAGCTCAGAGATATCCACTTCTAAACGCATACTACGTCTTCACTGCAGAAGTCACGGAAGTCTGCCGCGACCATGCGAAAACTGTTCCATTCTCCAAGTCTTTCCCGCGACTCTGCGTCTGTCGTGCCATGCTGTCCAGGGCTCTCCCGCGGCCTCTCCCGTACTCACCCACTTCCATACAGTCTCTCCATGTGTCCTTTTTGGAACGATCGCTGTGATTAGCTAAAGCGCTGCCGCTCTGTCTCCAATCCAACGCACACTTACAAACATAATAAACCACATTCAAAATACTGAATTTACATTTAAATAACTTTAAATTAAATAAATATTCCTACGGCTGGACCATAAACACGCTCTAACACACATTATTAGATACATAATGTCTCTGTGCTTTCTAAAACACAGTAAATATTTGACGAATTTCTTCCTGAATAGTATATATCGGATACAAACAAAGACACAGATGAATAAATATATTTTTAAGCATGCTGCCACCGTTTCTTCGTGTAACTGTGGAGTACTTATGGCCTGAGTCGATCAATAGTAATCAGCCACTCTGATGTCAAATAACTCATGTACTATTGAAGTTACATGCCTGTAATTTAAACCAGTTTAGGTTTTCACTATTAGCTTTCTAAAGACATGTCGATTGGCAAAATCAGATGAACCGTTTAGATTTCGTTGCTGGGTGTTACTTGCATAATTTATTGTTAGATACTAAACTTTAAACCAATAAAGATATTGTAAACCTGATTACACCATCAGAATCGTCGTGCAAATAATGGTAATGCTCATGTTTCTTTTTGAGGTATCACAATTCATCTGGTTAATAATAATTTCTGTACGAACTGTGAAATGTCTGCCATTAAGGTTTCACAAAATCCACCATTTCGGCACTCCCAGCCTGTCTCCTTCATCGACACAGCGTCACCATGGAATTTCCATCCTCACAGTCTGCTGGACCACATGGTCCGGCCGTTGTGTGGCATCATGCGGTTGCTAACTAGCCGCAGGTTGCCGAGCGGCCCAAGCAGTGGCCGCCAACTCTGAACTTAAAATATTTCCAGGGCACCACAACTCGCCCAATACCTCACACAGTTAAGCAAAACCGCTATGACCGTTGAGGCAATCATCCTACCTACAAACCAGACTGAAGATACCCATGTGGCAAAACACCATGTCCTGCTGCATGAAGAAGTCCATAACTGTCTGGTTCACATCTTTGTACAACAGGAATTCTCGATCCTTCAATGCCCTTATAAAGAGAGAAAGATGGGAGATATCAGGACTACATGGCAGATGCTCGAGTGTCTCCTACTTGACATTAATGAGCCTGGCCTTCAAGAACGGTGAGCGTCTTTTTTGTATTGCGATGAGCATGGAACTCAGCGCACCATTCCACAATGATAGTTTTTAATGGACATGCTGCTCCATACCCGCTCTCTGTTCTATAACGGATGTCTGCCCGTTTTTGTTCTTTGGCAGCCAAGAAAAGAATAACAGCACATTGGTCCTATTCGGATGCATTTGGTAATATCATCACCATAGTTGACGCATCTGCATTTACCCCCCCCCCCCCCACCCCACACACACACAGACACATACACACACACAGACACTGGATAGACACGAATGCCATAGAAATCCCTTCCTGCATGTCAGTGTCATGCTACATTGCATATACACTGCAACAACGACCTCAAAAAGAAATTTTTTGATCGCCCCTTATACAAGTAGTGTGGGTTAACTGAAAATCGTATCTTTCTGTTTACCTACCGACAACCTTGCTAGTGAATGGTTACCAATGGAAACATCTCTTCTAAAGTTCTAGAGTGCCTCTTTTCTATGTCGATAATTCATCGAATGGTAATCCTTCTCCTCTGATTCGTTTGAACTGTCAGGCTAGTTGCTATTTCCCCCATCCGTCTTTCTTCTAATTGGCAGCTCTTTTCCGCTTCTAGTCTGCTGATTTGCATGTGCACCTCCTGATTACTACTGAACAAAGGATGCTATTAGTTCCTTTCTAGTTCGTTTTCTAATAATTTCACGAAATTTCGAATGATATCACGTAGTGGTTAGCACACCGGTCTCGCTTTCGGGATGACGACAGTTCAAATCCACGTCCGGCCATCCAGATTTAGATATTCCGTGATTTCCCTTAATCGCTCAGGCAAATGGCGGAATGTTCCTTTTGAAGGGACACAGCCGATTTCCTTCCTCATCCTTGAAATAGTGTGATCTAGTACTATGTCTTCCATGTCCTTGGTGTCAATGTGTAACACCTCCGTTTTTATCCAGACCTGATCTGATCGAATAGCAGCCCAATATTTATTATTAACATGACCGTGAACCTAATGGGGCTGGTAATCGGAATTGACTGCTACGGAAGTTGTTACTTTCCAGTTAGTTCTGCTCAATACTATAATTCTGAATGTCTGGTAATGAGGAACACCAACACAGTTTTACTAATTGCAAACTTATATTCTTCTCAAAACACAAAAAAGGAGACAGCCACTGCCTTCGCCATACATATCTAATTACGGCTAATCTCAGCACAGGCTTTCTTCATCACTGCATCCAACACTGCAATCCAAGGTTAGGCCGGCGCGGTAGACGCGAAACCAAATATTGGCACTAGTAACGTCACTGATCACTTTCGTAATGATACTTCTTCACTTTCCCGGTATTAATCTATTACATAGGGGTCTAACCACGGCGATGGCGACACCCTTCTCCGTTAAAGCCCTGTATTTCAACAATGGCCTCCCCACACACCATTCCCTCCAGCCACACTCTGACACAACTCAACACTCGATCTCGCAACACGTCACAATCGATTGTTCGCCCTATCGATCTGTACCGAGTGCAAAGTTATGGTAAGGGCCTATGGACCCCTTACAAATGGAACATTAAATACAAATTTTTCTTCCTTCTTCCCTCCTTTTTCAAATCCTCCATTGCAGCCTGCTGTGAACAGGGCTCAAAAGCACTTCTTGTCCCGTTTGGATTTGTTTATTTTTTATTTACACATTTATCGTATGTTTTAGGACAATATTAAATATAACAGAAACAATAAACTGTAAATTAAAGACATTTCAATTTTTATTATAATCGGTTGCGTCGTTCGTTGTCATCAGGAAACCAAAGTTTCAAGATATGCTATGATGGGACATTCTGTGACCATGTGACTGAGCTGTGCAGGCTCGACCTTCTATGTATTTCGCATCTCATTAACGATCTTTGTCCGGATAACTTTGGAGGTACGCCAGTGGATTCATTGGGAGAGTCCTTAGAAAATATAGTCCATCAACAAAGGAGGTGGCTTACAAAACACTCGTTCGACCTATACTTGAGTATTGCTCATCAGTGTGGGATCCGTACCAGGTCGGGTTGACGGAGGAGATAGAGAAGATCCAAAGAAGAGCGGTGCGTTTCGTCACAGGGTTATTTGGTAACCGTGATGGCGTTACGGAAATGTTTAACAAACTCAAGTGGCAGACTCTGCAAGAGAGGCGCTCTGCATCGCGGTGTAGCTTGCTCGCCAGGTTTCGAGAGGGTGTGTTTCTGGATGAGGTATCGAATATATTGCTTCCCCCTACTTATACCTCCTGAGGATACCAGGAATGTAAAATTAGAGAGATTCGAGCGCGCACGGAGGCTTTCCGGCAATCGTTCTTCCCGCGAACCATACGCGACTGGAACCGCATAAAGTGCCCTCCACCACATACCGTTGAGTGGCTTGCGGAGTATAAATGTAGATGTAGATGTAGACAAAAGCCGTGAAGCAGGAAGGTTTTGGTAAGTGAGTTAGTGGTGTGCGGAGCAAGCCCACACGGGGTGCGAGAGGTCTGAAGAGAACGAATCGGCACCGGTGAAGGCCCTGAGCCTTATTTTCACTGTTGGTTATCAACTGCCCTACTACAAAGCGGTTTCCGTGGGTGGGCGTAATACTTTGGAAAACACGCCAGCGAACTGGAGCCTATTTAACCAGATTGATGCTAGTTAAGGCTATCCAGTCTCTTCCAGACTTAAGGAGTGGAAGGACGATGGCCATCTTGCCCATGTCCTTACCAATCGCACTTCCCTCCCCCCCCCCCTCCCCCTTCCTCCCTCATGCCGATGGACTTCATGCAATCTCCACTCATAATTAATAGCAGCTGTTTAAAGATAATTTGCTTAAAAACCTTATCAGTGAATTTTGGCTAACTGCAGCTGCTGATTCAGCGACTGTTAACTGTTTGTTTTAAATTATGTGTTTTGGTGTCTGCTAACTGATAGGGGTTCACAATTAATAACAGCTGTTTAAAAATCGTTTGCTTAAAATCTGATTGGGGGATTTTGGTTACCTGTAGTTTTAAAATACTGTACCTATGATGTCTGCTGAGTGACATTGCATTAATATTTAATGACAGTTGTGTAGTGTCGCGGAGAAGTAAATAGTTGGAAACGTGGAATATTGTCAAAGTTTCGTTGCCTATGCCGAGAGCCAGAGGCAGTAGTTTAGCCAAGAGGTAGGAAGATTGCACATATATCGGAATGTATCGTCACGCAGGGGCAGTGACCTGGTTACACACAACAGGCGACAGAGAATTGCTTAGCACGCGGGTTTGTGTTAGACGGAGACTTTTGTAGAGTGCAAGACAGAGGTATAGCGTCAGCTGTACTGCATTTCACAACTACGCGTAAGTCTGCCGCAACAACACGTAACTCTGTCGCAAGAACACCAAAGGGGCGAGTACGACAGATGAATCAGCAGTATGAGTGAAACGAATGCGTTCATTACAAACGAGCATGACGTCAGGACGTAGCTCGTGCTTCCTTTAAATCCGCCAGCTTTGATAGCAACAAGGCACTCGCAGTCAGACTTGCAGTTAGATGTGTACTGGGTCCCTGCGTAGCGCTCAGCTCGGTGATCGACATGTTAATCTTTATTAAAGAGATGTTTGCAGTAAGGGCGGCCCATCCAACAGCAGACGTGAGGGAACAGTACCAGCTCTCTTCCTCTCTGCTGCCGCTGTCAATCATCAACCCAGGACTAGCAGACATCGCGGTAGACTCGCTCGCCGCCAACGCTGACCACATCAGTGAGCCGTCGTCGAGATAGTGTGGGGACTAGGCCCTGAGCATCCGCCGTCGCAACCGTGTGAGCCGACGACGCTGGGGGATTGCAGCCTGTTCCGCCCTTCCACCGCGGACGAGCCACCAGGAGGAGCAGGGAAGAAGACGGGGTGGAATAGAGTACACTCCGCACTACGAGAACTCCTCTCGTGCCGAAAGCGTCGGGACTCGAACCCTGAGCCTCCTAGGTGCAGCAGCTTGCTGTCCGCAGCCGAGCCGGCCGGCCAGCCAGGAGCCACCAGCCACGCGCGGCCGAAGTACGAAGTAAAGACATTCCTTTGCTACATCGCAGCACGTGGCGCTGCGCTAGCAAGACGTGCGGCCCGGAGCTGGTGTCATCGCTGCAAGTCAGCGAGAACTCGGGGAAGGTCGTTGATATCACCAAGCTCAGCCAGCCTGTGTTATGCAGGCCACATTGTACTCGGCAAGAATAAAGGTGTTATGAATTAATAATGTTTCTTTGGTGTTTCTCACGCATCCTCAATCATTTCCTAACATCCTGACAACTGGAGAGGTCACCGCTCGGCCTCCAGTCCACCGTAGGCGGCCGGGACCACCGGGGCGCCTACAGTTGTTTAAAGGTCATTTAGTTTAAAAAAAACTACTCATTGAATTTGGCTAACTGCAGTTAATCGCTCTTAAACTTCCGCACTTTTCATGTATACTTAATGACTGGTGGCTCATAATTACTGGCAGCTGTTTAAAACTCATTCATCTAAAGTCTGCTCAGTCAGTTTTACTGTTGATTGTTTTTAAAATTCATTTGAGTTTAGTAAATGCAAGTTATATATTACAGATGATGAATGCTGAAGCAGTTATGTGGGGACTCCAGTCCTTCCATTAGGGTGACCCGATCACAAATCTTCCCACCAGAATTCCTAGTTATCAGTGATGAACGGTTTGCCTAGCTGCTACAAAATCGCATTTTGAGATCTCTGAAGAGAGTCCATGTTTCTGCCAAGACCGATGCGTAATCTGTTAGACATTGTCCATCTTTTGCATGATTGTTCGATGGCAGTATTTCTATCTGATACAGGGAAAATTCCGGCAACGTGGAGGGCAAGGCAAGCTTCTGCACGCTCTCGTTCCCACGAGTCGGTTAGGTTGAACTGACACGCGTGTGGATCCTTGGCTCTTTTAGTGGTTGGTTTTCTTGATCGAAGCCGGTTTCTTTCTGATATAACTGCATCTTGACGGATGGGGAGCGCAGATTGCCTTGTATGTGTTTAAACTCACAGAGAAGTCCAGGGGGCAGCATGTGGCTCAATATGGACAGCCATTCGACGTGGGTTGCTTTAGTGTACTACTATACATGATAGCAAGCGATGTGTATCAACATTTTACTAGAAATCTGGCCCAGAATTCGGCAAAGGACGCACGCTCTTTTTCTAGATACTTTCTCATTCACAGTTCCTCCATTTTTTCATGATTTAAGCAACCTTTTTCCATCCAAAAAGGCAGATGACAAGTTCCCTTCAAAGATGCGTCCAAATACTATCAAGATAAGTTCTCCTTTTTATATCTTTCACAATTGCTTACGAATTTAGCGTGTGGATCACACTAATCCGTGTTACTGAAGTCACCAATTTTATTAAAACCCATTTGTCTAATGCTTTCATTTTCAAGATTTTTGTTGTCTTCAGGGATACCTGCAATTTTATTTTCGTTCCAATAGATCCAGTCTTGGTAGTTCTTTTCGAACTTTTTAACCCAGAGTCAATACTCTGAAGCATTACATTAATTTTAGATTTTGCTTCGAGTTCACTCTTTCCTACACTTTTTTATGTTTTGGGGCTACTTTTACAGGCTTTACGTTGCTCGCCTGTGCTTGAGAGTATGGTCGCAATAACCAGGTTTGGTCGTTGTTTGTTTGGTCAGCCTTTGATATTCGCCGTTCACCTCAGACATTACCGAAACCGTTAACGGTATGGTACATCTGTTTTCATTAAGATTAACTATGAGAAAGTCCTTACTAAATAACGTGTAGTCTCTTTTTAGCGCTGTACTAATTATAAACGTAACAGCATCAACTTTTCTTTTTCAAAAGGAAATGTAGAAATATCTGCTGGTAACAGCCCCGAATCTATGATAATTCCGAAGTGGGACAAAACCTTGATAGTGGCACCCCCCTCCGCCCTTTGAGCGTTTGAGACACGATGTCAAAAATGTAAAAAAAGTTCAAAAATGTGTTCATTTTGTAGCGCATATATTTCTGAAGAGTTTGATTTATAAAACATATATTTTCTAGGAAGTGTAAGACCTTGTTATTTGGTGTTAAGTGTCTCAAAGTGTAACTCTACGCCTCTTCACACAGTATTCTTCTATCGCCTGTAACTGTATTTCGCTCTCTGGAATTCAAACCTGTGTATTTTGTAATGGGAGCCATCAAACCTATATTCAGGGCCTTGGAGATTAAAACGTCCTGTGCTGCCTCTCCTGCTCCCAATCAGTAGGTTTGACATCTTACCCCGACTAAAAAAAGACTCACCATTAACAATGGGTGGGATATAACTTTCTATTTAGTGTGACATAAGATTCAATATAGAAAACACAACACCAGTAAAGACAAGGGACAAGCTGTACACATTTCTTCAGTCCTTAGATCCCGGCATTATTTTCCCTCTAATCTTGCTACAGCTTTACATGACGTGCTTTCCTTTCTGCGAAAGGGTCTGTTACCTCAAAGTTCGTCAAACGTTTTGCTACATGAAAAATCAAAATTTCGTTTTCTAATACTAAAAAAACTGTTAATACGAATAGTACCCAAGACCGGTTGGTTTCTCGACCTGATTACGTCTATTTTGACACTGTCAGCAGGATAAAACGAAATAGGCCTTTCTAATACTGCAGCAGTTGTAACACACGCTAAACAAACGAGACTGTTTTGGCACAAATGGTCATTTTTATGTACCTCATTTACATAAATAACATGACAGAACATAATTCACGAAATACCAGTATCAAACGCGTATAGGCCTACTGCAAGCAAAAATTTTTATGTTAGGAAATAGTTTCACATTTCATTCATACGCTCCAGTTTCTCAAGCATGAGATCGAAAAGTAGTAGTTCGAAATTTTTATATAAATTTGGAAGAGTTATGTGCTCCCACACAATTCGTGTGATGTCCCCGTTTCTTCTCCTTCCTCGTTCTAATAAACCATCTTCTTATCAATAATTCTGTAAGTATTCCTGCCATTATCAAAACTTATACTTTCATTAACCCTACCAGAATCAAAGATACAGTTATCCCGTGTTTATTCTCCGGTTAGACGGTATTATGTGTTCCTACAACGCGTTTACCTTTCCTATGATAAAACTTAAAGCGGCTGCAACAAGGGGCTGTACAACTGGTAGTATAACGACCTGGCAAACATTTTCTGTCAACATTTCATTTTCTTGGATACACCGAGAAGATAACATGTAATCTTTCTTACCTGCCATTCCTCTTAGTCGGTTATTTCCACTCTGGTAATCTGAATCTATGGATTCAGCTAATTATTATAACAACGCTGACCATTCGCTCACCCAGTCAATCACATAAACAGAATTGGCATCCACCTGTTCGGGTTTATTCGGCTCAGCTCGTATATTCCCGTCCGTCCCCTTTCGGTCTGCGGAAAAGTTTTTTATTTCTAGATGTGATTGGGATTCCCCTGGCAGAGATATCACCTACACTATGCACGCAAACAAAAACCAAGTTTTGATTCGTTCAGAAATCGAAATATGTTCAAAAATGTTCAAAAACCAACTGCGATGCGTGTCAAAACCACATGAATGATCGGTAGAGCAACGTGCGCTGAATGATAGGCACCTTGTGAAACAAGGTATTTTCCTTCAAGAATATGAATTTGGTGCCCCCTGAAGAAATTACCGCCCGGGTCAGATACCCCAGTAGCCCCCCCCCCCCCCCCCCAAATCTTCTTCTTAGATCCAGGCCTGGTTGGTTGGTTGATAGTGGCGTAGTTCTTAAAGAGATGAATTCAACAGCGTTTTACTCTTCCAAATACGATTTCTCATTTCGGAGTAATTATCATATTTAGAACAAACGATTTATTTGTTTTGAGTGTGAAATAGATTGCAGTCTTTTGCGAGGTTCCTGATTTTGCACCCAAATAAGGAAATACTTCACGTCAGATGCAAATATTTCACGTTTGATAAGATGGAAGGTAAGTGTTGTTTGTAATGAGCAAGAGACTCATCGTGTTGGTTCCACGTATATCAGTGTATATCAAGTGATTTTTCTCTATATCCGGTAGCACTTCGGTAAGAAATTGTGCTTATCTGTTACCTCGTAATGTTTCTTCAATGAAGTAAACACCAATCACTTAGCCACAAATAATGCCGTACGAAACGCACACGCTCCCCTGCCTACAGTCTTCAACATCCCTCAGCAAGTGAGGAACCTTGGCCACCTGGTAATGCATGTTTCTAACATTCAGCTTTCCGTGGTTTGTAAAGGTTACTTCAACGGTAAAGAGAATTCTTTGAACGAAGAGCCTATTGTCCTGATGTCGCTTCAGAAGTGAGCGGCTGATTTTCATGCTTATTTCGCATTCTCGGTGCTTAATACGATAGTGATGGAAGCTGTTTGCACGCAAAATGCAAACAATCCTAGGCTGACTTTTACAGATGCGTTTATTACAAGAAATGGCTGTAGACTACATAATCTTTGTGGCTCCATACATGAGTACGTGGATGATATACTCTTCTTTGGCTACCAGAGATAATAACATCAATGTCGTCTTGACGTCCACCCTGTGAATCCGAGTAGTTATTCACTACACTTCTAAATTTAAAGGTGCGCGTATTGCAAGACAGCGATATTTAAAGGGACAGATAATGTGATTTAAAGGGACAGATAATGTGATTTAAAGGGACAGTAGTTATCCAGGATTTATACTGGTACAAAACGGGTTATAGCCGGTTTTATAACGTCACTTCAGATCTCAGTTTCTATAGCTGGATGAATTATATTCAGAATCATTCAGCGTACCCACAAAGTTGGTAAGGACTTCTGGTGACATGTTACACAACTGCATGACGTCATAAATAAATGCTGCTACCATCTCTTCCTCCGCCCCTGCTCCGCCCCAAACTTTCCCATGCACCTGCTAAGGACTTACGGTGATAGGTTACACTTGGCTTGACGGGGGGGGGGGGGGGGGGGGGGGGGGGGCAGTATCACATCTCAGCTGAGGAATTTGCGTGAATCACATTCAAGGTCCCCCATGCCTTCACACCACACCTGAAGCACAGCTTGTTCTAGGTACAAATGTACTCTAGAAGCGGTATCAGGTTACACAGACAAGGACTTCCGGGGACACTGACCACGCACCTGTATGTGGTACATTCAAGGTCACCACCAATGCGCGTAATGTATTGCCTTGAACCAGTTCAGTCCTTGATAACGACTTCGGGGAATCAGTCACATTGTCTCCTGGCAGGAAAATGGTGGTCACCCTCTGTTCAATGGGATTCAAGCTCCCTCTCCCTTCCCTACCCTGCTTTTATCAACAGATAATTTGTGTGGATGACATCATTCTAGTGCTGGACACATTAGACAGCGGCTCAGGTTTGTTTTAAATAATTATTTTCTCTCTCTGGGGAAAGGACCAGGAAATAATAACAATGTTGTAACAAATTAACTTGTTATCTCGTAACCGTTTTTACAGCACAATTTGCTAACAATATTTTTTACGCAGCTATTTTTACAAATTTCCTCACTGTCTATGCCCTATATTTACATTTTAATCGTTCCTTTCTCATCTTTTGTCTATTTAAAATTTTTGAGAAACGGGGCTAGCAGCAGCAAGTGAAGGGAAAACAGCGCACACACATACACACAGATGTACACAACAATTACTTGTACACAAAGTGTGCAGTCACTCTCACATACTCACACAAACACCTATGACAAGTGGTTCATCCAACTATTTTGCACACAAATACATTATCTACAATTAAACTGACTATCTGCACAGTCAGTCACTAAATGAATAGTGATTATGGGAGGGCCCCAATCCCAACAGATGAACTACTTATCATGATCCAAGTGCCCAACTCTCAGCTGCAGTGCAATGTGTATCTCATGGCCACACTATAGAAAGGTTGCTTGGTGCACGATACACAGAGCAGTGTCAATAGCCTCCGGCAAGCACCTCTTACAATCTTCTGTCACGAGAGCCTTTGACGCTACACGATGCGCACACTTCGCTTGCCTTTGTATGAAACATGCAATTGTGCTGTATGTGTACATCTTTAAACTGAGCCCCACTATCTTTACAATCTGAGACCCATTCTTGTCGCCTCTCATCAGGCCAATAAATTTCTTGTACTGAAGTGTTATTGTGTAAGGATTATCCGCCACATAACCATAAGTATTCAGTGTTTTGGGGTAGTTCCTAATGGATAGCAGTCTTCCACCCAGTAGTAGTAATGGTAGTACTCGTATAAAGTAAGTTGAGATCAGTGAAGTTTGGCTTCGAAAACTCACAATGAAAGCAGTACATTTGGATTTTGGAGAGGTTCAGTATACACATATCGATATATAACAGGCAGTCAAATGAAAATCGAACACCTGCCACAACGGGGCTGTGTAATGGTCCCATCAAAAGCAATAGCCACAGGCGTTAAGACTATTACCCCACCGGGAGACGAGACGATCAATTCCAGTCGATCGCTGACGGATCCATAACGGCACGCACTCCTGCACGTCCTCAGGTCGACTGAAAGCGATGTTCATGCATGTTTTTCTTCAGCTCGCCAAAGATTTGAAAATCATATGATGAAAGGTCCTGGCTGTATAGAGGATGTTGCAGTGTTTTCCGTCCACATCGCTGAAGCATAGTCTTTGTCCGATAGGAAGTGTGGGGGTGGCAATCTTCGTGCAACAACGATCTTCCGAAAAATATTGCTGTAATCTTCAGAATCTAGATAACAGAGACGGATATTGCTTCTCATGTCCCTTCGCTATATACCCTGACTGTGAATGTTTGCCAGCTCCTGTGGTCCCAACGTATTTCACACCAGCATTAGAGAACAGCAATCACAGTACTCGGGAGCGTATATGATTCTATGTTCGTATGACAGTAGTCGCAAAAATTGGAAATATGTCGGGGAATCCTGTAAGATGACTGCTTCCCGATCTGACAAAACATGCGTAGGAGGTTGATGGGATTTGTTACAAAGACGCCGTAGGGGACGAGCAGACAGTTGACTGGCATATTTGTGGACTGCCGTTGGATAGAAAAGCGAACACTTCGAGACCATTGACATCTAACAGATAAGTTCTGCAGCGCAATCCACACACAATGCATGCTATTTGATGCACCAGCTGCCATGGCATATACTCATCTTTTTCCATAATTTGAACGGGTGTGATACTTTTTTGTTGATCCCTTGGATGATATCGGCTTGGAAAAAGTTAATGTCTGTGTAATTTCTGACACTGTTGAAAAGTACATTTCATTTTCCAAGAGAATCACGCCAAGAATAATCCTCCGTTTCCTGTACTCGCTACGTTTCATACACGCGCTCCTTCAGAAACATGCTGAGACAATGCACCAGGAGAATATGCATATCACAAGACCAGCACATCTAGCTGGTGCCAAGTTTCATCTTGTGACGATTGGAGGTTCTTTCCCTACGAATACACGGATTCGGAAGACTCCACGGAACCACATTGCCTGACATAAACGCATCCTCCAGCAAACAGAGGAACTGCCATAACAGATACAGAGTATGAGCATGCGCTGAATGTTTGGTAGGAGTTCAATATCTCTGATGTAGGGGGCATGTTAGATTATTCGTAACACTAATTACATCTACTCACGAACATCTTTGAGAAGTTGCAGACTGTATGGCTGGGCACATACTTTATGGATGCTGCTTTCCATTACACTGCACCAGGGCTTTCGTTAACATAATATTAAGGAAGACACGTGTCGACCTCGAACTGCTGATCGATGTTGACATGTTGCTCTTCTTTGAACGAAGTTTTTACGGGGCTGCTTTGAAAATGAATGCACAGGTACACCTAGGTGAGTATCCCCCGAGCATGAGTGAGGAGGAGTAGAGGCCATCTGATGATGTAAGTTACATTCTTTGCTTCTGTGTAAACAACCTATAGGGCGTTGCTCGTCAAAGTATTTTGTGTAAGAGCCAACACTGACATTGTGATGTGGCCTCTGGGGCCGCATACCTACCGATCTTATTATTGATTGACAACCTACGTAAATTATTATGTTATGAGCCCCCAATGACTATCTACTGTACGGCGCGGTAAGTTGGCAACTGATCCCAAAATAGTGATTGTTGGAAATCAACAACATTCAAAGCAGTTCGAATCGACTGTTCGCTATTGCAAAGTGCTGCCAGCCTCAGAGACCTCAAAATTGGGACCCTGTAATTGCCTGAAGAAGTGTTGTTGTATTGTACGAACAGATGATAAACCGATTGATAGCAGTAATTGTACTTTAAATACATTATGCACTATGGAACAGGTTCAAAATATTTAATAAGCGTTTGATTGTTTATTTTCTGCTACTCATTGCATTGCATTACAACGACCTTAATATTTAATTTAATATTCCTTTCTTAAATAAGTATCGCATTTCGAGATGACCATTTCCGTAATGCGCATCCACGATTCACGTTACTTCCGTTTGAAATTTATATTATGCCAGGCGGCCGGTACGGGACACACAACGCCATGAGTTGTCAGCAACGCCGCGCCACTTTCCCCTCTGCCCCTGAGGTAAGCCTCCAACTTCACTTAGCTCATTGCCGAATCCCACAACTTCAGTTAAAATAAGTACATCTTAAAACACTGTCACTTCAAGTATTTTTAGTTGTTACTGACCGCGAGCAGCTAAACTACACTCTTAAGAACCTCTTCACGTTAACTGACGTTTTTTGGTTTGGTTGTTAGTCGCTAGATGCGTAGTGGTATACAATATGTGCGGGAACAGCAGCCCGTACGAGTACTCTATTGGCTGCAATTCGACGACCACTGCTCTAGTGGAAGCTACGCAATAATCTCTACTGACTGATGAGTTCCGATGGATATCCAAGCGGAAATCGCCAGACTGAAGAAAAGAAGTCCATATGTGTAAACGTAGGTTTCCGCGGCCGTTGTCACAGTCAATAAAGTTCTTCTGGGTTTGAGGCCGCATTGTCAACTATAAAATTCCGACGTTTCGACGACTGTTGCAAGGCGCCTTCCTCAGGGTGTACTGCTAACTGCTGAGTGAGCACTTGGTTGGTTGCTTATATATTATGAAGGAGTGCTGTATTGGATATGAGGGTGAGGAGGAAGGGTATCAGGTGTTCTTTTATTGGTCTTTGCATTGATTGTTGTCACTGGCAGAAACAGGCGTTTTTCATCCTGCACTGTTCCTGATGTTCTGCCACAGCTGATTAGTTGTATTGTTTGAGACGGATATATCTCTCGTGTTCAGATAACCTTGTGCTTATTGGACGCCCAGTCACACCTGCGTACACCAGCCCACATTCGCAAACGACTTCATAAACTCCGGCGGAATGAAACTTGTCAACTGTATCTTTCGTCGAGCCCAGAACGTCTTTTATTTTGTTGTTCCTACGAAAGGTCGGCTCAATACCTGCCCTACGGAGAATTTTGCACAGACGTTCAGTAACTCCTTGTATGTATGGTAGCAGGACGGTGTTCCGTGCTTTGTTCTGCATTTCACTGTTGCCCTCCTCCTTTGGCGCCATAGTTTTATGTATCATCCCCATGTCGTTGCCATTGGCTCCAAAAATGGACCTGAGGTTCTGCAGTTCAGCTTTAAAATTGTGCTCATCGCTGATCCTGTAGGCTCTCTTAGTTAAAGTTTTCGGGGCTGATTTTTTTTTCCGTAGGATGATGGTGGGAGGATGTATGCAGGCACCTGTCCGTGTTGGTGGGCTTTCTATAAACTCTGTGTCCAAGCTTCCCGTCAGGCTTACGGTAAACTTCCGCGTCGAGAAAAGGCAATACCCCCTTCTTTTCCATCTCCATAATAAAGTGAATTTTGCTTTGCTGCTGACTGAGATGCTGGTGGAAGTTTTGATGTTCTTCTCCGTGTGGCCAGATGAGAAACGTGTCCAGAATGAGATTCTCACTCTGCAGTGGAGTGTGCACTGATATGAAACTTCCTGGCAGATTAAAACTGCGTGCCGGACCGAGACTCGAACTCAGGACATTTGCCTTTCGCTGACAAGTGCTCTACCAACTGAGCTACCCACGCACGATTCACGCCCCGTCTTCACATTTTCAATTCTGTCAGTACCTCGTCTCCTACTTTCCAAACTTCACAGAAGCTCTTCTGAGACCTTGTAGAACTAGCACTCCTGGAAGAAAGGATGAGTTGTTGATGAAGTGTTGTGAGAGGTGTGAAGTTTGAAAAGTAGGAGACGAGGTACTGGCAGAATTGAAGCTGTGAGTCGTGCTTGGGTAGCTCAGTTGGTAGAGCACTCGCCCGCGAAAGGCAAAGGTCCCGACTTCGAGTCTCGGACCGGCACACAGTTTTAATCTGCCAGGAAGTTTCGAGAAACGTGTCGTCAGCGTATCGTAGCCACCATTCAGGGCGTAATGGTGCGTGCTGGACTACTGTTTCTTCAAACGCTTGCATAAAAATGTCTACTGCAACAGGCGATAGAGGAGAACCCTTAGCTACACCGTCCGTCTGCTCATAGAAATCCCCCTTCCACCTGAAATAGGTGGTCGTCAAACAGTGACGCACTAGTTCGCAGGTATCAGGTGCCATGCGTCCTTCTAAGATGTTCATTGTGTCCGCCACGGGTACATTCGTGAATAAAGACTTCATGTCAAAGCTGACCATCAGAACCGTATCCGACACACGCTTTTCTTTCAAAAATTCTACTAGGTGGGTGGAGTCCTTGATGTGTGAATCTGTGTGGCTCACTAGACGTCTAAGCTTCGGAGACAATTCTTTCGCTAGTTTGTAAGTCGGTGAGTTTATACTATTCACTATTGGCCGTAAAGGAAAGGATTCTTTGTGAACCTCCGGTACACCATATATTCTTGGTGCCTGTGGCACTTGTGGAATGAGTCTTCGGGCCTTGTCAAAATTCATCCTAGTTTGCTCCAGCAACGCTTGCGTCAATTTCATTATCTTGGCCGTCGGATCTCCCTTAAGTTTATGGTAAATTGATTCACTCAAAAGGTCCTCCATCCACTTGTCGTATCTAGTGCGTCCAACACTACGGTGGCATTTCCCTTGTCCGCCTGTATTACCACTATCTGAGAGTTGTTCTTCAGCTCCTTGATGGCATGGCGTTCCTCCTCACTGATGTTTTGCATCGGGGGCTTTGCGTGAGCCAACACTCGTACCGTTTCTTGCCGGATCTTCTCTGCCTCCACTGCTACTATAATGTCTTCTTTCGGTACTAGTTTCGGTGCGAGTTCATAGTTCATCTCTCTAGCTAGAATTTGTGTGGCTGCATCGCTCAAGGCGTGGCTGGAGAGGTTCACCACTGTTCGTCGCCCGTCGCGGATCGGCCCTTCATCTGTTGTTTTCCGTTGCAATTTGTCGAACTTCGTCATCTGGCGGGTGGTGGTACTTTCACTTGACCTTATGGCTCGTTGGAAAGTTATCCTGTCCTCATCCAGTTGTCCACTCAGGAAGAGGTGCAATTCACACAGTTTTATGTTGTTCACCTCGAGACTACCACGAATGTAACGGATCCTTTCCCGCAACAGAGCTCTGCTGATTTGTATACGGATATTCCTGGCCTTGTTCGATTTTATGTGTGACATCGACTGTAACACCCAGAAGAATTTTATTGACGACGATTCCATATGTGGCTGTGGATTCAAATGGGGGATATGTCCTGGAGGCAGACCTGGAATATCCCACCCATTTGCATGACGGACACAGCGACCTGCCGTCGTGTCTGGAATGTCTAGTCCCATGCAAAAATTTCATCCTCACGCTGATGATAACTTTGAAAAATAAGCAGAGATACATTCTGTAATACAGCAATCTCCGGCAATGTCTCAGGTTGGGGATGAAACTCGTTAGAATTGCCCGCAGCATCTCCTTCAACCAGTCATTGGGATCAAATAGCACTTTTATTTAAACGCCGAAATGATTTCAAATAAAATTTTTATAAATCAGTGAACAATTCAGTTTTCGGTGAAACAAGGCAAAATGTAGTGGAACACGGTGCAGTTCATTCAGCAGGGGAAAGAAGCATCCTACGTTTCGAAGGCCAAAATGGACAGAAGACACGGCAGTTCCATACGTTAGTGGCGATATCGTGACAGCGTCTATTTCACGTGACAGCGGTTGCTGGATCAGTAGTACGTGTACCTATTTTTGGGAATTTAGCGATGACCTTGGACTTCCTTATTTCTACAGTAGACGGGAAAGTGTGCCCAATGGATTCACTGTGCACTCAAATGAGCACTCAACCTTTACGCCTTGTAATACCTTGGCACCTAGGGGTTCTGGGGGCGGGCAGTGAAGAATAGCTAGAATTTGTTGGAACGTCCCTCTCCATAATGCAACACATTTTTGTACTTACCTAGACAGAATACAGTGGAGGAGGAAACTTGTAGATGCGTGCGGTCCACTGGGCCTGATCACGTAGTAGTAGTAGTAGTAGTTGTTGTAGTAGTAGTGCCTAGTCCCTCACCTCATTTGCATTCCGTACGCCGGTCTCATTCTTAGTTTCTTTTTCTCTTGCTGCTTTCTCTTCGTACAAATTCTAGTAGCAGTCAAGTGTATGTGTGATTTTTTAATTCAGGCTTTTCCAGTGAGCTATACAGAAAATAAAAGTAGAAAATCCTTATTTAATGTGGACGTAAATTTAATAATTGCGAATCATTAACGAAGCAATAGCTGATGGGTTCTAGGTGATATGGAAAATCATCGAATAACGAAAAGTTTTTATTAAATGTTTGTTATATTATCAAAATTAGTAGCAGTTGACTGCACGTGCTTCAGCAGTTAACTGCCTCCGAGGTACAACTTGTGTAAACTCGACTGCGTTATTTCGCACATACAAAATAAAATTACGTTAAATAGTGGCTGTCCTCTAAAGCGCCGAGTTGAAGTGCAGTTTCCCAGAGAGTTGTATTTTGAAAGCGAAAACAGACATTGCAGAGCAATTTCCTACTCAGAATTCTTCCGCAGAGGGATTCATTACTCGCTCCATTTTCGATGTAATAATTAATCTCGCTCGCTTTGTCCTTCAAATCTGTCCCGAGCAAAGTTCCGCAAAATGAACAAAGAGGGCAAGTTGTTCCACACGCGGTCAGGGAGCTGCTCGACTCCCTCTCTCTCTCTCTCTCTCTCTCTCTCTGAATACTGAAACACGCGGACGTGGCCGTGTGGCTGCGAGCGGAACAGACGCTTTGATTAAAGGTCTGACCCCCACTCACCTTGTTTCTGACGCCACCCAGACGACTCCTTCTGCATAACTGTAGGGAATTTTCAGTACACTCCTAAATATCCACAACGAAGTTACAGTTTATTCGACTATTTCATACTGTTACGTTTTCACCCACGTTGAATATTAATAAATGATATAACCGCTGTCGACTCCTTCTGCATAAATGTAGGGAATTTTCAGTACACTCCTAAATATCCACAACGAAGTTACAGTTTATTCGACTATTTCATACTGTTACGTTTTCACCCACGTTGAATATTAATAAATGATATAACCGCTGTCGACTCCTTCTGCATAAATGTAGGGAATTTTCAGTACACTCCTAAATATCCTCAACGAATTTACAGTTTATTCGACTATTTCATACGGTTACGTTTTCACCCACGTTGAATATTAATAAATGATATAACCGCTGTCACAAAGATAGAAATTATGACTAACTATGCCAGTGATCTGCGTAACAATTCGTGCGATACACAGACCATCATTGTTTTATTCAAGGTGTAAGTGATAAAATTACGACACAATTTTCGTGTTCTTCGTAGAAGAAAATATACTTTAAAAGAAGAACTCTACACACAACAGCAGAACATTTAATACGCCAATTCTCACCCATAACAACCCTTGAATAAAAGGGTGAGGTAAATAATTATCCCACTTAATTTAACTTTGTATCCTATGTTGGTACTACTGGCTTCTCGGGCTGGAGTCCTTGTTTATCCCTCCACTCAGTATTGCTCTCCACGTTGAGGAGGTTATACTCCCTAAGGCTCTTTTCTACCCAAAGTAAGTGATATTTTGCTTTGTGATAGACTGTTAGATTAGGAACCAAGAAGGATGTAATTAGAGAATTTCAGCGCCAAGAGGCCGAAAACGAATATTATAGTAAATCAGACGAAAATGTGAGCGAACTTGAAGATGGTCATATCACAGAGGATAACAAATTTGATGTAACGCCTTCCGAGGTTGATTCATCAGATGAAGCTGATCAGCGAGTAAGGATAATTTTGTGTGGGATAAATAGGTTTTAGAACGCAGTGGTACGAACACCTGATGCAAGAAACGAATCGCCTCCCCTGCAGTTATTTGAATTGTTGTTTACTAATGACGCGATTTCACTAACAGTTATCTACACAAACCAAAAAATCACTGAGCCCAAGGGCAAAATGTACATCGCCCCGACGGTGTATTGGAGATACCAACCAACCAGTGATACAGTGATAAAAGCATTATTTGCATATATTTTTGTGAGTGGGGTTCTAAAAAATGGTTTGCTTATTGTGAAGTAGCAGACAAACTAGCAGAAAAAAAATTTACAATGGTTGGCACCTTCAACAGAAACAAACCAGAAATCCGAGAATCCCTGCTTCAAACACCAGATTAGGCTAGTTTCTTTGTCTGCATAGATTTACAGGAAATAAAAAATGTTAGAGTAAAAAAACACTTTATTCTATGGTCGACAATGCATGAGACAGGTCAAGTAGATGAGGAGTCATCGAAAATAGTTCTTTTCTACAGTGATAACAAAGGGGGTCGACAATCAATGTATTTGTTTTACCATGTCACAGGAAGACCATGGCACGGAAAACCTGGCGCTAGCCTATGCGATATGCTTCACATAGCGATGGAACAGATTTTGACACATTTTGGGAGCTATATTCCAGAAACGTCTCAGAAAAAGGTGGACAGGGCTCTTTCTGCAGTCGAAAAGAAGAGCGAAAAAATTTCTTTGAATGCTGCTTCTGTTGTACAGAGACCATGGGAAAAACATTTGCCAGAGTTGTCATAACAGTTTGGTTTGAATCTACTACATGTTCAAAATTTCATATCATTTTTGAATTACGTTATAAAATCTTTACTTCTTTTTAAACGATTAAATGTTTTTAATGGTCGTTGTTAGCTTTATATTTTTTACCAGTTCATATGTTATTTGTCATACTGTGCTAAATAATACTTGTTTGTCTCAATGATTCTTGTTATGTTTTATGATATAATAGAAAGGTTAATTGAATACGAAAGATAAGAACAGTCTCATATTTTCATAGATCACAACAACGATGTAGCGAAATACATTGAGATTATTATTATTATTGACTTAGTTATATCGTAAAAAAATTACAATACTTTGTAATAATTATTGCATATTGCTTGATTATTACTTTATATTACCCCAGAATCTTTATTTTAACGGAGATAATTTTTGAAAAATGTGGGGTAAATTTGTGCTCCAACCTTGTTATTTAGGTTTCACAGTCGGCACCTTGTTATCCTAGGGTTAAGTTATCCAGCAGTCATTGGTTCGTACATGCTGTGCGTCAACAATCAGTTTCCACTGCATTCTGTCTGCTGTTGTTTCCTCGCAATTGACTACAATAAAAGTTTCCACGTTTGTCTTCTCTGTTTCTTCGTCTACCCAGTATCTAGGGGTCTTTTTCTTGTATTGTGGGCAATGAAAGCTCGCTTAGGAAGTCGGACCTCTGGCATACTAATTACATGATCTGTCCCTTGGAGTCGTCTGTTCTTTTGATATAGTAAAACACTGTGCTTGTTTATGATCTCATAAATTTCATATTCTTTTTTGCTCTCCAAGCATCTCCATCTCTCACCGGGTCGCAGATTATTCTCATCGCCCTTCTCTCAAATGTTAGGAGATTCTGCATTTCCGTTTTAGTTAGTTTCCGGATTTCTGAGCCACAGAGGACAATGGGGTGTATGCGGCATTGTAGATCTTTATTTGTCCAGAATGTGAAATGGCTTTAGAGTTGAACGCAAAATTTCGTTTTGCTTCAGCTATTTTTAATAGATGGTATTTCAGATTCTGTCATGTGAAATCGATCTGTTACTATGTAGCCATTATTTGATGTTTCCAACTGCTCGTACTTGATTTTCGTTCCTCATACTCGTATAGGCCATGACTGCTTATATGCAGACGTTGCTATTCTTTTCTTTTGATTTCGTCGCCTTTTCCAGTGCTTTGTTGAGAATTTCTTTGACATCATTGAAATTAAAATTTTGTTCTTGTAAGTTATTTTTGTGGATGGCTGTATATATATTCTCTTCTTGAACAAAATTTTATTTTAGAAATATTTCCTATGTGTCTTTCACTAAATATTATGTAAAGAAGTTTATCATTCTAAGCGAAGTGCTACCAGTATTACTCACTAAACAAAAAATCGGTTGGGTTTCACTTCATCTTTATTGTACCCCTTCAGAAAATAAAGTCGGAAAAGTGCGCGGGGCAGAAGATATTTTGATTTTTGACAGTGCAGCCTGTGGATACAGTCCACACAGAACACACTGACCGATGCACAGTGACCACTTTTCGTCCAAAGCACCGGGCGAGTTCATTCGTTTATTTGGGAGGGGAGTCCGATCTTGTTTGCCCACTGTCGGACGATCAGCGACGCGCTGCGACTACAGAATCGAGGAGCACTCCCTGCAGTCTTTCTCAAACCATTTTACAGAAACTATTCCGTAAATAAATGCATTTTTGTGTTACTCGTAGCTTTATATGTCAGCTTCACATAACGTACCCATCATGTCGTTAAATCGAGTACTAGTTATTGTGATATTTGCGTTTAAATAAGACGCAGTGCGAAATTCGAAGAAATTTGCAATGAAAGAGAGCGGTAGCTATGATTTTGAGTTTGGTGCATATTACATAATATTTTGCTACATATGAACTTTATCTAATATATTTAATAATTTTAATAAACATTTTTGGAACAGTGATCAAATTTTTTTTAAATTTTTCTTTCAAAATTATCAATTAAAAGCTTTAAAAATAAGTGTACAGGTGATGTATACTCAGTGTGCCTTCTGCAGCTGATCATTCCTTTATTACATATATCTCCAGTGCCAAATAATGTTAATATGAGACAGACAGACTGTATCTAGCATAGGTGTATACTTGCAGTCGAGTCACCACTCACATATCGATATGATGCCACAATGCCGAAGACATTCACACAGTCGTTGACTTAGAAACCATAGAGGGCACACTGAGTATACATCGCCTGTACAGTTATTTTTAAAGCTTTTAATTGATATTTTATACAATATTTTAAGTAGTTCCATGGTCGTAAAGAGGTATTTTATACAAAACTATTTTTATGTTATTATTGTACTTACTTCTTCTTACATTTTGATGGTTGTGTGAACACGTTTTACACTGATTGGTTGACGTGAGGTAGAGGGAGAAGAGGTAGGAGGAGCATCTTCGTATTTAAGCGTATGCCCGTCACTTACTGGCACCAGTTGACATCACAGCAGCTGAGAAGAGAGCTCCACCTACCATCTTCGGAGGTTGCCATGGGTATAAGAAGTCTTATTGTATTTTATCCTTATAAGCATTTTGTCACATTTTATTGTCAATCTAGTAAGGTTTCTAGTACTTTCTAAATTAAATTACAGGTCTGATTATGGTCATGTGATATGACCGAAACCGGTCACCTATGTTCGTGAAGCATACGTGGTGTGATCAAGACTGAATTTTTGAAAGAAAAATTTTAATATGTTGAAGTTTTCTTGAGACTTAGGTGTAGCTCTCTATATGTCACCAATCTCGAGAAATTGATCTGATGCAGCACACTCAGATGCAATTGCGTGTCCCAGCGATTACGCCAGAATTTCTCACATTTCATAAACGGTTTGGGATATCGAAATGAGATTGTCGTAAATGGTAGCACACAAAGAGGAAAGTGTTTTACCACATAGTTATTATGCAAGAATTCATTATCTACCGTGTTATTCCACTAAATACAGGCTTTTTCAATGAAAGAGTGTAATTTTTAAGAGCCATCAATAGCGGGTGAAACGAAAAGTACTATGGATTTTGGAACAACATCAGCGAAGACATTAGACACTTATTTTTGTACCAAAGATGTGCTTTTTCATTAGCTATTGATCTTACTTTTCCTCACTTTCTCACTTAATAAACTCATTAGACCACTGTTTCAGAATTCTCTCTCAACTGTGTCTGCACATGTTTGTGAGGTCACATTGTGTGAACGCCATTGTGTTTTGGCATAAAAAGCAAATTTTAAAATGCTAACAAGAGAAATTTTACTCAAAATTTGACCTCATAGCGCTTCTCCGAATGTAAAGAATTGTTAACAAGCCAGGAGAAAATAAAAATCTGCTTTTTTGTATTGTCAGTAAAATTATTTTTAGATACTATTCAAATCAGAGGTGACAGGAGATCATTTTGAATGGTCACCATGCAAGTGTGGACATGGTGGGGCTACATTAAATATTTACAAAAAATATGAGAGTAGACTTCAATTTAGAATGACACTTCACCCCACCGCTCCTCATTATCCCTATAGCACAGGCCCCAACCCCCACCACTTCTACTGCTCTCCCCACACGTGCCTAGGGAATTGCGCATATATAGCCACGTTCTTCTGTGCACATTCTTCCAAACGAGAACTGGAGCTTATGACATCTAGCAAAAAACATAAATGTAATGTTTACTGAAAACCGTCATTGTATCAGTGACGCCGCGCGGGATTAGCCGAGCGGTCTAAGGCGCTGCAAAAAATGGTTCAAATGGCTCTGAGCACTATGGGACTTAACTTCTGCGGTTATCAGTCCCCTAGAACTTAGAACTAATTAAACCTAACTAACCTAAGGACATCACACACATCCATGCCCGAGGCAGGATTCGAACCTGCGACAGTAGCGGTCGCGCGGTTCCAGACTCTAGCGCCTAGAACCGCTCGGCCACTCTAGTCGGCTAAGGCGATGCAGTCATGGACTGTGCGGCTGGTCCCGACGGAGGTTCGAGTCCTCCCTCGGGCATGGGTGTGTGTGTTTGTCCTTAGGATATCTTAGGTTAAGTAGTGTGTAAGCTTAGGGACTGATGACCTTAGCAGTTAAGTCCCATAAGATCTCACACACATTTGAAAATTTTTTGTATCAGTGACCTATCACAAATGCAGCTTGTAAAACTGTCACATACGTCACATGTGTCTGGTACATGTACAAAATATTTGTTTCTCTTATCATTTTGTTGGTGAAGAACGCAAACAGCCTCAAACAATTTGTGACCAACGCTGCGCGTTCATGAGATCTAAAATGGATGAAAAATGGTTCAAATGGCTCTGAGCACTATGGGACTTAACATCTGAGATCATCAGTCCCCTAGAATACAGAACTAGTTAAACCTAACTAAGGACATCACACACATCCATGCCCGAGGCAGGATTCGAACCTGCGACCGTAGCGGTCGCGCGTTTCCAGACTGTAGCGCCTAGAACCGCTCGGCCACCCCTGCTGGCTAAACGCTAGTATTTGTAAGTGTCCTAATAGGACTGGCGAGCGCTTTTAACAGATTACAAATCCCATAAACAGTGTTTCTCGTGCCTAGAGCCAGAATGAAGTCGCGCTCTTCTGTACCAATATAAAGTTACAACTTCAGAA
The DNA here is from genome assembly GCF_023864345.2 of Schistocerca serialis cubense. Lineage (NCBI taxonomy): Eukaryota > Metazoa > Arthropoda > Insecta > Orthoptera > Acrididae > Schistocerca > Schistocerca serialis. The sequence goes on from NC_064642.1 coordinate 134,296,725, forward strand.
CAATTTTTTTAAGACCCTGAATGTGAAATCGAATTGCAGTTCCCTTCGTCATTGTTAATGGTGTTCCGTTTTTCTTCTCCAAAAGGCAAGGCAACATTCACGCATTCCTAAACATTTTTAAATTTTGGAGAAGAGATAAATACATACATAAAATTACACAAATTTACCAACAACAGTACTAAGAATAGTAATAATTCGCGTCGAAAGGGAAATTCTTAAAAGAACGGAGGGTATATTATAAACGATGTACAAGCTTTATTGCGGTTCGACATATGTTTATAAGGCAATTTGAACTTCATGAAGCTACTCCGACGTAAATTCAAGTTAACGTGAGCAGTTTTGGAACGATCAAATCAGTATTATAAGAATAGAAAGTTCACAGATCAATGCGGATGGTCATCCAACTTCTACAAAATCAACATCAACTATGAGTAAGAGTCTAGTTGCATAAACGGCAACTCCGGGCATTTTAAAGTGCAACACCACCAAAAGATTGTTGGTGTATGTTCGGTGTTCTTTTAAGTGATTTTGAATATTCGGTCGTGACCCAAGCAGTAGTGCCGCACGACCCTTTCAAGTCAGGTGCTCTCCTGGTGGTCTTGACACACACAAAATCATCAAGATTACGGAACAGGTAGTGTACTCCACCTGCCTACACAAGTCGTTTGCATCGGAGGTGGTCACTTCACGTTGTTTACTGGTTTACTGTAAATAGCAATCGGCACAGCCCCAGAGTTAGGAATATCGCTGATACCCAATACATCGTCCACCGCAAAGCACCTCTGCTTAATCCCATACTCCGGCACATTGTTGCACTGTCTTTTTTCACGAGAACTGACATTCCGCTAACACTTACATCTAAAGTTGCTGCCTATTCTACTTTACACTCGGTATGGCAGTCATCGCTGAAACAATAGGTTTTGGGTTCCATCGACTTCTTTCAACACAGTATGACCCGCGATTGTGAAAGCCGCTGAAAATAACCTGTTTCCGAAATAACCCTTTTTCCTATTATTTTCTGTAGTAAACTTAGAAACAATGATCAAAACATTTTGACTCCGTCAGTTTCAACCCTCACAGAATAAAAATTTTAAATTACATAGGCAAATAAAAAGACCTCGTCCACCAACCGTTCGCTGCTTTTCTCGATAAGTGATAAGTGGTAGACTACAACAAAAAATCACCAGCGTTCTCCTATTGATTGGAATTTTTTGAAACCATGTTTAAAAATAGTGTTGCAATCGGGGATCATACCACTATCTGAACAGTCAGTGCTGAAGAGTGAAAACTTAGGCTCAATAAATTATTCGTGTTAATTCGTACGTTTTCAAGGGCTGAAGGCTTGTTGTGTAGACAAAGACAGCAGACCAGGCGCTTTGAACTATGAATGTGCTGTTAAGCTTGAAGTTTGCTCCTTACTTGATGTCGCACGTTTGTTGCGGCTTCTCCCATTTTTAATCTTTTAAAGCCAATGGAGTACTTTGCACGTTCCTATCGATATTGTTATTAAAATAACACTGATCACTTTTCCCATATACTACAATGACGCTATATTCCAAAATAATGCAAATTTTATGAATAAAAACTACTCTTTCTTTAAGGAAAATTTATTTACCAACGAAATATTTTCGCACTGTTGCAATAGATAATTGATATTTACGATTTTTTACTTACTTTTGAGTAAAAAACAAAAACATCTGTTTTAACCGAGAGCAAACTAATACCATAAAATACCGATTGTCCAAAACTAAAATACCACTATTGGTTTTAACTGGTCGGCTTTTCCCGTCCCTACTTCAGACGCAGTTCAGATCTTCTATTGTTGAATGAGACCTGGTCATCAGGAACCCTGTGTTATATCGGCTTCGCTCTAATTCTCCTATTTCCGACTTGAACTAATCGTTATATCATGCGCATTCCCACGTCGCTACTACTAGTAGTAGATGATTATTTACGTATTGTTGCTACAATTGTATTACATATGTTCACCTCATGCAAAGAAAAGATTCAGATAAAAGTTTTGTAATTGATACATATACGTTTTGCACACTTTTATCCCGTTGTTTCCTATTATGCCACCTGCTTTATCGGTGAGTATCTTCATGTCATACAGCCTGTGACTTTACTCATCGTCAGAGCAAAATATTCACTGAAGGTAGCCCACTTCCATCAACAGAACCCGCTCATCCAGTTAATATGTTATTAGCAATATGAAGACTACATATCATCATTCCTATGGACTCAGGAAACGCAAGGATACATCTGTCATTACGTAAAGATATATGATACGTTCATATCTATATATTAAAAGCTAGTGTCTGTGCCCAACTTGTGGTGTCTGGTTTATCTTCTGCGCGTCGCAAAAGGGCGCAATTTCCGGATCCACCGGTTAAAAGATGATACGCAGACACGGTACGAATGATGGTCTTTGGAAGGACACAGGCGTCTGAGTATCACGGCAGCAGCGAGCACTTGAAGAGATTCCGTGCAGAGCGAAGCTTGCTTGCTTAGAAATGCAGCGGGTTTTTCAGTTTGGAGATGGATATTGACTGCTAGCTACTTATGGGTTCTTCTGTTCTTTTGTGGCGGTTTCATTGCTCGTCTGGAACACTTCCATGTGGTGTGTCGCATATTTAAAAGATGCACCACCAGAAAGGCATCAGAACAGCAGCAAGAACGAGTAAGTTTTCTAGAAAATACTCAAAGTACAAAGGAGGCGCCACAGGAAGGGCGTTGGTGTGGGCGTTGGCAGGAAATGTCACGTGGACTAACGAGGTAACACGTTAGCTCACGCGGAGAAGCTGCAAAGTGCGGCAGTGTGTCGGCAGTGACCGTATATGGTCACACACGAGGCGGATGAACAGAAGTGCCAGTATGAAAGAGGCGATGCGGCCTACTGCACAATATAAAGGCGGGGGCGGCGGCGTCCGAAGAGAGTTCAGATAAGATAGCCATTCAGGAGGCCAGGCCCGAGGCCTGCACTTGTAGTATTCGCTTTGGTTCTGCTCGCATTCACTCTTCAGCACATACATAGCCCCAGGGGATTTTTGGACAATCAGGAATAGTGTACTTTCATTGAGATTCAAATGATTCAAATGGCTATGAGCACTACGGGACTTAACATCGGAGGTCATCAGTCCCTAGAACTTAGAACTACTTAAACCTAACTAACCTAAGGACATCACACACAAGCGTACCCGAGGGAGGATTCGAACCTGTGACAGTAGCGGTCGCGTCGTTCCAGACTGAAGCGCCTAGAACCGCTCGCCCACACACTTATTAAGGTCTCATTGCCTATTTGTTCCTGTATTTCCCGACCGAGTTCTGTAACTTCTTCAGAACATACAGTTAGCCTTCTCCAAGTTGCTGAATGGATGGACCATCCTTAGGTTCCTGTGCCATTAAGTGTCCAGACCGCTCGCTGGATGCAAGATAAAGACGCGCCTAGCGCCAGGTGTTGGTCGTGTATTAACGCGCAGTTGTCACGCCACGCGTTATAGGAATAGGTCACCTTTCCTTGGAACATCTAACTTGCTCGTACCAACATCTCGTACATGGACAGAACGGCTCTGAGAATCCCTTTGCATTGCCTGAATAACGCGTACGCGAGCCAGCTGCAGGGACAGGAGCCATGAGATTAAAAGGACTCCCAAGCAGAAGAGTCGGTCCCATCCAGCTCCAAGGAAGAGACGGCGCTTGGAAAAGACAGAAGAAGAGGCCGGGACCAGACCAGCAGATGGATGGCTCCTGGGAAAGGAGTGGTCGTCCTGGTGTACATTTACCACAGCTCACCGATCGACAGGGCCACACCGAAAAACAATTGTCGTAAAATCGGTGCAAGGACCGTTCCGTAATAGCTCTCAGAAGCTTACCGAATAGGATATTTCGATAAAGAACCGAAAATGACGTCACTACCGAAACGAACCAACTACACCGATCGATATGAACGATACAGAACAGGGCCCCCGAGCAGGCAGCAGCGGCCGCTGCGCAGATAGACGCCCGAAGTTGCAGACGGTGGTGCAGAACAGCGGAAGACACAGGTCAGCAGCAGCGGCAGCGGCGACGACGGACGGCGGCAGAAGGGCAACGATTCGTAGAGAACGACGCCCAGCAGCAACGCCAGCAGCAAGAAGCGGTGCGGTGACTTAAAAAAAGAAATTAGCAGGCATATCACATGACGGCGATAATGTTTCAAGCGCTGACACTAGCGGACGTTAGTAACCCACTAGGCAATTTCTTATCTTGCCAGATTTGCTAAAATTAATTCCACAGTCGTTCGATGGCCCAAAGATCATGCATTTGAACGTGTTGATCCAGAATAGCATGGCACCCCTTTGAAATTTGTAAAAACTCAGATAGAGGGCTCAGAATAGCGCAAGCTGGTTAGAGATCTAAGTGCCCCTTGACGAGACATGCACACTATATTTGTAGGAAACTATGCCAGCAAAAAGATACTTGACTTCTATGATTTTCAGATGCTTGCAAGTCGGCAAGAATGTGGAGAAAGTATAGCCCAGTTGGGCTCGAGTTTGGCTGCAGTGAAACACCACTTTAGGGAAGCTATCAGAGACACCATGTCAGAATCAGTTAGAAGGCAGCCTTGCACTCATTTGGAATTAAGCAAAACTATGTTTATTCAAGGTATTTACGACGACAGGATAAAGACCTTAGTGCGAGCGTACGGTGAGCAGAGGCTATAGAGATCGCTCTGACAGAGAAGAGCGCGATATCCTCTGCCAGAGAAAAGCTGATCACCCGAGCCCGTGATGGAGTCCTGCGAAACGAAAAGAAGGATGCAAAGTACTTCACGTGCTGCAATCCAAGCCATATGCCACGAGGCTGTGGCACAGATAAAAGAATACTAAACTCATGTCCGGTGTCAACAGGAAATTGAACGATCGCGAGTAGCGAGATGCTCACACTGTAATTTGCCAAGTCAAAGCGGCACCATAAATCCGTAACGTGCTTTAAATGCAAAGGAACCTGACGTTATGTGAGAGACTTTCGGAGTGTGCTTGCCATGCTCAGACTGTGAACAGTAAAAGTAAAAGCCAGGAAAACTAAGTAAGGGTCTAATAAAGCAGTGCCTTACGCCTTGCCTGGAAAGTTATTAGCAGTCGAACAGGCGACTGCAGAAACAAAAATGAATTTATAGAAGTGGACTGAGCCGGTGGGTTTCTGGCGACAGACGATATCGATTCCTTCTAACATCTCTGACCATTGTCCCTTTGCCTTGTTCTCTTTGCGCCTTTGAGACAGGCAATTTATAGTGGCGTGCGTGCGCAAGTCGAGGAGAGTGGGTCCGCACATGAGCCGAGTCGGTCTGTGACGTGACGTGCTTTCGATGTTGTCGTTGTGGGGAGTTGGCAACACCATGTCACGTGGCACGGCCGTATGCCGTGAGGACCAGTTGAGTTGCAGCAACGAAGAAGCATGGGCTGCTGCAGGAAAGTATTAAAGTTGTATTGACACGGCTGACCAGAGAGCTATGTGGATGGATGGTGTGTGAATTTCACATGAAGAAGAAAAAATTAACCGCCTAGCTTTCTTGGTGGGTTCCTCCATCTTTGTATAGTGAATATTATTGTGTATTTAAAGACTGTTGACTGTTGCAGTTGCTCGTGCTAGTGGCCAGCAAAACATTCACTGCAGTGGTGGCGAGGCGAGTTATGTTCTGGAATGGCCACGAAATTATGTTACTAAAGTGGCTAGAAATAGCGTCTCGCATTTTTAGGTTACGATTTGGTGCTTTATGGCACGGTTAAGGTAGCTGGTTCACTTGAACGTCATTCTTAATGTAGTTATAGATTTAGTATTTTCTGGTTTTACGAATTAGTGGTAGTTGTTGTTTCTTAGTCATTTCTTGTGTGTATGGAAGGCAAGTGGCCATGATAAATATAGGCCACATTGTGTTTTGTGGTCGGATAGAGGCGGTCTGTATTTTGGTCTGTGGCCATAGGACCGTGCTTATTGCATTAGCGACCTACTGATGATGATGATGATGAGCGTTTGGCGTCATTGGCCGGGAGGCCCCTCGCGGGGCAGGTCCGGCCGCCATATCGCAGGTCTTATTACATTCGGCGCCACATTGGGCGACCTGCACGCCGGATGGGGATGAAATGATGATGAACACAACACAACACCCAGTCCCTGAGCGGAGAAAATCTCCGACCCAGCCGGGAATCGAACCCGGGCCCAGAGGACGGCAATCCGTCACGCTGACCACTCAGCTACTGGGGCGGACAGCGACCTACTGAAGTGACATTAGTTTTCTATTGCAATTTCAAATACCTATCTGAAGGTTGATTGTCACGTTAGGTACTGCATGTTTGATTTATGTGGTGTCAGCCATTCAGCAAAGACAGATTTTCTTGTAAGGTGGAGCTTATGTCATTGGGTGTGGACTGACACATCTTTTCACGTAGTATCTAGATTTTTTTGGAATCAAAGGAAACTAAGCTCCTTAATTCTGTTCATTGGTAAACTTGTAATATGTTTATATTAAGGTATTGCTTTTATATATATATATTGCTTTTCTATATATATATATATATATATATATATATATATATATATTGCTTTTCTATATATATATTTGTGTAACTTGTATATACTACAGTGTGTCTGCCGCTCATGTTTTCGTATTTTCAGAAACGTGTATAGTGCTCGACGCGAGGTAACCTCGCCCTGCGAGCTTGCAGTGTGACGTAAATCTGGGGATTTGAACTCAGGGCCGTCCGGACCCCGTTAACGCGCGATTTCTCTATTTCATTCAACGAGAGGCTTGTTTTAGGCGGAAGATTTCCTACTGCCCAAAGTTGAGTATACGTTCACCCTTTGGATCGTATGTTTGTAAAATCGTAATAGATTAACGTTTTCTCGCGTCCCTCACATGTTCATCAAATTGACGTTTTGCCTTAAGCTTGCATAAAGTCTAGAACCTTCCGGACGTTGAGTGTAGTAGAATGCTAAGTGTAAACAGAACAATTAACAGTACCCTTCAGGTCAGATAGCATCAAATTAATTTTACCTTTCGGTAAGTGTAAAACTGAGTGAGAAAGGCGATAGTCGATATTGTAATCATTTGGTTATCTATTTCATCTATTATTTTGGTTGTTGTTACCGGCACGTAAAGGGGCCGTTGTCACAAGTGTGACGGTTAATACTGTAGATACTAATTGTGGATAGGGCCTTGACATGCAAATGCTGTTAATTGATTATTACTGCTGATGAATTCATGTGTATGTGTAATCAATAAAGAAGTGTTGCAACTACAAACTTGTTGTGTTACTGGTATACAAGGTTAGAGTGTGCAATCGCCACACCATGGACTGTCAGGGAGGCGCTAACAATCGCCTGAGGTTTCTCATGGCTTGTGGAGTGCAGATTAGCCTAGTTCGGAGATGTCGTCTCAGAAACGGTGGAAAGTGTAATTCAACCAAACGTTTCAGGATCCAGGGATTCAAAAATACGATTACCAGGACTGAGGCCACCATAACCCTCCGATTATGAATGGGAAGCGTCATTGAAGTGAGGCATTGCTTTCACATAAGGAAGATGTGGATCTTCCGTTTGACGGGCTGGGGACCTAATACTTTTTGGAGGAAAATAGTCATGATGAGTTATGTCAAAGTAAGCCTGTGGATCCGCAGGAAACGGATTGGAATGAAGGCGGAGCTAGAGTCTGATCCCTGCACAGTGCAGTCAGGTACTTGCTAGTGCGATTGCGCCAGTAAGAAGGGCTCATTCAAAGAAAGCTCAGATGCGGGGAGAGAAGCATCAATAGATGAAGACGGAGTCTCAGAGTGATCACCGCACAGTAAATTCAAAAGAAAAAGAAGGTTCTTTCGGGGATCGCTTATCGCAAATCGAGAAACACATAGAAAGGCAAGAGTGAATGTGCATAGAAAATCATTAACTATTTAGACTCTAGAGAAACAGGCAAAATGGGTGGAAGCCAATTCCTAGCCATGTTTCAACACTAACGGTAGGACTCCGAGAGGAACAGTGTGTGCCGAATGAAAATAGAGGCGAATGGAATGAGAGAAGCTATCATTGTGAAACAGGAGATCACAAACGGCGTGTATCTACTTGAGGCGTTAGTGAAAGTGTTATCGGAAGAAGTCTAGGAAGTGTGCTGAACAGTACAGATAAGGGTGCGTCAGCAGAATGCCCACGTTTACTAACAGAAGCACTCCCGGAGCGGACACTGTTGCAAGAATCATTTAGAGTGAATAGTGTCAGTTAAAGTAAGCCTAAACTGAAAGCGAGAATAAGTATCCTAAAGAAAAATATTCAAGTAAGTCAATTTAATCCAGAAGAGAAGGCAGATATTATTGTTTACCATTTGCAGGGAGATAAATTGTCCTATACAGGTAGTACCGGACACGAAATTAGACTACTGACAGACACGGAAGTTAGGATAATATATTCGCGACCCTACAGAATATCGGAACCACAAAAAGAGGCACACAGGCAAGAAACTGAAAAGATGATAGAGGATGACATAATAGTGCCGAGTAAAAGTGGTTAGAACATTACCTTAATTATGACTCCAAAAAATATGGAAGCCAGTGGAAAACAAAAGTGACGTATAGTCGCGGGCTACAGGCGACTTAATGAAGTCTCCCTAAATTCAGTATGTCTTTGCTAAGAATAGACAAAATTGTTGATAAAGTGCTTCTCGACCCACGATTTAGCGAAGGGCTCTTATCAGATCTTGTTAGATGAACAGGATCGAGAAAAGACTGATTTCAGTACGCTGTACGGACATTATGAGTACAAATGCACATGGGACTTAAAACAGCTCCAAGTACGTTTCAGAGGTTGATGAATCACGTCTTGACAGGATTACACGCTGACAAGTTGTTCATCTGAATGAATAATATGGTAATAGCCAGTTCGTCCTGACTGAGGTATTTGCAAGACTTACACTCCACAATTTGAAGTTACAGGTTGACAACTGCGAATTTCTGCGAAAGGAAGTGTGCTGTCCGGGGCACATTCCATCGGCTAAGTGCTTGTGGCCAGACCCACAGAAGGTAAACTAATAAAGGAGTACCCTATGCCTAAAACGAAAAAGCAATTAAAGGCATTTCTAGGTCCTTTGGGTTTCTATCGGCATTTTATAAGCAACGTCATCAAAATGAATTACTGAAGAAAGAAATGCCTTACACCTGGGATATCGAGTAGAAAACGCCCTTGAAAAATAAGCTGATGAGTCCACCTACATTGCAGTATCCGGACTCTGAAAACGACTTCTTAATTACCACTTAAGCTAGGCAGACAATTGTCGAGGCCGTTTTAGAGTTAGGGAAAAATGAGAAGCGACTTATCTATCGCGTACACCTCGAGAACGCTGAACAAGGTGGAAATAGGGTACAGTACGATTGAGAGGGAGCCATTTGTTGGGCAGTGAAATGCTTTAGCTCGTATTTATTTGGCAGAAAGTTCCTGATATGTACCGATCGTAGCCCCTGGCATGGGTAGGTGGTATATCTGATTCGTCATCCACATTGATGGAGTTTAAGTTGGAGCTGGAAGAGTATGACTATTAAATCATGTACAAGAATCGCAAAAAGAATCAAGTCGCTGACGCACTATCATGAGTGAGAGGTCATGGTGGCTGGTGCATGACCGGAAGGCAACAGTAGCCTCGGTCAGGACACAACAGACGCGGAAGCCGCAGCGCAGTTCAGTGACCAACCGGCAGGCGACGACAGCGGGGCTGTTGACGCACGCAAACTGGCAGGAGGCACACCGGGAAGGACCCAGCACATGACACGTCTGAACAGGGAACAGTAAAAGATTACATTCGGAAATGTGAAAAATTTGTCAAAGATATAGAGGAATGTATCCGGCAACGAGAGGCAGCTGAGTCAATAACAGAAGAAATAAGTGAAAACGAAAAGGCTGCGATATTAAAATAGTTTCACGATTCTCCCACTGAACGACACCAGGGCATAGGAGGAACCTATGAATGAATAAGGAAGTACCGAACGTGGAACGGAAATGCGAAAGTTGACAAAAGCACACTAGGAAACACTTAAAGATACCTTTAAAATCCACGGAAACGCCTGAACACGTTATCTAAAGGTGTCGTACTGACATAGTAGGTCCATTAAACCAGACAGACAGAGGTAAAAAATATTCTTACAAGATGAGCTGACCTACAAATGTTATCTGTATCGTTATGTTCTTTAATGATGTATTTTGTACCTTTGTAATTGTATTCTTATGTTATAAAATTGTAATTGACATCAGTTCATCATATTATTGACTTGTAAGTTCCATTTCACTGGACACGTTTCTGTTGGTCATAATATATGCACAGTATGTGAGCAGTGTGGACTGTTAGTGTTTGGACGTGTGTTAATAATTCAGCAAGGAACTGGTTAACAGCATTGCTGGTTCTAAGGACAATTAGAAAAAAAAAACTTTGTGAGTGCACTAGTGGTGGTTTATGGACTTGCTATATTTTCTGCAAGACTCTTCGATGGTGATTGTGCACCTGCACAGTCGCAACGGATGGCTGCTGGTCATCACTACAAGGACTGCAGCGGGTCTGCACCTTTGATGACCCACCAATACCATAATCTCCACCAGGACTACAGTGGGTCTACTCTGTGATGACCTACCTACCAATATTCTTCAAAACTTCGACTGACTCTACGGTCGGTTTGCTCTGTTGTGGCCCATTACCTGTCTGCATGTCGAGAGTCAGCACTGTCTTTCCGTGGGAAGGACAACACTACTTCTTCAAGACTGCATGGAAATCCACTACTTCCGTGTGCATTGTCTTTTACTGCTCAGACTTTGAGAAAAGAAATGGCAGTTTTAATGTGATGAATGATCAGGACTGTCTTTATGGACTGTGAGAAAATTTTAGCTTTTGACCAACATTGTATTAATAAGTGTGTGCATTTGATATCTTTGTTATTGTAATTACGAAAAATTTTTTCAAATCATTATTGGCCACTGTCCAAAACAATTTGTAAAATTTTTTGTGGGGAGCATGGGGGCTATGTAAGTAGGCTGTTTATGTTTTCTTATTGGCAATGTTACGTAGCGCTCTGTATGAAAATCACTGGCAGTGCTGTGTGCAGTCTGTGGCTAGTTTGCATTGTTGTCTGGCATTGTAGTGTTGGGCAGCGGCAGCTGGATGTGAACAGCGCGTAGCGTTGCGCAGTTGGAGGTGAGCCGCCAGCAGTGGTGGATGTGGGGAGAGAGATGGCGGAGTTTTGAAATTTGTCATGAACTGCTATATATATTATGACCTTTTAACACTAGTAAGGTAAATACATTGTTTGTTCTCTATCAAAATCTTTCATTTGCTATCTATGCCTATCAGTAGCTAGTGCCTCCCGTAGTTTGAATCTTTTATTTAGCTGGCAGTAGTGGCGCTCGCTGTATTGCAGTAGCTCGAGTAACAAAAATTTTTGTGAGGTAAGTGATTTGTGAAACGGGTAGGTTAATGTTAGTCAGGGCCATTCTTTTGTAGGGAATTTTGAAAGTCAGATTGCGTTGCGCCAAAAATATTGTGTGTCAGTTTAAGCACAGTCATGTATAAATTTTTCTAAGGGGACGTTTCACATTGACACGCAAGATGCCGACACAGTGGCGCGGGTGCCAGCTGAGAAAATTATACTGAGGTATGGAATACCGTCAGTATTGTTAAGTTATATTGGAAGTAATTTCATGAGTGAAATTATAAAAAGAATATGAAAACTGGTGCGTATTGAAAAGATTCAGAACACCAGCTACCACCCTCAAACCAACGGAGCATTAGAAAGATTCCATCGAACATTAATGGAAATGATATGACATTTGTGGATAGAGTTCAAATTTGAATAGCAGGGTTCCATTCGCAGTTTTGGTGTACAATATGCCACTGCATAGTGCGATAGGATATACGCCACATGAGCTGTTCTTAGGAGGAACATATAACATTCCTGGAATAGTGCAGAAAGATCCGGTTGGAATGAGCCAAAATATGTGGCAAAGCTAGAGGAGCGCATGCAAGAAATACACCGATGTGCGAGGGAGTAAAATGCACGATGTAAAATAAAGAATAAAGAACACTGAGATAAGACATAGAATCCAAAGGAGTATAGGAATACCATCGTGGGGATAAAGTTCTGCTGCATGATGAGAGCACACGATACGGCAGATCGCGTAAGCTAGATACGCAACGGCGACGCCCAAAAGGGCATAATGTAGTAATATTTCAACAAAAAAATTATTTTACAGTTCATGCCAACAGACTGAAGAAATTTTTCTAATTCCAGATGTCGACGACGTTCTGCTCTGCCGGCATTATCCTACTGGGATTGGTGCACAAGACAAGAAGCGTACATGCAAGTAGCGAAGTTTCACACGTCACCTGGACTATATTATGATAATATGGGCCAAGCGAAAATTTACATTATAACTAGGAAAATTGTGAGTTATTTCAATTTGATGGATCTGAAAGAGGAATTTGCGCACACTAAGGTTCCTGGGATGCGGGCAATCGGATATTCTAAAGATAGATTGCCGTTACTGAATATGAGTGCAGCAGAGTGTAAAAGTGCGGAACTTGCGTTAAAATGGCACATAGGAAAAATTGAAAAGGCCAAGGGGGTAACTGGACAATTAACACGGCATGAATCCCGCATAAAAGGATATATCTTGTCAATGTTCAGAAAGGCATTCTCGAGCCGCAACTGATCGATGTAGTCTAGTTCGTAAAGCATCTAGAATGATAAAAGACTACGTCGAGGAAAAGCGGTTCTCTGTCGCTCTTACGGCCGACAGTGATTACCAATTGATGAGAATCATTGATGTGAATCTTTTTATTGCTAGAAACATCTTACATGATAAATATCCCGTTAGTAGAAGACAGCGTGTGTAATCTCAACAGAAAATTATCTTTACCGTTAGATGTGGACGGAACCAGGCATTTATGTATGTATATTGCCCCTGCTAACTGATGACCCGAAACGGCGGTACGCAAAGTAACGAGAAGTTACAGCGTAAAACAGTAGTTCACAGGCTCAGAATATACAAGCAGGTGTTCATACTTTTGTTCGCGTGTGACAGTAAGATATGCGAAGCGAACACGCTACAAGCAGTGCGAGGAGTTCGGCAAGATTCTGTGCAGAATCTAATATTGTTGAACGAAAGTCTGTGAACACCGTTAATTAATAATGAATGGCTGTTTGTTGCCCCGGCAAATGGGGGTTTTACCGTTATCTTCAACGAAGGAAGATCCAGATATCGTACTGCTACGCACAGAGAAGTTAAAACTTTGAGGTAAACGGCGAGGATATACGGCTGAAACTGTTATAAAATCTGAATATATAACACCAACAAACGCCCCTAGTAGTGGCATTGTGCCAAAGCCGAGCGGAAATAGATTGCTGAATAGTAAATAATGGGAGGGAAAATACTATTGAACTCAAGCTGGAATTGCCTATACAGCTGGCAGTTAGGCAACTAGAAGGCTTAACAGCTGCAGGACATAAGTTGGGGGAGTTCCAAAGCGAAATTGAGTATCAGAAGTGCCTTCAACAACTTCACGTTAATTCATTTCTCTTCCTCGAGTTTCCTGGTCTCTGGTGTAGTGATAATAGTGATTATATGTTGTTTATGCAAGTATTGTAAATGTTGCAGAGACTGCTTCAAATTTGTTTTCAAAATAACGGATGATGGTTGTTACAGGAAAAAATGACTCTGAGCACTATGGGACTTAACATCTGAGGTCATCAGTCCCCTAGAACTTAGAACTACTCAAACCTAACTAACCTAAGGACATCACACACGTCCATGCCCGAGGCAGGATTTGATTCTGGACTGGAGCGCCTAGAACCGCCCGGCCACTCCGGCCGGCGTTACAGGAAAATATGTGTTAAAAACACTGTTGTAAATCAGAGCCAGAGAGGGATGTAGTCGGCTATCGACCTACTAAAAGGACGTCTGGAGACAGTGAAGACATTTTTGAAAGATCTCTAGTGCCTGCTACAGATAAGTAGAGTAATGTTAGAGGTGGTATTTATCAAAGCGTTAATGTGAAATAGGGCAAACGCAGAAGAATGGTAACACTGGAAGAAAGTGTTGAAACATCCCCTTAGAAAAATTTATGAAAGACAGTGCTGGTAAACCTCTACGTTATTTGATTTTCAAACAGCTGAACAAAACTGAAGTACTCAGACATTTTTCTCTTTACTTATTCTGATCAACACTAAACTGACACACAATATTTTTAGTGCATCGCAATCTGACTTTCAATAATCCCTACAAAAGAATGGCCCTGACCAACAATAACCTATACCTGAATCACATACCTCACAAAAATCTTCGTTACTCCAACTACTGCAATACAGCGAGTGCCAATACTGCCAGCTAAATAAAAGATTCTAACTACTGATAAGCATAGTTAGCAAATGAAAGATTTTGATGAAGAACAGACAATGTATTTACCTTAATAGTAGTCAAAAGTCATTATATATATATATATATATATATATATATATATATATATATATATATAATGACTTTTGACTACTATTATATATATATATATCAGTTCATGATCCCGCCTTACAAATTTTCTTTTCCTGACGGACACACGTCCAGATCGTCCATCCTCAAAACTCTGCCATCTCTCTCCCCACATCCACCACTGCTGGCGGCCCACCTCCAAGTGCACAACGCTACGCGCTGTTCACATCCAACTGCCCAAAACTATAATAGCAAATATTCCAACAATCCAAACCAGTCACAGATTGCACACAGTAGAGTCAGTGATTTTCATACAGAGTGCTACGTGGCGTTACCAACAGAAAAACCTAAACAGCCTACTTACATAGCCCCCATGCTCCCAACAAAAAATTTTACAAATTGTTTTGGTAACAAATATATCAAATGCACACACTTATTGATGCACTGTTGGTCAAAAGCAAAAATTGTCCTCACCGTCCATAAAGACAGTCCTGATCATTAATCACAGTAGTAATTACAATTTTATGCACAAAGTCTGAGCAGTAAAAGAAAATGCACACGAAAGTAATGGATTTCCACGCAGTCTTGAACAAGTAGTGTTGTCCTTCCAACGGAAAGATAATGCTGACTCTTGACATGCAGACAGGTAATGGGTCACAACAGAGCAAACACACAGCAGTGTCAGTCGAAGTTTTGAAGAATATTGGTAGGTAGGTCATCACAGAGCAGACCCACTGTAGTCCTTGTAGAGATAATGGTATTGGTGGGCCATCAAAGGTGTAGACCCACTGTAGTCCTTGTAGCTTGCAGCCATCCGTTGCGACTGTGCGGGTGCACAATCACCATCGAAGAGTGTTGCGGACAATATAGCATGTCCATAAAAAACCACTTGTGCAGTCACAAACTTTCTGCAATGTCCTTAGAACTAGCAGTGCCGTTAACCAGTCCCTTGCTGAATTATCAACACACATGCAATTGCTAACAGTCCCCATTTCTTAACTTCTCACATATTATGCATATACTATGACCTACAGAAACGTGTGCACTGAAATGAAAATAATTATTTGAAGAACTGGTGTCTATACAACTACAAATTTACGACATGAGAATACAATTACTAAGGTACAAAACACATCATTAAACAACATAATAATACAGATAACATTTGTAGTAATACAGGCTTTACAAAAGAACAGAAATAAACATATACATCAGTGTTACAGGAATTATGCCATAAGTAAATAAATAAAAAAATGAGAACAACTTTTGAAACATTAACTTCACACATGAGCATTAAAACAGAACAGAATAAATAATGCCTAAACATGTTTACAATGTAAATAACATAGTATTAGAAAAATTCTACAACATAGCTCTTATCAAATAAACACATAAAGACAGGAATAACACAAGGATACACAAACACATAGCGGAATAACACAAAAGGAAAGGACAGGGTATGTTTTCAGTATGACATTTGGTACTGCAGTATTTATCGTATATGATTTGGAAACAAGATTTTTTTTTTCTTCTTGGAGATCTCCCTCAGTTCATCATTATTCCCCAAAAGTCTTCTCTATACCTGTTGCCCCTGAACCCTACTTTTTTGTTCATATCCTCTTTCAAAATAATTATTCCTCACTCTTTCAAAATAATTGTTTCTCATTGTGGACTAATTTTTTCTGCCAAACCTTTTCTTATATAACTTATCCATGCATTTCTTCCAATTTATCGCAACTCACTCTCTTATATAGCTTACCCCTTCTTAAGCTGACTTAAACCTACTGAGTTCAGATATATATACTAAGGAATGAGGCAATGCTGCAGCACAAAACAATCAACACAAACAGAAATGACAAAAAAATGCAAATTGGCAAAGCAAGCAGCAGTTATCTAAATTAGCAAAGCAAATGCAACATTACAACTAATAAGAGCCAATGTGAAGCAACAAGAAAAATAAATCATTAGTAAAACTGGCTTAATAGAGTAATACAAAGTGACAAATACAATAACTTATACCTAAATACGACAAAGCTCAAGCAGAGAAAATGTTACAGTAAAGATAGGAAATGTTTAATAACTATGACACATCTTAACGCTAGAGTGATGCATCACTATAACTTACTCTAGCAAACAAGTTACCAAATAGTTGGAAAAATTATGTATGCAATTCGTATGAAGGGAACTGTCTATTTGTGCTCCCTTTTTTAAGAAAGTAGATCATAAAATTATTCTTTACTGGGTCTGTAGACAGAAAACTTTTCTATTAGTACATATATTAAATTTTATTTTAACCAATGCTGCATTGCAACTAGAAACTACATATTATACAAAATGAGCAAATATATATATATATATATATATATATATATATATATATATATATATATATAAAGCAAGGCATGAAATGTCATTCACTAGCCATATGGCATCTCCTAAGGCAGTAAAAAATCTCTCAACTACAAAGACAATAGATGTAAAATGTTTCTCATCATTTCATTAGGCATTTCAGTAAATATGAGAATTTACAAGCTCCAAAGTGTAATCATATGTTTTCAAGTATGAGCGTGTTGTATTTGCGATGCTTTCTACAAAGAAATGCCAATAGCGAGGTTAATGGCTTCTCCTTTTTTTGTTGTGCCTCCGAAAGGCACAGCTTTTTTTTCCTGGCGACTGTCGTGTAGCTGCACGTCTACAGTCCATTATGTCAAGGTCACTCAGCTTTCTTACCAAAATATTTACGACAGCAGTTTCTCCTACAGTGACAGTCTAATATTAAAAAAATTCACAGGTCGAGAAATTACAGTAGAAACACGTAGAAATGAAAACTCATGAATAGCAGTGTTGTGATGCATTCATTCATGGACACACATGTCATAACTCTTAAATTACGATTCTTGGTTTCCAACATCCATTTTCACAAATCAGAGTCCCTAACTGCTACTCATTATTCCTTACCTTATGACACATATACATATTTGTCGACACTTCTTCAGTATTTCATCATAATAAATATGTAGCATAATCAAATTCCTCATATAGCATCAGCTTATTGATCATAAACATGCCTCAACACCATAATACACATCATCATCAAAACAACATCATCATAGCAGCTTCTTACAATAATTTCAAAACCTAAAAAAAATTCTCTGCTCATTTCAATAGTGTCACCTGCCTCAAACTGTAGTGGGACGAAATTAAACGTCACCCATCCACCAAGTCAGCCCAGTTTGCAGGTGACTATAAGTTTAATTTAGTTTTTGTTTATGTGTTTTCTTATTATTTGTAATAAATGTGAATTATCTAAAAGTTTTGTATTTTTTTTATGTGTTTCATGTACGGAGAGATCGGCGCAACGAACGGGGACAGCATCTTCGTTGCCGCGACCAGAGAGGAAATTGCTGGCCGCTATACGTCGCGGGTCGACAGCCAAGGAGCAACAGAAGATCCTGGAACCGAGTTGTTGCGTCGTGTTTCTAAAAAATTAAAAATGAATTTTTATACTCTTTTTGTACAACAATGACGTCATAATGATCTTAACCTTATTGAAAAGTTAGTCACTGTCTGTCAACGATCAAGTTCACATCTGTAGTATGTGTAGGAAGCTAATAAAATAGTGTGTGCTACTAAAGTTGAAACACGTGTCTTGAGGATTTATTTATGAAGAATTATGTGAATGAATTAATAATATATTTGACAAGATGATTGAATTTTGACAGCGTTCATCGCGACTTTGAATCTAAAAAGTTTATTTAATGTGTGGTTCTGATATCGACTAGATCAAGATAACGTGTGTCAATATAATTTCTGAGGAGAAACAAACGAAATTTAAAATTCGAAAAAGTTACGAAAACCAATTGGCCCAAGTGATGTAATTCTCTGCACACGACTCAACTGATGTTTTACAGTTTCGTTCAAGAACCATTCTATGACAATTTAAAAAGAATATGAATCATTTTTGAAGTGGGTTGTAACTGACGTAGGTGACGAAGTCTGCACATGGTCATATATCAAACGAAAACCTAATAAATACGTCGTTGCACCACACCGTGGCGACCTTAGAAACAGGACTTGTGTGCAACTAAGGCACACAGGTACGAAACAAAGCATCAAGAGTCCTTCGGAAGTCAACGCGAGTTTCTTGGAGCCTTCACCAGCCAGCGGCGACTTCGCGGGTGTGGGCATCTGACGGAGTGCAGCCAAGCAGTACGGTCACGCGGTTGTTCCACGAGAAGTCGCATCTGTTGGGCAGCAGCTGAACGCTGCAAACCCCGACAACCTTTTTTCTCCCTAAACTAATAGGCCCAGTACGTCAGCTGCGGGGCGTTCCTCCGGCTGGTATTAGAGGTGTTGCTGAGGGCTTCGCCTGTCTACGGCGGTGCCGGGCGTGGTTGCAGCTAGCGACGTTTCCGGTGTTCGACTCAGCGTCCTGCCGGTTGCGGAAGCGGGGTCGCAGCATCTCAGCGGCTGCATCGACGGCTGTTACATCTGCAGCCCATAGCAGCACACTGATCATCGAGAACTACAAATTACAATATTAGTGTCCGGTGAGTTTGTTTCAAGTTGGAAGTGGAGTGTTGTACATAGGGAGTGTGCTTTTATAGGATTGTTGATTGCAAATCTGCGTGTGTAAATAGTTAATATTTTACAATAATGTCGGGAAGTGAAATGTCAGACGAAGAGCAATCTATGTCCGATAGGAGCATGAGAGCCCTTTTTAGGGCGATCGCTAAATTAAAACAGTCTAACGAGGAATCTACTGCTAGATTAAAAGAGGAACTAAAACAGGAATTAAAACAGTCTAACGAGGAATCTACTGCTAGATTAAAAGAGGAATTAAAACAGTCTAACGAAGAATCTATGGCTAGATTAAAACAGTCTAACGAGGAATCTACTGTTAGATTAAAAGAGGAACTAAAACAGGAATTAAAACAGTCTAACGAAGAATCTACTGCTAGATTAAAACAGTCTAACGAAGAATCTATGGCTAGATTAAAACAGTCTAATGAGGAATCTACTGCTAGATTGAAACAGGAACTAAAACAGGAATTAAAACAGTCTAACGAGGAATCTACTGCTAGACTTAAAGGGGAGCTAACAAAATCAACAGACAGGTTGCAGGAATATCTTAATGAAACCAGTCGAGAATTAAGTGATAAAATAGAGTCTTCTAAAGTTGAAATGCAAGAAAAATTAGTAGGACTTAGTAATAAGATTGCCGATAATTGTAAAAGGTTAGAAGAACATATCCAGGAATCGCGCGAGGAAAAAGCTCGCATGCGACACGATATTACTGACTTATCCGAGAGACTAGATAGTGTCAATATCTTAGTTGTAAATGAAATACAGAAAAATAACGATATGTTACGAGATGAATTTTCTATGCAAACAGAAACTGTTCGCAGAGAATTATTGGAATCTATTAAAGAGGTCTCTACCAAACCTGGAGAGATTTCTTCAATAGATAATGTAGAATTAGAGACATTAACTCATCAAGTAGAAAAGGACCATACCGAAATCGAAAACATGAAATTTTTAATTACTGAAATATGCAGTAATCTTGAGACTGCCAAAGATAATAATATTGACGAAGGTACAGAGCGTTCACATCGTGAACACAGTGAAGAATCGATATTAGCTAATCGCGTATCCAATACAGAAATGCGGATACAGGAAATTACGAAACGGTTATCGGAATTAGATAATAACGAGAACATTTCAGGTAGCAGAGGTAATAACATAATCAGAGACAACAGTCGCATCGAATTTGCTAGCACGGACGACAACAATATGAATAAGGCAATCACGGCAAGCCAATCCGATGCAACTCCGTCTCTGCCAGCTAAACAAAATCCGACTATTTCTCTCGCAGAATGTCTGGATGACATAACAACAAATTCACATGTAGCAAGTCGATTTCCTGTATTCAAACCTGGAGGCGAACTGCACCCTATAATCTTTATAAAAGCTTTTGAAACATCATTATCCCCTAAATGGAGTAATGAAAAACGCATTCAATTTGTAATAGGACATTTAGAAGCAGAAGCTGCGGAATGGGCAGTACTGCATAGAAATGAATTCAGGGATTGGGATGATTTTGTTAAGCAGTTTAAACAAAATTATTGGCCAAGACGAAAACAACAACACTTAACTTTAGAGTTGTTAGCCCCTCCTCCATATTCTAAACGGTGGAGAGGTTATAGGAATTATTTTGAATGGAATTTAACCCGTGCTAAATTAATTGAAAGTCATCTAATGCGAGTCCTAATTAGTGGATTACCGTATTACATAAAGGAAAGAAAAATGTTATTCTACGAATTATACAAAACCTTAATAATGGGGACGAAACAGTTAACACCCGGGGTGTGTGGTTATATTTTAACGACGTGTTGTATTGGAAAGCACAGAGGGAACACCAGAGATGGAAAATCTGCATTCCGAAAACTGTTGTGGACGAGTTAATTACTTATATTCATGAAGGTTACGGGCATTTTGGAATTCATAAATGTATTAAACATCTAATGAAGTATTATTATTTCAAAAATATGTCCCGTATTGTGAGAAGTATTATTAGGGCTTGTGAAACCTGTCAAAAGGTTAAAGTTAATAACAAATCCAAGCGTTATAAATTATATGCTGTAATTCCTCGAGGTTTGTGGGATCTACTGTCATTAGATTTTTTCGGCCCTCTGCCTCGGAGTTCAGGAGGATTAACATATGTGTTTGTTGTAATGGAATGTTGGTCCAAACATGTGAAACTGTATACTTTGAAACGAGCGAATACAGCAAGCGTTATACGCTGCCTCACCCGAAATTACTTTGTTAACTGGGGCATTCCTAAACGACTTATGTCTGACAACGGTAGTGCCTTTATTAGTCAAAGATTTCAAGATATGATAAGACAATATGGAATCAAACATATCTTAATTTCGAAATATCACCCTCAAAGTAATTTAGTAGAAAGAGTCATGAAAGAATTAGGACGATTATGTAGAACTTATTGTGCACATAAACATACTCGGTGGGCCAAACTAATGCCTGAATTCGAAAAGATATTAAATGAATTGCCTCACCTAACGACGGGATTATCACCTATAGAAATTTTAGGCAAACGAATTATAGGTGAGCCTTTACTAGCTGCTTTACCTTGGCCACCAGTAAATGAGATACAACAAGATATTCCAGACGAAAAAGTTTGCGAACAGATTGTAAAAAATGCCGAACGGAGAATTAAAAGTTATAATCAACAGGCTGTAGAACCCTCATTTCAGGTAGGAGATCTTGTGTTAGTACGATCTCATCCTAAAAGTTCTAAGATCGATAAGGAATGTAGAAAATTCTTCTTTATCTTTGAAGGTCCATATGTTGTACATAAGATTGTACATCCCAAAGCATTACTTCTTATGGAACCTTCATCAGGTGTAATTAAAGGATTATATAGTGTTGATCAAATGAAACTCTTCATTCCTAAATAAGTTAATATTTAGTATATGTTACATACGGAAGAGCGTTCATAGTTTATTCATGTGAAGTTTTCGTGATAGTTACGTATTATTTTAAAGAATGAAACAGAAAGCTTAAACAAGTGTTCTACAATAATCTACTGGTACTTCAAAAAGAGAAAGATAACCAAAAGGGGGATTTATATGGAGGAAACTTTGCTCTTAGGTCAAAAGGAATTTTGCATATTTCAAATTTACTCGGATAGTAGGAACCAAAGGGGATGGTTAATAGTTTAGGGACCATGGGCGTCCAGAGCTATATGGCTCACGAGAACATAGCAGAGTGCCTTTAATAGAGGTTTGCAATAGTGTTAATATAGAACACACCAAACGAGGCTCTCTCGCTTGTTTCTCCTAAATAAATGGCCATTACCCAACAAGGTGTCCGAAGGTAAAGAAAGCCGTGCCGAGATTCTAAAGAAAGTTTTGCTTGATTTCTTCTTGACCTCAGGCATAAATAAGGCATTAGGGAAGAGAATGATGTAAAGTAAATAGTACTATTAGTTATTGTGAGAAACTTATTAGTAATATACATTCTTGAAAAGAATAACTCTAGTAAATAAATGAAACTGAAATTAATCTATCACAATTTGAACGCTCTGTCCTAATGTACAACGTTAAAGAACGTACTAAATTAGTATTTATTAGCAACTATTAACTGAAGAGGAGCAATCTCCCTATATTCGGTTACGAATTACCATAAGAGCACAATTAAGAGTAAATGACAAATAGTCACAACGGTATCGTGTTAAAAGGATTAAATCTATCTAATAGCAAGGACTTGAGGTTACGTAAAATGTGAGGAAAATGTATTAACAGTTAAATATTGTATATTGAACAGTTTTAATTCCGGTTAAAACCTGACAAACTGAGCTTGTGGGTGGGGTATGTAGTGGGACGAAATTAAACGTCACCCATCCACCAAGTCAGCCCAGTTTGCAGGTGACTATAAGTTTAATTTAGTTTTTGTTTATGTGTTTTCTTATTATTTGTAATAAATGTGAATTATCTAAAAGTTTTGTATTTTTTTTATGTGTTTCATGTACGGAGAGATCGGCGCAACGAACGGGGACAGCATCTTCGTTGCCGCGACCAGAGAGGAAATTGCTGGCCGCTATACGTCGCGGGTCGACAGCCAAGGAGCAACAGAAGATCCTGGAACCGAGTTGTTGCGTCGTGTTTCTAAAAAATTAAAAATGAATTTTTATACTCTTTTTGTACAACAATGACGTCATAATGATCTTAACCTTATTGAAAAGTTAGTCACTGTCTGTCAACGATCAAGTTCACATCTGTAGTATGTGTAGGAAGCTAATAAAATAGTGTGTGCTACTAAAGTTGAAACACGTGTCTTGAGGATTTATTTATGAAGAATTATGTGAATGAATTAATAATATATTTGACAAGATGATTGAATTTTGACAGCGTTCATCGCGACTTTGAATCTAAAAAGTTTATTTAATGTGTGGTTCTGATATCGACTAGATCAAGATAACGTGTGTCAATATAATTTCTGAGGAGAAACAAACGAAATTTAAAATTCGAAAAAGTTACGAAAACCAATTGGCCCAAGTGATGTAATTCTCTGCACATGACTCAACTGATGTTTTACAGTTTCGTTCAAAAACCATTCTATGACAATTTAAAAAGAATATGAATCATTTTTGAAGTGGGTTGTAACTGACGTAGGTGACGAAGTCTGCACATGGTCATATATCAAACGAAAACCTAATAAATACGTCGTTGCACCACAAAACGTACTTCAAAAATCATGATCCCATACCAAATACATCATTCAAAGCTCTCATAGTATCACAATGGTTCCGAAAAAATATGAAGAGTTTGCAGAGTACACACAAAATACAATTTCATAAGTGTGAACTTATCCAACTGTGTAATAGCGTTAACATGTGTCACTGACATAGTAAAAAAAAATGTTTGTCTCTCTCAGTTAAATGATGAGATAGCTGTGTAATTCTGTGTGAGAGAAATATGGTACCGAAGTGTAAAGTTGTATAAGCAAATACCATATCAGCTAGGACTCCTAACGCTTAGTACACAAAGTAGGCGTGTACCCCCTGAGGATAAATGTAATTATACCCTCAGATGTTACATATTACAGCAATAGGATGAAATGCATCACCGAAAACTTTCTTTGTATCTTTGTAATTCAAAAATCTTTAAAAATAAGTGTTTTAAGAACAAAAATTAATCACTCAAATGCATATCCTGCAGCACAAAACTGTGCGTCTTGCTGTAAGATGATTCTGTGGAAGAATCGTAGTTATCGTCCTCCATAAGCAAAGTTCTGCTGAAGTCAATGTAATCACTTCATCAAAAACAAAAGTGAAATGCTTTGCATATAGATATCATAGTAACTACGCTTATGGCTGTGATGAAGAAAGTACTGTACTGTAACGTACTGTTGTGCTATGGAAAAGACTGTCTCATTGTAGCTATACCACAAAGTTACTACTAAAACGTGTTTTACTTTCCAGAATAATACAGAAAAACTGTGCAGATTTAAAACAGATACACCATAAAAGAAATAATATAAATTGGGTCACTCGTTAGTAGCGTCATGATATAATCGTGTAGCTGTCAAATATACTAACTGCTGTGTCATCTGGTATCTCTCAGAAAGTACTTTAAATCCACGATGTATTTTCAAGTAAACCAAAACGTTGCATTAAAATCTCATTACCAGAACCGGTATATTTTCTAAGTATGTAAGCCTTGTACTCATTACGTAATCGTGCAACGAACAAGGAAGAATGTACACACAATAACACCGTGTCATCTGTTCACTACAAAAATGCATTCGTATTTACTGTCTAAATGAGTTCCCTAGGTTCTTGACTGGATAGTTGACTTTATAACATAGTTGCATGTTAACAGTTTCTAAGTGTGACAAAGCATACTAGTAACGTGAAGTGAAAGATTTTATGGCAAAGACTAAGTTAAAAAGCCGATTATCTCTCAATAAACGGTTTTACATGTGAAATGTGGTGCAATCCTTTACTCTACCTAGTACGCAGAGTTTCAACTTCTTATACATTGGTAAGGAATGCTCTAATTTTTATCAAGGTTAGCATCTATGTTTTTTTTTCTCTGAGGCAGCCGGCGCACATGGCTGCCTGCGGTGCGAGTCATTGTCTGTTACCTTTGTTGTTGCACGTCATTACTGGGATTTGGAGATCTACAAATTCACCTTGTCAGGAGGGCCCTGCCCTGTTTGACTACCGCCAGTTCTGATTAAATTCTGATCTGTTGTTAAGATTATATCGTCTGTCCTCATATCGGGAGTCTCTGTAATTTCTTTCTTGTCGGTCACGTGGTGGAGAACATCTCCCTGAACATAACTGCGTGGTGGACCATTGCGTCTGAAGATATTCTGCCTCCCTTGATAATAATTATTTTGGTTCCCACATTGTCTGTTTCTCTGAGTGTCTCTGCCATAGTCATTACCGTGGAGAGGTGATCTTTCCCTGTAATTACGAGGGTCGGTCAAAAAGTAATGCCTCCCATTTTTTTTCTACTTAAAGAAATTAAGTTAAGTGAAAAATTTGAATTTGGCGCCATTCCTCAAACCTTCTTCTGCAATCCACTGCAGTAGTAACTTTCTGTGTCAACAGGTGGCAGCACAGCAGAAGTTTGTAAGATGGCCGACATCGATGTTCGTTTGAGACAGCGTTGTGTGATTGAATTCTTGAATGCAGAAGGTGAAACGCCCATACGCATTCATGAAAGACTGAAGAAGGTGTATGGTGTTGTGACAGTGGATGTCAGCACTGTTAGACGATGGGTTCGTCGTTGTAAGGAAGCTGAAGGGCAAACACCGTTGACTGACGAAAAGCGGAGCGGCAGGCTGGTGAGTGCAGTGACTCCACACAACATTCAGCAAGTTGATGACATCATTCGTGGTGACCGTCGGGTGACTGCAGATGAAGTGTGTCGCATTATTTCTCTTAGTAAAGGAAGTGTGATCACGATTATTAAACAATTGGGGTACTCAAAAGTTTGTGCACGGTGGGTTCCAAGAATGTTAACCGATCAGAATAAAGAGGCAAGGAAAACAATAGCCTCCCAACACTTGCAGCGCTTCCGTTTGGAGGGAGATGAGTTTCTGAAAAAAATTGTGACCGGGGACGAAACATGGGTGCATTTTTTTGAACCCGAATCAAAGAGGCAGTCAATGGAGTGGCGTCACACAAGCTCGCCGAGGAAGAAAAAATTCAAAACTGTGCGATCGGCAGGGAAAGTTATGGCAACAGTTTTCTGGGATACAGAGGGTGTGATTCTGGTTGATTTTTTGGAGCAGGGATGCACAATAAATTCTGTTCAATACGTCACAACCCTCAACAAACTTAAAGCACGTCTTCAGCGAGTTCGCCCAACAAAATCAATGGCAGATGTTCTTCTTTTGCATGACAATGCAAGACCACACACCAGTCGTCACACCTCTGACGAGATTGTCAAAATTGGATGGGAAGTTTTGCCTCATCCCCCATACAGCCCTGACCTGGCACCATCAGACTTCCATCTGTTCGGGCCACTAAAAGAAGCTCATCGTGGGATTCATTTTGAAGATGAGGAGGCCGTCAAAACATCCGTGCGTCAATGGCTTAGGAAGCAGAGCTGTGATTTTTACCGTGCTGGGATACATGCCCTTGTTCAAAGATGGACCAAAACTGTAGAGATGGGCGGAGATTACATTGAAAAATGACAAAATGATCCTCAATGTTGTGGTTTTCAACCTATGTAATTGCATTTAAATTTCCTGACAATTAAACGTAGAAAAAAAAATAGGAGGCATTACTTTTTGACTGACCCTCGTATTACTACTCTGCCAACGGTTGTCATGCGGATGGTGTCTATTTTGGTCATGATTTGCATTGTAAGAATAGCCTCGTCGTGTCGTTACTATTTCGTCATCACGGAACTGTGACGGATGAGACCTGTAATTGTTGTGTTCCTGTTCTCGCGTCACGCGACTGTCAGTGTTAATTTCCAGTTCTTGTAACAGACCCTGAAAAGCTTCGATGTCGTCTTTGCAGCGTCCTACGAAAATAATATGTCGTAAATGTTCAGGCAGTTTCATTAAGCAAATGCGGATGAGTTCTGAGGGGCTGTATGGGATTGACAGGCACTGATTCTTGTGCAACATGTCTTCAAAATATTTCACAAGACTGGAAAATTCAGATTGTTCGAAGTGTTTCATCATTATGATGCTATGTTTTACGCGATCTTGAGTAGCTTGAGACCAATATGATGAGAGGAAGGCATGATGAAATTCCCCTTCTCTGTGACAATCGTGAACGACCAATCGCATTCTTACAGCTGGCTCATTCTTTAAGTAGCCACACATAAATTCTAATCTGTGCTCCAATGACCAGTTGGGAGGAAAACAATGAGAGAATTGTTGAAGCCATGCTTGTGGATGAATGTTGTTACCAGAATTCTTAAATGTTTTGAATTTACGTGTAGTAATGAGCATCTTATAGTCAAAATCATCATGTCGGGGAGTGGCATATCGGTCATTGTTACGTCGTTTCGGCGGTTCCATCTCAAAATTCGGTGCACATTGCCAATTTCTTTCATAATTTCCGAAGTGCTCTTTGTTATTATTGGAGCGCGAGAGTCCTCTGAAATATGTAATTCTTGTATTACCTTTGGTAACGGCCTTGCCGTTGTGGATACACTGGTTCCCGTGAGATCACCGAAGTTAAGCGCTGTTGGGGGTGGTCTGTACTTGGATGGGTGACCATCCAGGCCGCTGTGCGCTGTTGCCATTTTTCGGGGTGCACTCAGCCTCGTGATGCCAATTGAGGAGCTACTCGACCGACTAGTAGTGGCTTCGGTCAAGAATACCACCTTAACGACCGGAAGAGCGGTGTGCTGAGCCACGCACCTCCTATCCGCATCCATCCCCTGAGGATGGCACGGCGGACGGATGGTCCCGGTAGGCCACTCGTGGCCTGAAGACAGAGTGCTTTTTTGTATTACCTGTGTTAACTGATCTTGTACTGCCCGGGTTTCTCTTTTGTAGTGTGTATTGATTTGATTATGATTTTGTTTGAATTTTCTGATTTGTTCATACTCTTCTGTGTTAGTAAAGGCTAGCGGTCTTGTGTCATTCAGATTATCATCTACCTTTGTAGATAAGTAGTGAACAGATCCGAAAGTTCGACTACTATCTCTGATAATAAACTGATTTCGTCAGTGTGATTTTCTGAACCAAGTTTCAGAGTGTCCACTTGTGTTGAAATCGTATCTACTGTGTCCTTTAAGTTTCCCTGAGTTTTTGCAAATTGTGTAACCGAATCGGGAGATGCAACTGAGCCAATTTTAGCTTGCAAGGTGTCGTGATTTTCATGAACAATTTTGATGGAGAGTAGACAATGTATTTACCTTAATAGTATTCAAAAGTCATAATATATATATATCTCAGTTCATGACATCCAGTCTTACAAATTTCCTTTTTCTGACGGACACACGTCCAGATCATCCACCCTTAAAACTCTGCCATCTCTCTCCCCACATCCACCACTGCTGGCGTCTCACCTCCAACTGCACAACGCTAAGCGCTGTTCACATCCTATTGCCCAAAACTACCATAGAAAACATTCCAACAATCCAAACAAGCCACAGACTGCACACAGCAGAGTCAGTGATTTTCATACAGAGTGCTACGTGGCGTCACCAACATAAAAACCTAAACAGCCTACTTACAGTGTGAAAACTAATGTAAAGTGTTTTCTCTTACATATATTAACACTGTAATCATGTTATAAAGTGAACAGCAAGATATGAAGTGAAACTGATTGTAAAGTTAATTGTAAAATAAGAGTGCATACCTATTTACCAGGAAACGAAATTTTAATAATGATATGAAATATCCTATGTTCCAAAGTAAGATGGAACTTTATTCCAGGTCTCAGAATGTAACAATGGTATAAACTGTGAAATGTAAAAATGCAAGTCTATTCTCATACAGGAAAAAATTGATTTTTACTTACCATTGTTGAGGAGAACTGTAAAACATTTATACATGTCTTTTGAGTATTATTCTAAAACAAATATGAACGCTTCCTGTTGACTGAATAATGAATAAAAAACTTGTGAAAGAGTTTGTAGTCACTGGGGACACCGGCTACAAATTTTTCGCTAAAGGGAGAAGGGGGTGCCGTATATTTAAAAATTCAACCCCCAGTATGCAGCATAACTGCAGCCAGAATGGATAAGTTTTCTAGAAAATATTCCAAGTGCAAAGGAGACGCCATGGGAGGGGCGTTGGTTTGGGCATTGGCAGGAAATATTGCATGGAGTCGTGAAGCTCAATGTGAGTTCATGTGAAGAAGCCGTGAACCATGGATGTGCATCGGCAGTGACCGTACATGGTCACACATGAGGCCCCGGAGGGCCGTGGCCAGAAACGCCAACGTGGAAGAGACGATGTGGCCTGCTGCGGAGTATGAAGGTGGATGTGGCAGCGGTGGCATCTGAAGCAGAGTTCAGATAGCTGTCCGGAAGGGCATCTGTGCAGGAGAGGCCCAGGGTCTGGACTTGTAGTATTCTCTCTGGGACTGTTCGCATTCACACTTAGAAGTGTACCTCCCTCCATACGATTTTTGGACAATCAGGAATAGTGTACATTCACAAAGATCATTTGTTCAGTTTTGCCCAGACGAGCATAAAAGACTGTAGTTATTCAAGTCTTGCCTATATGTTGGTGTATTTCCTGACTGTGTTCCATAATTCCTTCAAAATATTCAGTTAGCTTGCTCCATGTAGCTGACTAGACACAGCATTCTCAGACCACTCGCTGTATACGACAGGTTAACCCACGTTTTGTTCCGCATCCAAAAGTATTGGGTTTGGTGCGTTTTTCCATTAGTTCAATAAACGCGACAGATACACATAACAGAGACTATTTACAACAGTCTGCCAATGCTGAGCCACGACTGTTGAAATCACGTGGTTGTGAGGTGAAGAGCTCTTCATGTTCAGAGCACAATTTCATCTGGAAGTGAAGTTCCTTCTAGGTTGAAAATTTGAGGTAAGGAATATGCGACCAAGCTACTGAGGTCATCGGTCCCTAGGCTTACGCACTACTTAGACTAACTTACGCTAAGGACAACACACACACCCATACCCGAGCGAGGACTCGAACCTCCGATGGGGTTAGCGCGCGAACCATGACAAGACTTTTGGACAACATGGTTGTGGAGAGAAGCAGCGATTAGTATGATTAATCAATAATTCAAGAACAGTCTTAATCGCATTTATTATTATTATAATACCGCCAACCGGTCTCAACCCGACGTAGGGGTCATCTTCTGGGCGTTTACACCATTGGTCGACTGCTGGTGGTGTCACTCCAGTCTACATAACGCCATAAGATGACCCCTACGTCGGGTTGAAACCGGTTGGCGGTATTATAACAATAATAAATACGAGTAAGACTGTTCTTGAATTATTGGTGGCAAGACGCCTCAGACTGCACGGCTACCCCACACGGCTCTTGAAGGTTGTTCGATAGAGACTGGAAAAGGTGAAAACCTGAGGGCACAATATTAGGTGCATAAGGTGGGTGCGGAATGAATCCCCAACGCAACCCCTGCATAGTGTTTTTTGTGAGTCTTACAGAATGCACGCTGGTAATATCGGAGAGTAGCATCACTTCCTGGGTGTTCTTCATGGAGTGCCTCTTCAAGACATCTCACTTGTTGACAATAAACGATAGCAGTGATGGTTACACCTTGGGAAAGCAAGTCTTAATATACTATACTGTTGCTGTTCCACTAGGTGTATAACATTAGCTTTTGTTGATGCGTGCAAGTCTTTGTATGGGGAGTTGCTGCTTTGTTTTGGCTCAAACATCCCTTTCTTTTCCTTACATTAGCATGAAGAAACTGATTTATCATCGCCAGTAACGATACAGGATAGGAAGGGTCAATGTTAGTCGCGATCCCATGGATTGTGAGCAAGCAGAGATGCACATGTAGCCATCTGCTGATTTTCGTGATTTTGGGTTACAGCAAACAGTACCCATACATCCGACTTTTTAACCTTGTCCATTCCATGCAGATGTCAAACGTGTATGTTCATAGTTCATCACATATGCCAGTTCTGGAGTACAGTGACGTAGATCATTGCGGATTAATACGTTTAAATGAACTTCATCAAACCCCGAAGTTCTTTTTGAACATGGAGAGTCACTAATGTCAAAACGATCCTGCTTAAAACGATAGAACCATTTTTTCGCCGTGATATTATCCTCACACACAGTGCAAATGTTCCTGCAGGCCTCAGCTGCTGTTATCCCTCTGCAGAGCGGAAATAGAAGAATATGTCGGAAATGTTCCTATTTCTTAATAGGCACTCCATTTTTTGGCGTTCACAGCTCCGTTCGCTATCTCCAAATTACAAAATGATAATATGTCATGTAATACGTCCGACCGCGGCCACTTTCGCCAATGCACCTCGAGCGGCCGAGGAGGAGGAAGCCAGACACCCTGGAGCGAGCCCCCGAGGAGAGGACGCTCTACAAGAACACAGTGGGAAGCTGGGGCGGACGCCCAAGCCTCCCTCAAGGAGGGACATGATGTGAAGTGCCTGTCTGACAATGAGAAGCGTGCCAAGAACCGATGGACACCTACAGCCATTTGGACGGAACGCCAAGTATGTATACGCGAAAGCATCTGAGTACTTCTGGCCTGGCGGCAGTCATTTTACCTGCCTTAGAGAGCAGGAATGTACCGACATTTCCCAAGGGCACAGCGAGGAGTATACACAAAGTGTGTGGAATTGGCTCACGGAGGCGAGAGAAAGATTATAAATCACGGACGCCGGCAGATTTTGAGACGGAGCCCAAACATGAGTCTGTCCAGGACTTACCCAAAGAGAGTGGTTACAAAGAAGTGTTGTGTAGCTGCTCTCGGGGTGGTCGAGCGGTTCTAGGCGCTTCAGTCTAGAACCGCGTGACCGCTACGGTCGCAGTTTCGAATCCTGCCTCGGGCATGGATGTGTGTGATGTTCTTAGGTTAGTTAGGTTTAAGTAGTTCTAAGTTCTAGGGGACTGATGACCTCAGATGTTTTGAGTACCATGGTACTCAGAGCCATTTGAACCATTTCAACAGCCTCGGAATGCAGGAAAAGATCTTAAGAATGTGAAATCGTGAAAAAGATGCCGATTCACGAGGCCCACGCCAGTCCACGGCAGATAGGAAATTTCCACCCCGCACAGAGAGGCGTGGCTATGGAACGGCGAGCTGTCATTGGACTGCATTGAAATTTTTGTCTGCCAATGACAACGCCGAATGGAAGAATATTTCGAAGGGAAGTTGAGCTCAGAGATGGAGAAGACAAGCAGGGGTAGTCGTTGAGACACCGCGGGAGCAAGAGGACATGGGCGCTCTTCCACCCATCATCAACATCCACCTTCCGACACTGTGATACCACAGCTTCGGCCACGCAACCGACAACGGGCAGACAATGCGGAAATCGCACCTGGGCTCCGCCGCAAAGCCACGATTGCTGATGTGGGCAGCCAATCCGTGCAGCACAGCTCCAAGGCGACGCAGCGTCTGCCACCGACAGCAGTATAAGAAGAACGATAACGAAGAATGGTGAGACGATTCGTTCACTCCTCCTTCCCCTTAATAACTGAGTCGTATCTACGCCCAGTCAAATCGGCCCTGAGATTTATAATTTTATTTTGGTTTGTGCAAACAGTACGAAGGTAAATACCTCTCTTTCATGTTTTGATGATGAACCCCCATGAACCATGGACCTTGGCGTTGGTGGGCAGGCTTGCGTGCCTCAGCGATACAGATGGCCGTACTGTAGGTGCAACCACAACGGAGGGGTATCTGTCGAGAAGCCATACTAACGTGTGGTTCCTGAAGAGGGGCAGCAACCTTTTCAGTAGTTGCAGGGGCAACAGTCTGGATGATCGACTGATCTGGCCTTGTAACACTAACCAAAACGGCTTTGCTGTGCGGGTAGTGCGAACGGCTGAAAGCAAGGGGAAACTACAGCCGTAATTTTTCCCGAGGGCATGGAGCTTTACTGTATAAGCAGATTCAGAAGCATATAGGTTGCAGTAAGTACTGGGAGATGAAGAAGCTTGCACAGGATAGAGTAGCTTGGAGAGCTGCATCAAACCAGTCTCAGGACTGAAGACCACAACAACAACAACATGTCGTCTTTACATTCATACGAGGGCAATCCCAAACGTAAGGTCTCCTATTTTTTACAAGTACATAGACCTGTTTATTTCTACAATGGTTTACATCAGTTTACAGCTTGAACATTTAGCTGTTTTTCGACATAATCACCATTTCTGTCGATGCATTTTTGTAGACGCTGTGGCAGTTGTTGAATGTCCATGTCGTACCAGCTTGCCGCCATGCTGTTCACAAAGTTATGAACCTCCTCTTTCACCTTATCGACGGAGCTGAATCGCTGGGACCACAATTAACGCTGACAGGTACTGTGGGACTCTGAAAAAACTCAAACGGGCAATTCAGAACCGGGGAAGGGGAATGTTGAGCAAGGGCGTACACATTCTCCATGACAACGCTCGCCCACACATCGCTCGGCAAACCGTTGCTCTCCTGCAACAGTTTCAGTGGAACACAATCACCCGCCCACCCCATAGTCATGACTTGGTTCCCAGTGACTACCACCTGTTCCCTAGGTTAAAAGAACATTTGGCCGGAAAGCGATTCAGCTCCGACGACGCGGTGAAAGAAGAGGTTCATAACTTTCTGAACAGCATGGCGGCAAGCTGGTAAGACATGGGCATGCAAAAACTGCCACAGCGTCTACAGAAATACATCGACAGAAATGGTGATTATGTCGAAAAACAGCTAAATGTTCAATCTGTAGACTGATGTAAACCATTGTAGAAATAAACAGGTCTATGTACTTATAAACAAACAGGAGACCTTAGTTTTGGGATTATCCTCGTACATGAACCCCTTAGTTACGAACCACTTGTGTTTTATTTCATTTCATTATTGATATTGGGAGAGCAATTCGCAGTTCACTACATTTTTAGTGCCCAGCGTAGAGCGACCTGAGTCGTAAAGTTTCATAGTATCTTATGTCACATAGATAATTTCTCGAGTTGACCACATTTTTGGCGTCCAACATGGGGCGCCCTAATTGGTAAAATTTCATAGTATCTGATGTCACAAAATAATTTCTCGAGTTCAGAACAGTAAACTCAAATAGGTAGTATTCATGTTGGATCTCCAGCCGGAACATGTCATCATCTGGACACAATATTTCAACGATTCACCTGGCCGCCATCTTCAGGTGAAATCAAACACGCCGCAGCAGCTCCTTTATACACCAACTGTAGGTCCACCGCGCGTGCGCGAACGTAACTGCCCTCTAGCGACAGACGCAATAGAGCACTGGTGGTGTAAGCTGGCATAAACGGTAAATCGATCTCAAACACTATTGGCAGTTTTTTTTATGAGCGAAGTAACTACAGTTGTTTCTTAATGTCGAGCACAACAAGGTTCCAACTCTTACGTAAAAGGAACCGCTTATCTCTGTGTATAATATTCTCAGATAGCAAGATTTCAACGACTTCTTTCACTACACAGTCCCAATATCGCAAAGCAGCGGCAACCACTTGTTTCCTTCAGTAAGACAATGTTACGGCACTGCAGATATTTCTGGCTGAAATAAAAGCGTGTGACAATGTTGCTCCACGCAACGATCCTGGACTGTACAAATTGTTTGTCCCATATAGGATTTCTCGCAACAGAAGGGAATCTTGTAGACCTCGGGCTTTCTCAAATCCAAATCATCCTTCACTCAGTCCAGCAGAGTTCTGGTCTTAGCCAGTTGAGAGAACACGCTTTTAATACCAAATTTCTTTAAAAGTCTCCCTATTTTTGAAGATATGCTCCCCGCAAAAGCCAGGAATGCCACCGATTTGCTTGTGTCTTCTGTTGGTTCCCGCGAAGGTCCAATCTGTAGAGTGTGCCAGATCTGATTGTCAGTATAACCTTCTGCTTGAACACAGCTTTTAGATGATTAATATCTGAGCCGTGCTGCGGGTCGCGTTGCTGCTGTTTGTAGGTTTCCGCCCTCTGTTGGAGGCCAGACCGAATCGTTTAATTGACATGGTTGCGGTTGTTTGTCTACTTCTCGTGTTGACTGGAGTCACTTGGTTTCGAAAGTGTTGCCTGTCCGCTAGTGGCAGCAGCGGCGGTTATCGATATGTAGTAACTTTGGCCCTATCTTTTGGGCGACGTCGTTGTTCTTCCGGGTCGTATCAGTGTGCAGTTCTGTTGGGGACTCAGGAGGAGCCTGGTCCGCACTGTACGGAAACATACCAGGATCGCTACCGGCGTGCATGGACTGCCGGATCGAAGCCCTGTGGTCACGAGAGTGCACGACCTCGTCGTAAATCGGATCCTGCAACTTTTGAGTGCATTTGGATTCAAGTAGAGAAACCTCCACCATTGTGAGATCTTGCCATTGTCCAGTGACTTGGATTCGTGTTGCTGCTCGTAGTGTTGCCGAGGCGAAGAGCAGCGAGTGGAGTGCTTGGGGAAGGTGGATCTGATCAGCTTTCCTGGACTCCCAATTACTATTTATTGCGTTCAGTTTATTACTATTTGTTAAGTTCAACCAGCGGTATTTCTCGTGCCTCGTGGCCGCTAACGTCCCAGTTACCTGCCCTGGGAGTTTGTGTATGTAACGGCAGTGTACATTTCCTCGCCTTGCCGCTCCTGTCCGGTGAGGTGTGTAATTTTGACAGCTTTCTTGATTGTAGGTTGGATTGCGATTCTTCTACTGTGGTGGTAGTGATTCGTATCTCATTCTGGGCGCTCTAAGCACAGTATTCTGCCAGCGGAGTCCAGACCGCCGGTTCTGGCTTTGGCATATTTTTACATCTTTGCATTTATTTTATTGGACGTCAGGTAGCCTCATTAAGATTATCAATTGTCATTCGTTAGTCTGAGTTACCCACCATCTTGTGAAGTGAATGCAACTCTTGGCTGCCTATCTCATCGCTCGCGAAAGTGTTTTTTGCCGGACCTACTTAGAGGTCGTTTCCTGATGCACCGTCTGTGACTGGCCCTTGTGTTTATTATTGTATTTTCTGTTTTATTGTATGTTTGTAAATTTTTTTATATAATTGCCGTTCTTGAGTCAAACTATCTGCATTTGAGATAGCGTAAGCTCTTTTTACCAATGTACGTAGGTCTCCGTTGCGTTGGTAATATGGACGACAACTTGATGCTTGAAGATATCGGTCTGTATGCGTGGGCTTACGATAAACACTATGTCCTAATGTCCTATCATCCCTCCTGTAGACCAAGACATTTAGAAAGGGAAGTTTTTCATCGTTTTCAACTTCCATCGTGAACTTGATATTGGGATGCAGTCAATTAAAGTCATCTAGGAAACGATCCAGAGCATCCCTCCCGTAAGGCCATACCATAAACGTATCGTCGACGTATCTCCAGAAACAAGTTGGTTTTGGGAACGCCGTCTTCTGTACCATGTCCCCAAAATCTTCCATAAACATATTGGCGACTACGGGGGTAATGGACTCCCCATAGCCACTCAGTCAGTTTGTTCAAAGTATTTGTCATTCAACAAAAATACGTCGACGTCAACACTTGGCGACAATGCTTAGTTGTTTCTTCGTCCAATTTTTCACCAATTAACTGCAAAGAATCTTCAAGAGGAACTTTGGTAAACAGAGACACAACATCAGAAACACTTCAAACGCTGAATAACAACTACAGAATTGGAAATACGGTGTACGCATTTTCCGTCATGGGGACTGAGAATGGGCGCTAAACACTTGGCTAAATTGTAAGTAAGTGCGCTCAAATGGCCTGTTGAGATCTGTGGCGAATGTAAATAACTCTTGCATCAGCTTCTGAACGAAGTTTTTCAGGATGAATTTTTAACTTCCATCTTTGTCTACTGGCCTCCTGTTTTGGAATTGTAATTTAGTTGCATACTGTAATCTGACCTTCGTTATTAACCTGTTGATCAATAGTTCTAAATTAACTGAAAACTGAGGCACAGAGATCCTTTTAAGAGAAAGTATGATGCTGTTTGAAATGTCTGATTTACTTATCGGTAATTTTAATAAATTCGCCGGTGATGTGCTGTGGTTGGCCTGGCTGCAAATGTTGGCGGCTGTCAGTACCTGGCGAGCCACGGAAGCGTTGAGTTGTCCTATGTGGACGCAAGAGTGGTCAGCGCAGGGGCAGTATGTCACAAGCTGCCTTCATTTAAGCTGATTAAAAGTTCTTGTCCTATTCTATGTGATGTCATATAATTTTAGCCGGCCGGAGTGGCCGTGCGGTTCTAGGCGCTACAGTCTGGAGGCGAGCGACCGCTACGGTCGCAGGTTCGAATCCTGCCTCGGGCATGGATGTGTGTGATGTGTTTAGGTTAGTTAGGTTTAATTAGTTCTAAGTTCTAGGCGACTGATGACCTCAGAAGTTAAGTCGCATAGCGCTCAGAGCCATAATTTTAAATTTAGAGTGGTGGGGACGAGGTTAATTGTTTAAAGATGAAGGCTGTTCAAGTAAGCAGTGATGTCAAGATTTTCGAATTTCTCACAATTTTAAAGTGAGATTTCTCGCCATTGTTAGAACTCCCACTCCTGATGTTGGAGTTTTGAATTTACTTTCGTTTTCAAGCTAGTACAAGTGGCCTACTTCTGCCATCTTGGACTACTATTTCACAGGGTAAACGAAACGTGGCGTGTGAAATATGGCAGCGTTACATGATATCAGCAGGCTATGTGATCAGGTACAGTAATTGTAAATGTGGCAACATTGCAGACTTCTCCAGTACCAACAAATCCCTGCTACTGGTACTTACTGTGAAAGGGCGCTCGAGAATCGGCGCCTCCACGGTGTGGTTCTGGAGGTCGCAAGGCAGGCCTGCCCGTGATAAACGCAGGAGGAGAGACGGTTGTAATGCCCTCTCCTGGCGCCCTGTTTCGCCCTAATGATGACGCATTACACAGG
This sequence comes from Schistocerca serialis cubense, assembly GCF_023864345.2. Classification (NCBI taxonomy): domain Eukaryota; kingdom Metazoa; phylum Arthropoda; class Insecta; order Orthoptera; family Acrididae; genus Schistocerca; species Schistocerca serialis. The sequence continues at coordinate 134,334,745 of NC_064642.1, forward strand.
CCAGACTTAATGCTGCCGCAACTCATCTCTCGTTATTGCGTTTTCGACGAAAGCTCCCATTGCTCCATTAGTCGCTCTCTCCATTACTTCCCTCTTTCCGTTTCTCTCCCCCTATCTCGCATTAAAATTCATCTTGCGAGTGCTCAAGGCTTTTGACTCCTCTTATACTTCGTATGTGCCTGAAAATGAATGATAGCTCGGTCATAATGTATTTTCTAATTGCAGTACTTTAATTCGACGTAACATGTTTTGCGTCAATATAGAGCATTGTAGGCGGGGAAATTTTCGTCTCCTTCCATCATTCAGGTATCCTGTACCACACACTGGTAACAAGCTTTCATCATTTTATAGTATACCATATTTACGTAGGTTTTAGTGACATTTATCAGGTAAGGATTTTCGCAATTTCTATTGACGTGGCTATTAAACAGAAAAGAGTGACCAGACATGCCAGTTGCTATGATTTTGCATGTACAAACATTAGAACCAATAAATAAATTTTACGTTTTAGTTACTGGTAAAGTGCATCGTTGCCAGATTACAATGACAAATAATTAGTCAAATAAATGAAAAAATGGATCGTTTGATCCATTATGGACGTGGGAAAGCTGCGACTGCCATGAATAAAGATTTTAAAAAGTGAATGTGACAAGTCACCTATCCTTTATATTCGTATCGGCCGTCTAGTATCACTTAAAAACTTCAGATCCTCTTCTTTCTTTGTTTTTTCCTATTTTTCCAGTACTGCTTCATGTTTTCCTCATTTTCTCTTTTCCTTTGTTGTGGTCATTTTGTGCCTAATTTCATACATCTTCTGCCTTGAAAACTTTCTCAATTCATTATTTTATTCTGAAAAGGTGTTCTTATGTCATTTACGTTTCTTTGATGTTGTTTCTTTGTAATTGTTTTCTAATTTCTGTAATAAGTGGTAGTGCTGATTTTTTTTTCTCCGGAAACAAAGGAATATTTGTTTCATTAGCCTGTTCTCATTCAGTAGATGTGTCCAATGAAGATTAATCATAGCTATACCGTTACTTCTGATGATATTTTCTATATTTTTGAAGACATCTCCGTTACTTTTCATTTTCCAAACATCTGTAATCTGTACTGCACTCATTGTTTTCCTACAATCTGTCTTGCACGTATTTCTATGCAGTCTGGCCTACAGTCCATTGTTAATCAGTCACATGTACGAATATATAAATACTCTGCGCTTACCACTGTGGTTCAGTTATTCATTTCTGGTTGTAGATACGTTTTTATCAAAGGATATGATTTTTTATTTCATTAACTCTTACATCTGTTGCAAATTCTTCTAGGCCATTCTGCTATGTAGTTTCTGCAATATATTTAAATTTGTTAACTCACTTTAGGTTTCAAATTGTATTTCTAGGCATTTTGCCGCATTTTTGTACTTCTTTTTATATTCCGTTTTTCTGTCAAAATTTGAGACTAGTTATACTCACTATTTTTCCTCGATGATCTATTTGAGGTAATTGCTTCTGTCACTTTTCTGGAAATATGGTAAAATCTTGAAATGTGTTAACAAATTGCGAATACGATGGAACATCATCCGTATTGTGTCCTAAAGACACATGGAAATTTTTTTCCAGACGTGGGCTCGAACCTAAAACTCCTGCTTCCTGGAAGCGGTCGCTTAACCACTTCGGCTATGCATGCCTACCGGACCGTTCAAAACTTCCACATGTCCTGGTGTCTACTCACTCAGCACTCGTATGCCGCTCGTGTGATTTCCGCATAGGGAGTGTGTCTTTCTCGTCAGTCTCCCTTGCTTTGGCAGTTAATACAGTGTCTATATTTGACAGTGTCTGTGTAGTTCAAGACAATGTCCTTCAGGCATGCGTTTTTTGTTAAATTTTCTTGTATTTATATGAGCTGGGATTTTTCAAAGGTTCACTTAGAAGAGAAGAAAAATTATTTTACTGTTACCGATCACTGTCATCACATATCGGGTCTCACCGAGCGAGGTGCCGCAGTGGCTAGCACACTGGACTCGCATTCGGGAGGACGACGGTTCAATCCCGCGTCCGGCCATCCTGATTTATGTTTTCCGTGATTTCCCTAAATCACTCCAGGCAAATGGCAGGATGGTTCCTTTGAAAGGGCACGGCCGACTTCCTTCCCCGTCCTTCCCTAATCCGATGAGACCGATGACCTCGATGTCTGGTCTCCTTCCCCAAACAACCAACCAACCAACATATCGGGTCTAATGATCTAGTGGTAAAACGTGTGCCTGTAACACGGAAGGCTGTGGGATGGAATCCTAATCGGGTCACTGACATTTCAGGCGAGCGTTTAACCTTGCCTTCACTTCTGAACGATCTGAGGAGGAACGAGAGGTGCTTCCGTTCCCACCTTAAACTGCAGGTCTCCTTTCCGCAGTTGGATAACCTGGGTAGGTTAGAGAAACGCAAGTCGTCGAAGTGGCGTCCATTGACAGCCTTGCATCAATCCGTTGGGCCACACGAAATTATTACTATTATTATTATTACTATTATGAACGGTATACCTAACATTTCTTAGTGATTGTCTGAAGCACCTGGGAGCCGTTACCTGTAGCAAGTTTAGTGTAGTGCCATATGATTAACTTAACTGGAAAACGTAAACTACCATTTCCAGTGTCGTCCACCGGGATTAATCCTACAGATTCAAATCACTGGACGCAACGACCCACACATTGCTACAAACAGTCTCTAACAACTGTGTAGCGTTTGATGATAAGTCGCTAGGTCACTTGAAACCGGAAATGGTAAAATAAAATTATGCCATAACGGAAGGCCACTGGCTGCAGTCGTCTCTGAAAATATTTGAAAAATATATAGTTTCCCGTAAACTCCGATCTATTATCTATCTACGCCTTTATAAGCGTAATCTGAGAATAAAGATCTTTGAGCGTTTGAAGTAAAATTATTCAATTTCATTTCCACTGCTGAGCGATTTCGACCAGTTATACCCGTTCACTTAGTACCGTCAAAGCATATCGCAATGACCGACCATATGAGATGTCGGCAGTGTATGTACTGACACATAAACCACCCCATTATGATATGCCGTCTCTCACGTCAAAACAGCGAGTAACTTACTTGGTCAGTTGGAATACAATTGATGTAGTGTATCTGGTGAAGAGGAAATGATATATTAGTGCGCGAGATGTAGACACTTTTCATATCCGTATCTGCCGAGTGCTGTGACAAGACTCCCGAGATTATGGCTGATAGAGCAGGCATTGTATCCCGTTGTTGAACTGTACAGCATATTTCCCATTCCTTTGTGCAAGTAGTATTTATATATTTTGTAATATTAGTAGCTTAAAAGGTACTAGTGTTGAACCTCTATATCTACATTCTCGGAATCACTGTGAAGTATTTGGCTATCTATTATTTGGTTTAGGTCAGTACTGTGGTTGCACATTGGTCAAGCAATTCTGTGCTAGTTGATGGCTTCTGCATATTACTATGCAGGTCTGAAGATGTTCCACAGAAAGAAATTAACTATCTAAATCTTTATAAAATGCGATCAAATACAGTGAATAACATAATATACAATGTAGTAACGTTTCTTCGTGTTGAATTCATGGTTGGACTTTTTACACTCTTCTCTGTTGTTAGACGCATAGTTTTTCATGAAAGATCTCCACGTGGGGGACATAACGTATCTTTCCTTGCTGACAAATAAAAGTGAGAGAATTTTTTAAATTAATAAAAATATGCTGTGCATGAGTATCAGTTTTCCCCAACAACAACAAAAAAAAAAAAAAAAATTACAAATGCGATGGCACGTTGTGGTTAGTAATTTTACACACATCTGTAGACAATTAATTCTCTTAGAAGCTTGAACCGTAATTACTTTTAAACTTGTAGGCCATCTGAGATGGCTGAGCGTCATCCCTGTCTGAAGCTTCGTTGACCATAAAAAAACAGATCTTAAAGAACATATACTCTTATTGAAATTGTAGAGAATAAAATACTTGAAAGATTTTAAGCGATAAGCAAGGGTGTCGTTTTGCCTTTAAACAATGTGAACATAATTTCCCGATACATCTACCTGAAAAGTGTAAAGCCACGAAACAAATTCAATATGGTGACAGTAACAGGTTCGCTACAATACCTGCAGACAGAACGGTATACCTAGACGCATAGTTTTTCATGAAAGATCTCCACGTGGGGGACATAGCGTATCTTTCCTTGCTGGCAAATAAAAGTGAGAGAATTTTTTATTCCACAGAAACGTAAATAACACATCGAATGTTAAAACAGAAGTAGTTCTTTTGTTATTTCGTCCTATTTTGTATGTACGATCTGATTGTCAAATATCCCTAAATGATGCACCTTTGCTTTTGCTTGAAATATACGAACTTAGATGAGTGTATCGACTCCTAAAACCTCATATTTAAACGCTGCACTAATTCCGTTCGTCTGATATGTCTGTACTTCGGATGTTTTGTTATCTCTTGTGAGTTCTGTCTTTCGTGGTCTCGCCATCGTTAAGGCCATACACCATTCTGCTGTGCTCATTGTAAAGATTATTATGTAAATGATAATCAGATTCTCTTAATATAGTATGAAGTTATTCTACCTCTTATTTCTATCGAAAACCATGTCACTTGTGTATGATTTTTAATTTGTATGATGTGTTTTCAGAGGTTCCCGGCTGGAACAGAGGAATCGACGGCACATGGTTACTGCACACTACTGACCGAACGCTTTTCGTGTTCGGTCATTACTTTTCATTGTGTCTTACGCTATACATCCTGAGATACTCCGACCGGTCATTTCATTTTTATCTTGATGGATTTTCAAGCTAGCTACGAGAAGAAAGATTCGGTCATTCGTCTACTAACAATGACATCGTTGTGCGGCGTATACCATTCGAACACAGGCCTCACGAACATTCACAAGTTATTTGATGGTGGTTAATTTCCGTAATATGTTGCATTTTCAGCTTCACGCCGAACTCGGTACGAAGCATTGGCTTTATTACCACGCTGACCAGTAATTGTTGCGGACGACAGTAAGCCCAACCACCATCTGGTGACACCCACCATTTTTTTAATTTACATTAAATCATTGAAATTACTGTTTTTGAATCTACTGAAGAGTAGTAACGTGTCAGTTTCCTTCCTAAAATCATTTGTTTCTTTAGAAAAATGAACGCAGTTTTCCTCACGGAGGTTTCCTTCTTCCGTTTCATACATATAGTCTTTGAATTCTTGTTATTTGATCATTGACATTATATATCACTCGTGATACAAGGTTTTTTTTTAAATATAGAACTTTCTTCGTAAACAAAATAAAGAACAAAACTTCTTTTTATAAGATAAGCCTTAGGGACCGAAGAGTACTTGAATTTATGACCTGATAGTCGGTTATAGAAGGTCCCCGGGCTTGTTCTGGCGAGATATACGACATCTTTATTTGATAGTTAAAAGTTTTCATCTTTTCGGTGATACTCCCTTGTCAGCCAGACAAGCTTGTGACCACGCACGTCGTTTCTTTGTACTCACTCGCTGTCCTTGTCAGTTCCACCCTGGTAAGGGCTCCATCAAGTGAGCGGTATTCGGGTATGCATCGCGCAAATGTTTTGTATACAGTGACTTCCGCAAACAGACTGCATTTTCGTAGTATTTCCCCTGTCACTTGGTTCACCTAGAACTTAGCCTATGTGATCGTCCCACGTGATATCTCTACAAATTGCTACTTGCAGATCAGTCTATCACATAAGTAAATAAAGTTGCGATATATTAACTTTGTAGTCAAAGACTGTCACAGTTTTAGATTTAATGAAACGGACAACTTACCATTTGTACACTAACAACTAGCTGCCACTTCTTGCACTAAGGTAATATCTGCCCATAATGCAACTGTATAAAGCTGCTGTTTTTAGTGGATACAATTTATTCCTTCATAATTACTAGGGCTATGTCCGCCTCAGGGAGCGTGATATATTAACTCCGTAGTCAAAGACTGTCACAGTTTTAGATTTAATGAAACGGACAACTTACCATTTGTACACTAACAACTAGTGGCCACTTCTTGCACTAAGGTAATATCTGCTCATAATGCAACTGTATAATGCTGCTGTTTTTAGTGGATACAATTTACTCCTTCATAATTACGAGGGCTATGTCCGCCCCCGGGAGCTCAGCGCATTCGGTCAGAGGTTAGCTACCCTCTGCAATAAAACAACGAACTTAAACGGATGTCTTACGACGTGCGCCCTGAGCAGATGCAACGAACACAAGGGAACAAAATGAGATTTAAAAACAGTTGTCAGCGTGACAGAACATCAATCCTAAGGGCCCGAGTTCGAATCCCGGCTGAGTCGGAGATTTTCTCCGCCCAGGGACTGGCTGTTGTGTTGTCCCAATCATCATCGTTTCATCCCCATCGGCGCGCAAGTCGCCGAAGTGGCGTCATATCGAAAGACTTGCACCCGGCAGGAGGCCCTAGTCACACATTTATTTTTTTATTATATTTATACCAGGGCTAGTCGGAAAGTAAGGTCCGATGGGGTGCGAAATGGAAACCACAGTGGAAATCCGATGAAACTTTGCACAAATGTGTTGAGTAGTGTCTCTAGTATGCTCGTCGGAGGCGTCAAGTCACTCTTTTCAGTTCTGAGAGTACGTAAAGATACTTAGAACAATAGTGTCTCCAGATTTTGCCTGATGTCATCCACGCCATATAATGTAGCTGTCATATGTTTACTTCTGCATGACAATTCTCGGCCGCACTCTGAAGGGGCAATGAAGATGTTCCTGCAGCGTTTTCGATGGGAAGTGTTTGATTACCCACAATAGAGCCCGTAATTGACTCTCCCTGAGTTTCAACTCGGCTCACATGAACCGCTAGCTGTGAAGACATCATTCTGGCACAGACAACCATCGTAGATAATCGGCAGGAAGCACAGGCGGTTTCCTTCTATGACGAGGGTCTTGAAAAGTTGGTACAATGCAACGACATAAGTCGGAGCGACGACTATGTAGAGATGTAGCTGGAAGGTGCAGCTAACTGTTGCAAATTAAACATTTTTGATTTTCACAGTGGTTTCCATTTTGCAGCCGATCGCACCTTACTTTCCGAATAGGCTTCGTACATCATCTACGAGGAGCCTGCAATAGCAATTAATACTATCGGGTGATCAAAAAGTCAGTATAAATTTGAAAACTTAATAAACCACGGAATAATGTAGATAGACAGACGCGGGAAAGATCTCTTACGCGCGTCGTTTGGTGATGATCATGTGCTCAGTCGCCACTTTCGTCATGCTTGGCTTCCCAAGTCCCCAGACCTCAGTCTATGCGATTATTGGCTTTGAGGTTAACTGAAGTCGCAAGTGTATCGTGATCGAGCGACATCTCTAGGGATGCTGAAATACAACATCCGGCGCCAATGCCTCACCATAACTCCGGACATGCTTTACAGTGCTGTTCACAACATTATTCCTCGACTACAGCTATTGTTGAGGAATGATGGTGGACATATTGAGCATTTCCCGTGAAGAACATCATCTTTGCTTTGTCTTACTTTGTTATGCTAATTAGAGCTATTCTGATCAGATGAAGCGCCATCTGTCGGACATTATGTGAACTTCCGTTTTTTTTTGTTCTAATAAAACCCCATGTCATTCCAAGCATGTGTGTCAATTTGTACCTCTCTATCTACATTATTCCGTGATTTATTCAGTTTTCAAATTTATATGACTTTTTGATCACCCAGTATGTCTTTAGTCATTAATTTATAGGCCTAACGCCAAATGCAACAGTTCTATCACACTCTCCTTCGACACAAGGGGAATTAACAAAGAAATAAAAACTTTAATTACGTACGTGACATTGTAATTCTGTCAGCGACACCAAAGAACTTGAAAGATCAGGTAGGCAGAACGGATAGTGTCTGGAAAGAGGCTATAAAATGAATATCAAGGAAGGTAAAATAAGGGTAATGCAATGAGGCCCAACTGAATCGGGCGATGTCGAGGGAATTACATTAGGAAATTAGACACTGAAAGCAGCAGATGAGGTCGATGTAGAGAAGGTAAAGTGCAGACTGGCAACACCAAGGAAAGCATTTCTAAAAAAGATAAATCTGTTAATTCCAGATATTGGGTTGTTGCACAGGTCTAAGTTCGTTGCGACTTTGTTTTGCCTGTTGGCTTTCCAGATCCTATCATTTATTTGAAACTGTCATTTTTTATTTCTAGCTAACTGTTGCTATTTGAATTTATACATTCTTATTTTGTTGTTTGGAGACAGTGGGTGGAGCTGTGGACGCTAGAAAATGGAGAAATCGGAACCTTTCCTACATACGCTTCTTCTTGTGTTTGAACAGTTCAATTGAGGGGTGACGCAGCGGAGGCAGTCAGAAACATTTGCGCTGTGTATGGAGATAATTCAGAATACAGGTCGCTGAGGAATGAAATAAATAGGAAGTGCACGGAAGCTAAGACGAAATTCCTGCATGAAAAATGTGAAGAATTCGAAAAAGAAATGGTTGTTGGAAGGACTGACTCAGATTAGAGGAACGTCAAAATACAATCTTCGATGAAATTAAAATCAAGAGTGGTAACATTAAGAGCGAAACAGAAATTCCACTATTAAATGCAGAGGAGATAGCGGACTGGAGAAAAGAGTACATTGAAGGCCTCAATGATGGGGAAGATTTATATGATGTGATAGTAGAAGAAACAGAAGTCGATTTAGAAGAGATAGGAGATTCAGTATTAGAATCAGAATTTAGGAAAGCTTTGGAGGATTTAAGATCAATTAAGGCACAAGGAATAGACAACATTCCATCAGATTTCTAAAATCATTAGGGGAACCGGAACAAAACGGTTATTCACCTTGCCCTGTAGAATGTATGAGTCCGGCGACGTACCAACTGACTTGCGGAAAAATATCATCCACACAGTTCCGAAGAATGCAAGAGCCGACAAGGGAGAGAATTATCTTACAATTAGCTTAACAGCTCATGGATCCAAGTTACTTACAAGAATAATACACAGAAGAATGGAAAACAAAATCGAGGATCTATTAGGATGACGATCAGTTCGGCTTTAGGAAAGGTGAAGGCGTCAAAGAGGCAGTTCTGACGTTGATAATGGAAGCAAGACAGAAGAAAAATCAAGACACGTTCATGGGATATGTTGACCTGGAAAAAGCGCTCGACAATGTAAAATGGTGTAAGATGTTCGAAGTTCTGAGAAAAATAGGGGTAAGCTATAGGGACAGACGGGTAATTTACAATATGTACAAGAGCCAAGAGGGAACAATAAGACTGGACGACCAAGAGACCAACAAATAATTGCTCGGATTAAAAGGAGTGTAAGGCATGGATGTAGTCTTCCGCTGATACTGTTCAATCTGTACATCGAAGAGGCAATATTAGAAATAAAAGAAATGTTCAGGAGTGGAATTAAAATTCAAGTTGATAGGATTTCAGCGATACTATTCGCTAATAATGTTGCTATGCTGAGTAAAAGTCAAGAGTAATTACACGGTCTCCTGAATGGGATGAACAGTCTAATGAGAACAGAGCATGAGAGTAAATCGAAGAAAGATGAAAGTAATTAGGAGTAGCAGAAATGAGAACAGCGAAAAACTTGGGGAATTGATGCTCACGAATCAGATGAAGTTAAGGAATTGTTATACCTGGGCAGCAAAATAATCAGTGACGGACGGAGCAAGGAGGATATCAAAAGCAGACTAGCACTGGCAAAAAGTGCATTCCTGGCCAAGAGAAATCTACTAGTATCAAACATAGGCCTTAATTTGAGGAAGAAAGTTTTGAGAATGCTCGTTTTGAACACAACATTGAATGGTAGTGAAACATTGACTATGGGGAAACAGCCACAGTTATCTGGGATGCGTTTTCTTGTGTCCGTCTATCGGGTTTGAGCTCTGTTGATAATTTATGAATGTTGTACGTGCTGGTCACGTGTAAACTATTTTATATTCAGGATTAATGTAAATTCAATGTCATACCCGCTGTTTTACTTTAAGCCATGTGCAAGTTGTTGTTTAAATTTTATTTATACGTTGCTTTATAGAACTAGCCTGAGCTACCACAATTTATAAACAAGCTGCGTACATTCTCTCTTGGCTGACATTTGTTTGCTACTAAGTCTGTGTTTGGCAATTTGTTCGTAATCTCCGGCACTTAACGGAGATAACCACTTGTTATTTTTGATAGTTAAGGACGGAAAATACCCACGGTGGTTTAATAACGAGATTCGGGAAATGCTGAGGAAGCAGAGGCTGTTGCATTCTCGGTTGAAAAGAGAACTCGCAAATGACGACAGGCTAAGGCTAGCAGAGGTTCGTGCGTCTGTAAAAAGATCTATACTCGAAGCATACAACTGCTACTACCGCCATACCTTGGCTAAAGATCTGGCAGAGAACCCGAGAACATTCTGGTCCTATGCAAAATCGCTAAGTAGGTCAAACTCTTCCATCCAGTCACTTCTTGACCAGTCTGGTGTGGAGCTGAAACAAATAAGTCACCAGATCTGGATCGAATCTTAGTTCAGTTTTTTCAGAGAGTACATTACGGCATTGGCCCCTTATTTAGCTTGCATTTATCGCAAAACTCTCGCCAAGCGCAAAATCCCAGGTGACTGGAAGAAAGCGCAGGTGATTCCTGTGTATAAGAAAGGGAAAAGAAGGGATCTGTAAATCACAAACCAATATCTGTAACATCGGTTTGCTGAAGAAACCTTGAACATTTTCTTGGGACCGAGAAGTTTATGTCCACAAATCAACATGGTTTTAGAAACCATCGCTCGTGAGAAACTCAGCTTGCCCTTTTCTCACAGCCGGCCGCGGGGGCCGTGCGGTTCTGGCGCTGCAGTCCGGAACCGCGGGACTGCTACGGTCGCAGTTTCGAATCCTGCCTCGGGCATGGGTGTGTGTGATGTCCTTAGGTTAGTTAGGTTTAAGTAGTTCTTAGTTCTAGGGGACTTATGACCTAAGATGTTGAGTCCCATAGTGCTCAGAGCCATTTGAACCTTTTCTCACATGATTTATTGCGAACTAGATTTCTAGAAAGCGTTTGACACGGTGCCCTAATGCAGGCTGTTAAAGAAGGTACGAGTATATGGAATAGGTTCACAGATATTTGAGTGGCTCGAAGACTTCTTAAGCTATAGAACCCAGTATGTTGTCCTCGACGGCGAGTGTATCGTCAGGAGTGCCGAGGGAGGTGTGATACGACCACTGTTGGTCTCTATACACAGAGATGATTTGTCTGACAGGGTGTACAGCAATCAGCGGTTGTTTGCTCATGATGCCATGGTGTACGGTTAGGTGTCGAAGTTGAGTGACTGTAGGAAGATACAAGATGACAGTTGGTGTGATGACTGCCAGCTAGCCCTAAACGTGAAAAAATGTAAGTTAATGTGGATGAGTAGGGATATCAAACCTGTAATGTTCGGAACAGTATTACTAGTGTCCTACTTGACACAGTAAAGTCGTTTAAATATCTGCTCGTAACGTTGCAAAGTTATATGAAATGGAACGAGCATGTGAGCACTGTGGCAGGAAAGGCGAATGGTCGACTTCAGTTTACTGCGGCAATTCTAGGAAAGTGTGGTTCATCTGTAAAGGAGACCAAATATAGGACGCTAGTGAGATCTACTCTGGAGTACTGCTCGAGTGTTTGTGATCCGTACCAGGACGGATTGAAGGAAGACATCGAAGTAACTCAGAGGCGGGCTGCAAGATTTGTTATTGGTAGGTTAGAACAACACGGAAGTGTTACGGAAATGCCTCGGGAACTGAAGTGGGAGTCCTTGCAGCGAAGGCCACGTCCTTGTCGATGAGAAATATTGAGAAAATTTAGATAACCAATCATTGAAACTGGCTGCAGAACGATTCTGTTGCCTACAACATTCACTGCACGTAAGAACTACGAAGATAAAAACGAGACGTTAGGGCTCATACGGAGGCATATAGATAGCCGCTTTTCCCTTGGTCTATGTGCGAGTGGAACATGAGAGGAAGTGACTAATAGCGATACGTGGTACCGCCTGCCACTCGCCGTAATGTGGATTGTGGAGTATCAATGTACATGCATAATATTTCTCTTATTTCCGGAAAGGCTACATTTCACAATGTTTTTACAGCTGCTCATTGCCTGTTGTGATCTGGTACCCTTACAACTGTTAATTGATGTATATTGATGCTTGATATACTATTCTGGAACAATCGTCAACTAACTTTTTTTTCTGTCTGTCCTAAAACTACATGAATTCTAGCTGTGCTTTATTTCATGTATTTTGAGACTGAACCACCGAGTGAAGTGAAGCTCTACACCCTCTCACAATGATATGTCAAATTCCTTGCGACTAAATTTGAAACACAAAATATCTATCGCTGATTTTCTTCGATTATTACATACACTGAAATGCCAAAGAAACTGTAATAGGCACGCGTGTTCAAATACAGAGAACAGGCAGAATACGGCACTGCGGTCGGGAACGACTATACAAGACAACACGTGTCTAGCGCAGTTGTTAGATCGGTTACTGCCGCTACAGGCGCAGGTTATTAATATTTGAGTGAGTTTCAACGTGGTGTTGCAGCCGGCGCACGAGCGACGGGACACAACATCTCCGAGGTAGAGATGTAGTGGGGATTTTACCGTGCGACCATTTCACGAGTGTAGCGTGAATATCAGGAATCCGGTGAAAGATCAAATCTCCGACAACGCAGCGGCCGGGAAAGGATCGTGCAAGAACGGGACCTACGACGACAGAAGAGAATTGTTCAACGTGACAGAAGAACAACCCACCCACAAATTGCTGCAGATTTCAATGCTGAGCCATCAAAAGTGTCAGCGTGCGAACCATTAAATGAAACATCATCGATATGGGCTTTCGGAGCCGAAGGCTTGATGACTGCACGACAAAAAGCCTTACCCCTCGCCTGGGCCCTTCAGTTCCGACACTGGACTCTTGATGACTGGAAACATGCTGCCTAATCTGACGAGTCTCGTTTCAAATTGTATCGAGCGGATGGTAGTGTACGGGTATGGAGACAACGTCATGGATCCATGGACCCTGCATGTCATCAGGGGAATGTTCAAGCTGGTGAAGGCTCTGTAATTGTTTGGAGCGTGTGCAGTTGGTGTGATATGGGACCCCTGATACGTATAGATGTTACTCTGACAGGTGACACGTACGTGACCATGCTGTATGATCACCTGCATCCATTCATGTCCATTGTGAATTCGAATGGACTTGGGCAATTCCAACAAGACAATGCGATGTTCCATACGTCAACAGTTGCTTCAAAGTGGCTCCAGGAACACTCTTCTAAGTTTAAACACTTCTACTGGCAATTAAACTCCATGAGGTGAACAGTATTGAGCATATCTGGGTTGTCTTGTAACGTGCTGTTCAGAATAGATCTCCAACCCGTCGTACTCTTAAGGATTTATGGACAGCCCTGCAGGATTCATGGTGTCATTTCCCTCCAGCACTACTTCAGACATTAGTCGAGTCTATGCCACGTCGTGTTGCGGCACTTCTACATGCTCACGTGGGCCCTACACTATATTAGGCAGGTCTACCAGTTTCTTTGGCTCTTCAGTGTATAATTGAATTTATTTGAGATTTTCGAATAAGTTTCCACAACTTGTTAAATAAAAATCAATTTATCTTTTGTGGGTGACGCGTTATATTTTTTAGCTCATGGCATCTTACCAGTCCCGTCCTTGCCTGCTATCGTTTCCAGTACTACTCCAAAACCTCATTTCTGAAGTATCCAAGCAATTTTCCTCTTCCGTTTCGCAAATCCGTGATTGACTGTCATATTATACTCCATTCCAGACAAAACAGTTAGCATGTTTCTTAATTCAACCGGAATTATTTTTGGTGTGAACAAATCATGAACCTTTCCAAAGTACTTTTTCCTACAGATACTCATGTTTCCTCCACATGGCCTTCAGTTTTTGTCATCAAACTTTGTAAAGTACTTAAATGGCTGTATTTATTCCAACTTAATGTTTGCTTACTCCGGTAACTTTGTTCTTCCTATGGTCATCCATAAACCAACTCTTTTTCTCACTTTTATGGCCATCTCTACTATGCATTCTAGTTCTTGGTGTGGTTCAGTCTAATTGTCTTTATCTTTTCTCCTCCCAGTAAAATGTGTCCTGCTCGAAGCACTTAGAAACTGCGGTCGGTAAGCGGGAGTGCCACGAGCGTCAGAGTGATTACGTGTGTTACGTTTCACGAAGTAACGGCTGGTGGCAGGGCAGCGGTGTCCGGGACTTGGCGGTGGCTACCCCAGGGACGTGACGCTAAGCCCCACCGTCTCTGCCGCAGCGGATCTGCGCCGCACGTGTCGCCCCGGACCACTGCCTTAGCCGCGGGTCTCCCCCTGGGATGGGGGAACTTCTGAAGCTCGTCAGCCAACTCTCCTCTTCCCCCTCCACTCGGCTCGATTAGTTCCAAATGACAATTGTTTTCAGAAATGGATAAAGGAAGCTTAAGACCGCGGCCAGGTCACAGTTTGGCTAGATAAAGAGAAGCATACAATCTCCGTGAAGGAAGCATACTGGCATTGATAAAGCAATCCAGTGTATCGAACTGGTTTGCACTGAAGGAGAATAAACGTTTCAGCTGTGTTTAAAGGTCTTGCTCTATTTGCTATCGATTTTTGCGCTGCAATGCACCATACACAAAACACGATTTGGTTGCGCCGAGAATTGCGGCATATTGATCCGTTACGACGGGCGTGTACAACGTTGGTTTGTCGGCTGGTCATCCAGAGGTCGCCTCTGGCGCGGCGGTCCACCGCCAGAGCCGCCATGCTTGATCTACGAGAAGCCTCCTCAGTGAAGACGTGGAGAGTCGCAGAGCGCCGTTGCAGAAGCACAACGAGCGTCCAACCGAGGTGGTATCAGCTGTATAGGCGCAGCGGCAAAGTGCGCGTGGCCAATAGTGGGGGCAGCCCGGTTGAGTCTGAACCGAAGCTTGCAGCGGCTTGCTTCCAACACGAGGTGTCGTTTCCCGCTCGGGAAAACGGACAGTGCCTGGCTACTCGGCTCTAAGGAAGGTCACACTCACGAGACACCAGCAGAGGTGACCAGTTGTGCGTGCTCTTGGGTGCTAAGAAGAGTTCCCTACCGGATCTGGTCAGCAAAACATAGATGTGCAGGCAGTAGAGTCTGGCTGTGTTTTAGCTTTAGCTGTGGGTGTTGTTCAGTTATCACAAAATTGGGGCCACTATAACGCTTAGTATGTCATAGGAAATAAGCTTCAGTACGATAATATTTTAGGCGAACTAGAGCCTGAGGGTGTACCTTATTTTCTAATTTACATTTCTGATATATACGAGGGTTGAAACTTTAATAGTGGCAACTATTTATTTACAGTTCGTACAAAATAGATACTTATTTCAAAGTTTTACTGACCTTCAGAGTAGTCACCAGAATTGTGTATAACCCGTTGCCAGCGATGTGGAAGTCGTAGGATACTCTTAGCAGTGCCAGGTGTGTTGACAGTTCGAGCGGAGCGGTCTATAGCCCGACGAATTTGTAGCAGTTCTGAAGCGAATGCCGTAAAGTGATTCCTTCAGTTTAGAAATCGAGTTGAACTCACGAATGCTTAAGTCAGGGGAGTGCAGTAGGTGGTGTAGCACTTAGCAGCCCGGTCAGTCAAACGAATCAGTACCAACTTGCACTGTATGTGCTTGAGCATCGTCCTGCAAGATGATGGTCGTCAGGTCCTGCAGAAAGTGTCATAACTCCTGTCTCTAAGCTGGTCGTAGGTTGTGTTCAAAAAATGAACAACATAGAGGCAGAAATGATGACACTATTTGCAGGAGCTGACCATCATTTTGCAGGACAATGCTCAAGCATGTACAGTGCAGGATGTTACTGATTTGTTTGACTGACGGGGCTGCTAAGTGCTATACCACCTACTGCACTCCCCTGACATAAGCCCTCGTGAGTTCAATTCGATTTATAAACTGAAGTAAACTCTCCACGGCATTCGCTTCAGAACGGCTACAAATTCGTCGGGCAATAGACCGCGCCGCTCGAACTCTCAACACATATGGCACTGCTAAGTGTATCCTACGACTTCCAAATCGCTGGCAACGGGTTATACACAGTGATGGTGACTACTTTGAAGGTAAGTACAACTTTGAAACACGTATCTGTTTTGTACCAGCCGTAAATAAATAGTTGCCACTATTAATGTTCCAACCCCCGTAAACTGCAAGCCTTGCTTTGAATTACTAATCTGATTTATATGGTGCTTTTGCCAGCATTGATTAGGCTGGTGCTATGTTGGATGTGGTGCCCTGAGACAGAACATTAGCTCTGTTTGCAGATTCTGTTGACACACCAGTCTAATGTGCTGAATGCGGCAACAGTTTTGTCAGGTCTATTTCCACGGTCACTCCTGTCCTTGGATAAAGCCAACTAATACTCATGTATCCATCACCACACAATCTTTCAACTGCATTCGAAGCTCTTGCTTATTTGCTGTCGACTTCGCTATACGATGCACCATAGCCATTCTCTTGAATACAGTAAACACTGGCGGTCTACCCAAACGAAAAAAAAATGTATTTGCCGTGAAGCTTAAAGTTACTGTGGAAGGAGATAGAATCCGCTTATTTCTACGATAAACCGGGTATTATGCAGATGTTCGCCATGCTAGCGTTCGTGTGCGCTTACGTTGTTTTGTCAATTAGTTTGTGTGGATGTATTCAATATGCCTCGTTTCGAAAGGCATCCTTCATTCATGAATTACCACGTGGGTAGAATTATTAATACCAGTTACTAGGTCACATACAAGTTAACTCAGTCGAAGTTATGTTTAATGCCATAAACGGCCTGTGAAACATTTCATGATCCTTTTGAAGGTTTATGGGTTGTACTGTACGAGCTACGGGTAGCTGCTTTCAGTATCAACAAAGACTAGACGGAAATGTAGAACACTATTGCCCATGAAGAAAATCAGACCCTCCAAAAACCTGACACAAGACCAGCCGCTATGGAACTAACACGAAGTGCCTGGAAAACAATTAATCGGATCCGCACAGGCCACGGTATCTGTGCTGGAAACCTCTACCAATGGGGAAGAGCTTCATCTTCTCAATGTAACTGTGGAAATGAACACGAGACGATCCGTGACATTGTAACAAGCTGTCGCAGGAGCCTACCAAGGGAACTAGGAAGATTTCTTTGAAGTTGCAGAGGCAGCCCTTGAACAGATCGACAAATTAGATATTAATTTATAGACGTATTTTTTAAATTATGAATTATGAAATTAATATATTTTTGTAAAATTTTGTAAAACTATGTAATTCACAATTGTTAGTCGCTGTTCATATGTAATGCCATACGCTAAATAAATATAAATACTTTAGATATCTGTTACATTTTCTGATCTTGTGATACTCACAGATACCATAATATGTAAGAACGCGGTATTCATCAGACCACTGAGAACTTGACACTATCAGTGACACAAGAGTTTTAATAGCGTTTATAGGTTCATAAACTACATTATGTGCATATATGAGAACGTGGCATAGGAAACAGTGTGACTGGAAAATGAATGAGGTTGTGTGGGCACAAATACTTAACATGGTTTAACGTCTTTAGAAGTAACAAATCAGAGCGCATGAAAACATTAAAACACAAGGAAAAGAACCAGCATTCATTGCAACAAATACATATAAATTTAACATCTAACAAGCTAAGAGGAACAGCAAGCAAAATGAAATGAACATCTTCATCCAGAAAAGTAATACAGCGTCACATTAGTGTGCAAAACTCTATAATTATCAAAGTGTAGGAATATATTACGCATGTAAAGTATCCTGCCAGAAAAAATTAGTACACACTTTTCGATATTTCCGTCTCATTCAAGATTTACTGTTGCAACAGTGCATGAATGATTACATTTAAAGATCAAAAGCTCAAGGGGTTCTGAGGAACCAGGTATCGACCCATGCTGAAACACCCATATTAGTACGTGATGTAGCCTCAACCTGCGGCAACGCAGGTGCTGGCATCCAGTCGATACGTTATGACACGCCTCCTCGATCTGCCCACGTAGTTCTGTAAGGATAGTTTAATGAACAAAGTAAGAGCATATGGACTATCAGACCAATTGTGTGATTGGATTGAAGAGTTCCTAGATAACAGAACGCAGGATGTCATTCTCAATGGAGAGAAGTCTTCCGAAGTAAGAGTGATTTCAGGTGTGCCGCAGGGGAGTGTCGTAGGACCGTTGCTATTCACAATATACATAAATGACCTTGTGGATGACATCGGAAGTTCACTGAGGGTTTTTGCGGATGATGCTGCGGTATATCGAGAGGTTGCAACAATGGAAGATTGTACTGAAATGCAGGAGGATCTGCAGCGAATTGACGCATGGTGCAGGGAATGGCAATTGAATCTTAATGTAGGCAAGTGTAATGTGCTGCGAATACATAGAAAGAAAGATCCCTTATCATTTAGCTACAATATAGCAGGTCAGCAACTGGAAGCAGTTAATTCCATAAATTATGTGGGAGTACGCATTAGGAGTGATTTAAAATGGAATGATCATATAAAGTTGATCGTCGGGAAAGCAGATGCCAGACTGAGATTCATTGGAAGAATCCTAAGGAAATGCAATCCCAAAACAAAGGAAGTAGGTTATAGTACGCTTGTTCGCCCACTTCTTGAATACTGCTCAGCAGTGTGGGATCCGTACCAGACAAGGTTGGTAGAAGAGATAGAGAAGATCCAACGGAGAGCAGCGCGCTTCGTTACAGGATCATTTAGTAATCGCGAAAGCGTTAAGGAGATGATAGATAAACTCCAGTGGAAGACTCTGCAGGAGAAACGCTCAGTAGCTCGGTACGGGCTTTTGTTGAAGTTTCGAGAACATACCTTCACCGAGGAGTCAAGCACTATATTGCTCCCTCCTACGTATATCTTGCGAAGAGACCATGAGGATAAAATCAGAGATATCAGAGCCCACCCAGAGGCATACCGACAATCCTTCTTTCCACGAACAACACGAGACTGGAATAGAAGGGAGAACCGATAGAGGTACTCAAGGTACCCTCCGCCACACACCGTCAGGTGGCTTGCGGAGTTTGGATGTAGATGTAGATGTAGATTGATGGGTCACACGGGTCCAAATCGTTCTGACCAGGGGTTTTGCTGCATGTCTTGCAGAACACGTTGAGTTTACGGGCAGTGTGTCGGCGAACATTATCCTGAACAAAGGATTATGTTCCTGTTGCAAGAACGACAAAAGAACGGGGTTAACAACATTTTGCACGTATGAGCGCTGATTATCGTTCCCTCCAGAAGGTGAAAGGGAGTTGTAGCTTGTCGCACCATAGACCATAAAGTGCTGGGTAGGGCTAGTACGTCTTGGACGAATGTACTCTAAGAACCAGCGCTCAGCTATTCTATGTCATACATGCAGACAACCATCACTCACTCGCAGGCTACCATCGCTGAGGACCACGGCGCGCCGTTCAATCTTCCAAGTAACGGCACCGGTCAAGCCTTGCTAGTCAATGCTGTGGCCTCAGAAGAAGATGGGCTAGAGGTGTGCGTGCCCGTATTCCCACTGCTCATAACCAGTTCGTGTTGACACGTCCGGCATCACAAGACCTATTATCAATGCTGTAGTAGCTGCCCTTACAATACAATGGTCCTAGCGGGATTCTACCCTGTACGGACGTCCAGAAGCTCGTCTATGGGTGTTGCAATATTATTGGGATTTCCGTAGTATGAAAGCAGTGAGTACCCTTGGAAAGGCATTCACCTATCTGTATATTAAATGATCAACTTATGATATGAGACCTATTCTTTGAAAGACATTTGTTCTATATAATTTACGTAACTGTAAAGACGCGCATCTAGTGCGGACGCTAATACATCGATTGCGCAGTCAAAGAAACATTTTAGCAGAAGCTGGACTGAACGTTCCGCTTCGATCTAAATAAAAGATGACAGTAAAAACTTTTGTAGATCTTCAGATTTTATCGTACTTCTGCTTGTAATGTGAAATCGTAAAGAAGGTCGACTTCAAGCCTTAAAAGTGAGCGGTCTTGCCAGCGTGCAGACAACATTATTAATTAATAAAATTCGGGTAATTTATGTTCGATACTGTAAACCGGCAAGTTATTGTTATGAAGGTGTTGATCGGTGCAATAATTGTCTTGAAGGAAGGAGAAAAGTAATGACTGTAATTTGTGACAAAAAACGTAACCAAGGAGCTAGCACAGGTAAGGCTGAAATCTGATCGCACCATACAGTTAGAAAAGTACTTGTGTAAGTTATACTGTTTATAAATAAGCCCTAATTGCTTGTGAGAATTGTTTGTATATGTTTAGTGTTTACCAAATTTCTTATTCTATTTTTTTCCTTTATATTTTTTTTTTAACTTCATGTCATATTATTTTTGTAAATATCAAACAGCCTTTACTACAGCAGAGTATACTGCGGCATCCTGGTCGTAGACAGAAGGCCGCTCCTTGTCTTCTATAACTCATAGCTGCCCCATTTATAAATGATTTCATTTGCAAACGTAATTTTTTTATTGTTCATTGTTAAATGTCCCTTTGCGTAATAAAAAACTAGCCTCCTTCTGACAACGATCAGGAGCCGACCAGAAGACGGACGTCTACGACCGCTTTCGTGTTTCCTGTGGCAAAGCTGTGCTAAACTGGGAACACGACATTCTAGTATGAAACAATATACATATATATATAATTATCAGATTAAAATTGAAAGAATTGAAATATATTTAACTTATTTGTTTTTTTTTATCATACCTGAGTGTGAGAATGTTCATGTGATCACTGATACCATTATAGTTGCACAACTGATGCGTAAGTCCAATTTATGTGTCAATTCTCCGAAAGGATTATACTACCACTCGGAAGGTTACAACGTAAGCTCTTTCAGACTCGCTTAGTTGGTTATACGAAGCACGACTGTATCTCCACGGCATGGTTGCTTGCTTGCTTCACACGTCTGCACCACACTGAGCCATCTGGCTTGACTATTCCCTATTAAAGAGTACCCACAGATGGCGCTCTAGTAGCTATCCCACTGTACTATATGTGGGCAGACACCGTTGAAATCATTATCAGTACATCTACCATCCCCCAGTTGGCATTCGCCGTCATCAGGTCAAAATCGATGTTGCCTTTCCAGGTGTACTAAATTTTATTTTCGGCAGTATATTACAGAAGCGTCTCGCGTGCGCTCTCTGTAAAGGTGAAAAGCAGTGGTGGAAAAGTCTCTTAATTAGCAAATATCCATAAGACAGAAAGAACGAGTAATTATTGTCATTTAACTGCTGCCGCTAAGAGGTAATCAAAACAAAGGTGTTGTATATCTATGGGCTGCTATATAACTGTTGTCCTGAGCAGTAATCTATTTGTAAATAGGCCAGTATCTGAAAACAGACGATCCTGGTACCTGCAATTTTACTCGAAACTTTGTTGCAGATATTATTTTTACACCGAGTCATCACTGCTAACGATAATCATCTGGAACTCCGACACTCTATGAAATTTGTCCCCGACATAATGAGTTAGGACACTGACATTGGTTACCGTACATTGTCGAATTATATAGATATTTGTGAAAAGAGCTTATGACTCGCCATTATTCTAATTTCTAATTCTAATTTCAAAACTCAAAGCATTATAACTTACGCCGAAACTAGCACGTACATGAAATATCAAAATCCGTGCGTCCTACCCCAGTAATTTGGTTATAAGAATGTGGTAGCTGCTGTTAAAGAAAGTAATTGACAGCCATTCTGAAACGGATGTCCAATATTCTCAGATAAAACGCGAAAATCAAAATTAAAAAGTCGCAGTCACAGGGAGCTAGCAATTTCGTAGTGCATTAATTAGTTAATTGCATATCATATACTATCAAGTGAAGTTAGCCTACAGGCTATTACAACTGTTTGTTTGTGTTAATGTATATACTGCTGCCCATTAACCGGGTGGGTATACTCATCATTATTATATTTAACGTTAGCAACTGTACACATTTGTACTGTAATTTTCCACTATATTCGAAATTAAATTTCGTCATCAGACCAGAAGCAATTTTAATAATTGCGCCGCTTATAAACATGGTAATAATACTTCTCCTCGGAACAATAATATATTGAAGGCAGATTTCACTCCTCATGTGCCATGGTGAGCTCTTTGTGGCACTTCTCAAGATCGAAGTTTGTTCCACGAGTAGTAGAGTCGCGAAATGGAGTGTCTGAATGTGCGCCACTTAGAGTCTGAGAAGTCGTTAGGACCGCCATAGAAGGGAACCTAACTGCACATTGCCCCACGTTCCAGTTGTAACATGGCAATCAGTCTAAGGGCCGTCTCACGTAATTCTCAAATACCATCACCTCGCTTGAACTCTGCAGTGTGCTGTACAACAGGATCATGCCGTGTACGAGAGCGTGCTCAAAAGTAATGCAATCGAATTTTTTATTCTGTTCTCGATATCGGTTGAGGTACGAGGGGCGTTTGAATAGTCCGTGCAAAGCCCGAGAGATGACACCAACTGGGCGTATCGAGGTCATGTTTAGTTAGTAGCATCTTTGGAAAGAACGCACATCAAGTTTCAGCCATATTGGTCTATTTCTTTGTGTCTGGGATTCGTGTGAATCAAGGAAGTCGAGTGATTGCCAAAAAATAGACAAAGAAGAATTTAGTGTGGTGATTAAATATTACTTTATGAAAGGTAAAACGCCTCAGGAGACTAAAGAGAAGATTGATAAACATTAAGGTCACTCTGCACCTTCGATTATAACAGTTTATAAGTGGTTTCAAACTTTTTGGGGTGGCCATATGGGCACAAGTGTTGATGAACGTTCTGGACGCCCTGTGGAGGTTACGACTCCAGAAATCATTGATAAAATCCATGATATGGTGTTGGATGACAGAAGAGATTGCGTGAGATTGCTATTGCTGTGAGCATCTCGAATGAACGGGTTTATAATGTTTTTCATAAACATTTGGACATGAGATAACTATCCGCAAGGTGGTTTCCGCGATTGCTCACGCTTGATCTTAAACGGAATCGTGTGAAGTTTTAGAAGGATGGTTTGCAGCTGTCCAGGAAGAATCCGCAGGAATTTAAGCGTCGTTTCGTCACTGTGGATGAAACATGGATACATCACTATACTACTGAGACCAAACAACAATCTAACAATGGGAGAATCTGCACCAAAAAAGGCGATTCGCAAGTGCTAATCCTATTAACTATTACAGGTGCATATTATTCATCGTTATTGGACAGTTTAAAAACCAAGCTGCAAGAAAAACGCCGGCGATTGGACCGCAAAAAAGTCCTTTTCCATCACGACAATGCACCAGCACACACCTCAGCAGTTGTGGTCGCAAAATTAATGGAAATGGGATTCCAACTCGTTTCACATCCCCTCTATTTTCCAGACTTGGCTCCCTCGGACTACTGTTTGTTCCCCAATTTGAAGAAATGGCTAGTGGGACAAAGATTTTATTCAAATGAAGTGGTGATTGCAGCAACTAATAGCTATTTTTCAGACTTGGGCAATTCCTATTATTCGGAAGGTATCAACAAATTACAACAGCATTGGACGAAGTTTATCAGTCTAAAAGGAGACTATGTCGAAAAATAAAAAAGGTTTACCCCACACACGTAAGTAGTTTTGATTTTCGCACAGACTTTTCAAAAGCCCCCGTATTGCGCAACATGCGTGTTAATCGGTCGACTTCTCGCTTCGCTGATGCAAGCTGCAAACCTCTTCTGCTAGAGGGCTCAGAATTGTAGCCTGTAACACAGCGTTGCGTAACGTAAATGTGGCAGTGATCGAGAAACAGCGTAGTGTAATCGAGTTTCTAACAGCAGAAGAGTTCGTCCACACATGGAGCACGCTCTCTTTCAGCATGACAATACTACCACACACGAGCACTGTGACACTGCAACAAGCCGATGCCTGGGGTTCACTGCCTTCGATCATCCTCCAAACAATCCCGACTTGGTCCCATTCGATTCTCATCTGTTTCCAGAACTTCGAGGACTTCACTATGATGGTGATGAAATGGTGCAAGCAAAGGTGGTGTTTGGCTCCGGCAACAAAGTCAAGCATTCTA
Source organism: Schistocerca serialis cubense (assembly GCF_023864345.2). NCBI lineage: Eukaryota > Metazoa > Arthropoda > Insecta > Orthoptera > Acrididae > Schistocerca > Schistocerca serialis. The sequence continues at coordinate 134,358,902 of NC_064642.1, forward strand.
CACTGACGGTATCAACAAACTGGTCTCTCGTTGAGTTAAATGTGTTCGTTGCCATGGCGACTATGTTGCGAAATAGGTATGTGGAGGTGAAGAATTTTGATGTATAATGTTAATAGACGTAGTTTTATCTAAAAAGTTTTAAGAATTTTTACATAAGAAATTCGGAGACATTACTTTTTAGTAAACTCTCGTAGATTTTTTTCCTCACTCGTCACATTCCGGTATCCATACGGAATTACATTCATGTGTTCCATGACCTTTATCTATTCCTATAACTAGTACAGGTGACAATTTATCAATTCATTGAAGGAAATAGCGAGAAAACAATGGTTCAGGTAAATGTGTAAAATCTATCAGACTTTCAGAAAAATGTCATCCACACAATTCTGAAGACAGCACAGCAGCTTAACAGCTCATACAACGAAGTTGTTAAGATGAACAATACACAGAAAAATGAGAAAGGAAACTGAGGACCTCGTAAGTTACGATATGTTTTGTTTTTATTTTTTTTCTGAGTCATCAGTCTTCTGGCTGGTTAGATGCGGCCCGCCAAGAATTCCTCTCCTGTGCCAACCTCTTCATCTCAGAGTAGCACCTGCAATATACGCCCTCCGTTATTTGCTGGATGTACTCCAGTCTCTGTCTCGCTCTCAGTTTTTGCCGTCTACAGCTCCCTCTAGTACCATGTAAAACGTTCCTTGCTGCCTTAACACATGTCCTATCATCCTGTCCCCTCCCCTTGTCAGTGTTTTCCACATATTCCCTCCACCTCCGATTCTGCGCAGAACCTCGTCATTCCTTACCTTATCAGTCCAATTAATTATCAACATTCGTCTTTAGTGCCACATCTCAAATGCTTTACTTCTCTTCTGTTCCGGTTTTCTCACAGTCCATGTTTCACTGCCACACAATCCTGTGCTCCAAACATAGATTCTCAGAAATTTCTTCCTCAAATCAAGCCCCATATACACTTCTCTTGGCCAGGAATGCCCGTTCTCCCAAGGCTAGTGTGCTTTTGATGTCCTCCTCGCTCTGTCCATCAGTGGTTATTTTCGTGCCAAGGTAGTAGAACTCCTTAACTTGACCTACTTCTTGACCATCAAGTTTCCCGCTGTTCCCATTTCTGTTACTTTTCATTACTTTCCTCTTCCTTCGATTTACTCTCAATCCATATTCTGCACTCGTTAGATTGTTCATCCCATTCAGCCGATCATGTAATTCCTCTTCACTTTCACTCAGGACAGTGATGTCCTCAGCGAATCGTATCATTGATATCCTTTTACCTTGAATTTTAATTCCACTCCTGCACATTTCTTCGATGTACAGGATGAACCGTAGGGGTATCTTACACACTTTTTAATCCGAGCACTTCGTTCTTGGTCGTCCACTTTTATTAATCCTTCTCGGCTCTTTTACACATTGGATATTACTCATGTCTGCCTCTAGCTTACCCCCATTTTTCTCAGAATTTCGAACATTTTGCACCATTTTACTCATTCAAACGCTTTTACCCGGTCTGCAAGTCCTATGATTTTTCTTTAGTCTTGCTTCCATTACCAACTACAGAGTCAAAATTGCCTCTCTGGTGCCTTTACTTTTCCTAAAGCCAAACTGTTCGTTCAAAAATGGTTCAAATGGCTCTGAGCACTATGGGACTAAACATCTGAGGTCATCAGTACCCTAGAACGTAGAACTACTTAAACCTAACTAAGGACATCACACACATCCATGCCCGAGGCAGGATTCGAACCTGCGACCGTGGTAGTCGCGCGGTTCCAGACTGAAGCTCCTAGAACCGCACGGCCACACCGGCTGGCCAAACTGTTCGTCACCTAACATAACCCAAGTTTTCTATTCCATTATTCTGTGTATTATTCTTCTCGGCAAATTTGTTGCATGAGCTGTTAAGCTGATTGTACAATGGTTCTCGCACTTGTCAGCTCTTGCAGTCTTCGTAATTGTGTGGAAGACATTTTTTCGAAAGTCAGATGGTATGTCCCCAGCCTCATACATTCCACACTACAACGTGAATATTCGTTTTGTTGCCACTTCACTCAACGATTTTAGAAATTCTGATGGAATGTTATCTATCCCTGCCTTATTTGATGTTAAGTCCTCAACATCTCTTAAATACTAATACTGGATACCACATCTCTTTTATATCGACTTCCGTTTCTTCTTCTATCATATCAGACAAATTTTCCCCTGCATAGAGGCCTTCAGTGTACTCTTCCCACTTACCCACTATCTGTTATGCATTTAATAGTGTAATTCCCGTAGCGCTGTTAATGTTACCAACCTCGCTTCTAATTTCACCGAAGTTTATTGTCACTTTCTTGTATGATTCCGACAGTCATTTCTTATTTGATTTCTACACATTTTTCATGCAACTACTTCGTCTTGGCTTCCCTGCATTTCCTATTTATTTTATCCCACAGCGACTTGTACTTACGTGTTCGTGAATTTCCCTGGTTTTAGTACTTCCATCTTTCGTCGATCAACTCAAGAATTTCTTCTATGACCCATGGTTTCTTCGCAGTTACCTTCTTTGTACCTATGTTTTTCCTTCCAACTTCTGTGACAGCCCATTTTAGAGATGTCCATCCCTCTTCAACTGTATTGCTTACTGAGCTATTTCTTATTGCTGCATCTGAGGCCTTAGATAACTTCAAGAGTACCTAGTTATTCCTTCGTATTTCCGTATCCCATTTTTTCTGTATTGATTCTTCCTGACCAGCATTTTAAACTTCAGCCCATTCTTCATCACTGCTACATTGTGATCTGACGCTATATCTCCATCTGGATACCCCTTACAATCAAGTATCTGATTTTGGAATCTCAGTCTAACCATGATATAATCTAACTGAAATCTTCATGTATCACCCGGTCTTTTCCAAGTACAATTCCACCTCCTGTGATTCTTGAACAGAATATTCGATATTACTAGCTGAAATTTATAACAGAACTCTCATTCCTTGTCCCAAGCCCATATTCTCCTGTAATCTTTTTTTCTATTCCTCCCCCTACAACTGCATTCCCATCCTCCACGACTATTACATTTGAAACTTCCCCTTAGAAAAATTATACATGACTGTGCTTAAACTGACACACAATATTTTTAGCGCAACGCAATCTGACTTTCAATAATCCCTACGAAAGAATGGCCCTGACTAACATTAACCTATACCTTTCACAAATCACTTACCTCACAAAAATCTTCGTTACTCGAACTACTGCAATACAGCGAGCGCCACTACTGCCAGCTAAATAAAAGATTCAAACTACGGAAGGCACTAATTACTGATAGGCACAGTTAGCAAATGAAAGATTTTAATAGAGAACAAACAATGTATTTACCTTAATAGTGTTGAAAAATCATAATATACATAGCAGTTCATGACATCCAGTCTTACAAATTTCAAAACTCCGCCATTTCTCTCCCCACATCCACCACTGCTGGCGGCTCACCTCCAACTGCGCCACGCTACGCGCTGTTAACAGCTGACAGCCCAACACTACAACAGCGAATATTACAACAATGCCACCCAGCCACAGACTGCACACAGCACAGCCAGTGATTTTCATACAGAGCGCTACGTGGCGTTACCAATATAAAAACCTGAACAGCGTACTTACATAGCCCCCATGCACCCCACAAAAAAATTTTACAAATTGTTTTGGGCACTGGCCAATACAGATGTGAAAAAAATTTTCATAATTACAGTAGTAAAGATATCAAATGAACACACTTATTAATACAATATTGGTCAAAAGCTAAAATTTTCTCACAGTCCATAAAGACAGTCCTGATCATTCATCACAGTAAAACTGCCGTTTCTTTTCTCAAAGTCTGAGCAGTAAAAGACAATGCACACGGAAGTAGTGGATTTCCATGCATTCGTGAAGAGGTAGTGTTGTCCATCCAACGGAAAGACAGTGCTGACTCTTGACAAGCTGACAGGTAATGGGCCACAACAGAGGAAACCCACAGCAGAGTCATTCGAAGTTTTGAAGAATATTGGTAGGTAGGTCATCAAAGAGCAGCTCCACTGTAGTCCTGGTAGAGATTGTGGTATTGGTGGGCCACCAGAGGTGCAGACCCACTGCAGTCCTTGTAGAAATAATGGTACTGGTGAGTCAGCAATGGTGTAGACCCACTGTAGTCCTTGTAGAAATAATGGTATTGGTGGGTCATCAAAGATGCAGACCCACTGTAGTCCTTGTAGAGATGTCCAGCAGCCATCTGTTGTGACTGTGCAGGTGCACAATCACCATTGAAGAGTCTTGCGGATAATATAGCAAGTCCATAACCACCACTTGTGTACTCACAAAGTTTTTGTAATTGTCCTTAGAACCAGCAATGCTGTTATCCAGCCCCTTGCTGAATTATTAACACACATGCAAACACTAACGGTCCCTACTTCTCACATATTGTCCACATACTATGACCAACAGTGTGCAGTGAAATGGAATTTACAAGTTAATAACATGATGAACTGGTGTCAATTACAATTTTATGACATAAGAATACAATTACAAAGGTTCAAAATACATCATTAAAGAACATAACAATACAGATAACATTTGTAGTACAAGCTTTACAAAAGAATCGAAATAACATATACATCAGTGTTACAGGAATTATGACATGAGTACATGCATAAAAGATCAGAATAACTTTCGAAACATCAACTTCACACATGAGCATTAAGACAGAACAGAATAAATAATGTCTAAACATCTTTACAAAGTAAATAACATAGTATTAGAAAAATTCTGCAACGTAACTACATCAGCTAAACACATAAAGACAGGAAAAACACAAATACACAAGGGAACACAAACACATAGTGGTATAACAAAGTAAAGGACAGGGTTTCTTTTATTGCAGTATTTTGCAAACAAAACTTTCTTTACTTCTCAGAGATCGTTCTTCATTATTTCCAAAAAGTCCTATCTATACCTGCTTTCTGTACTTTTTTCGTATGACTTCTCAATGCATTTCTTCCAGTTCATCGCAACTCATTCTCTTATATAGTCTCCCCCTCTTAAGCTAACTTAAATCTACTCAGCTCAGATACTAACCTAAGGGACGAGGCAATGCAGCAGCACAGACCAATTAACACAAACAGCAATGACAATAAAAAATGGATATTGGCAAAGCAAGCAGCAGCAAATGCAACAACTTATATCTAAACATGACAAAGCTCAAGCAGAAAAAATATTACAGTAAAAATGGCCATGTTTAATACCTATGTCACATCTTAACACTAGAGTGATGCATCACGAGAACTTACAGTAGCAGATAAGTTACCAAATCGTTAAAACAATTATTTATGCAATTCCTGTGAAGGGAAATGTCTATTTATGTGTCCTCGTTTTCTTGGAAGTAGATCCTAAATTTCTTATTGACTGGATCTGTAGGCATAAAATAACTATATTAGTACATCTATTAAATTTTATTTTAACCAATGCTGCAGTGCAGCTAGAAACTAGATATTAAACAAAATAGGCAAAGCAAGGCGTGAAACGTCATTCGCTAGCCATAAGGCATTTCATAATGCAGTAAACAATCTTCCAACTAGCAAGACAATAGACGTTAAATGTTTCTCATCATTTCATTTCAGTAGATATCATAAATTAAGAACTCTACAGTGTAACCATGTTTTCAAGTTTGAGGGTGTAGTATTTACGATGCTTTCTGTAAAGAAATGTCAATAGCGAGGATAATGGCCTCTTTTTTTTCACCTAATGGCTTTCTGTTGTCAGATGACTATCTCTCAGCTGGGCACCCAAAACGCATTATGTCAAGGTCACTTACCTTTCTTACTGAAATATTTACGACAGCAGTTTCCGCTACAGTGACAGTCTCATATAAAAATTTCACAGGTCGAAATATTTGCTTTACGAATCTGTAGAAACAAAATCCGATAAATATAACAGTGTCCAAAAAAATTTCCCCGGCATTGTGATACATTCACGCATTTACACACATTTCATAATTCTAAAGTACGATTCTTGGTTTCCAACATCCTTTTCCACAAATCAGAATCCCTAACCACTACTCATTATTCCTTACCTTATTATACATATACATATTCGTTGACACTTCTTCAATATTTCGTCATAAGAAATACACAGCATAATCAAATTCCTCATATACAGTATCATCATCTTATTGATCATAAACATACCTCAACAGCATACTACATATCGTCGTCGTAATAATATCATAACATCTCAGTCAATTCTCAAAATCGTCGTAGCTTCCTCCAATAATTTCAAAACCTAAAAAAAATTCTCTGCTCATTTCAATAGTGTCATCTACCTCAAACGTACTTTAAAATCATGATCCCATACCAAATACATCATTCAAAGCTCTCATAGTATCACAGTGGTTCCGAAAAAATATGAACAGTTCACAAAGTACAGACAAAATACAATTTCGTAAGTGTGAAGTTATCCAACTGTGTAATTACGTAAACATCTGTCACTGATGTAGTAAAACAAAATGTTTATCTCTCAGTTAAATGATCAGATAGTTGTGTAGTTAGTGTGTTAGAGAAATATGGTACCGATGTGTAAAGTTGTATAAGCAAATACCATATTAGCTAGGGCTCCTTGTGCTTGCCAAACACATGGTACACAAAGTAAGCGTGTACCCCCCTGAGGATTAATGTAATTATACCCTCAGGTGTTACAGATTACAGCAGTGGAATGAAATGTATCACGGAAAACTTTCTTTGTAATTCAAAACTCTTGAAAAATAAATGGTTCAAGTACAAAATTAATCACTCAAATACGTGTCCAGTAGCGCTAAATGTGCGTCTTGCAGTAGGATAATCTCAGTCCAACTGTCGTAGTTATTGTCCTCTGAAAGCTAAGTTCTGCAGAAGCCAATGTACTTACCTCATGATAAACAAAAGTGAAATGCTTTGCGTATAGATATCTTAGTTATTACGCTTATTGGCGTGATGAAGAAAGTACTGTGCTGTAACATATTGTTGTGCTACGGAAAAGGCTGTCTCATTGTAGCTATACCACAAAAGTTACTACTAAAACACGTTTTACTTTCCGGAATAATACAGAAAAACTGTGCAAATATAAAACGGAAACACTGCTAAAGCAACATTGTAAATTGTCACTCATTAGCAGCGTCGTGATAAAATCGTGTAGCTGTCACATAAACTAACCACTATGTCATCTGGTATCTCACAGAAATTACTTTAAATCCAGAATGTATTTTCAAGTAAACCAAAATGTTGCATTAAAGTCTCATTAGCAGTACTGGTAAATGTTCTAAGTATGTGAGCCTTATAGTCATTACGTAATCGTGCAACTAACAAGCAACAATGTACACACACAAAACACTGTGACGTCTGTTCACTATAACAATGTATTCGTAATTTCTGTTTAAATAAGGTCTCTTGGTTCTTGACTGGATATTTAACTTCAAACATGGTTGCATGGTAACAGTTTCTAAGTCTGACAATGCATACTAGAAATGTGAAGTGAAAAGTTTTATGGCAAAGACAAAGTTAAAAAGCAGATTATCTTTCAATAAACGGTTTTACATGTGAAATGTGGTGTAAACCTTTACTCTTCCTAGTACGCAGAGTTTCAACTTCAACGCAATTATCATGTGGTATATGTCGGATTCTGTAAGGTCCATTGTAAACTAGAAAGAATTTGTGACTCAAGTGTTTCTTCTTATGTGACAATGAATGAGCGTTAATGAGAACTTTCTGACCAATATATAATTTCTTTGCATTTGCTTTCCCATGTAGTTTTCTCCTTTTGTCTGCTGCAGATTTTATATTTTTAAGAGCCAAATCAATTATGTCTTTGTGTCGAAGTTTACATTTATTCGGGAAAGGTACAAGCTCTCTGATTCTGTTCGGTGGTTCTTTATTCTTCAGTACAAGATTAGGTGGTAAAGCAGTGGAATCATGAGGCATTTCATTCAGCACATTTTGAAATAAGTGTAAATATCTGTCCCAATGCTGATGCTTTCTGTGACAGTAAAGTCTGCATAGCTTATTGATTTCTTTCATAATCCGTTCAGACGGGTTACAATGTGGTGAGTACAATGAAATAAAAACAGGTTTGATTTTATGATTCCGAAGAATGCGTGACCAAACAGCAGATCTGAATTGCGGTCCGTTATCTGAAATGACTTTAGCAACGTGGCCAACTTCACGTAAGAAATTTTTAACAAAGGAGTTGGATACAGACTGTCCAGTGGCTTCACGTAACGGAGTGAAGGAAACAAATTTTGAAGTAAGTTCAACAGCGACTAGAACGTACGAAAATCCATTCGATGTTCTGACAAGGGGTCCCAAGAGATCAACAGCAGCAAATTCTTTTAATTTAGAAGGAATAATAGGAAACAACGGAGCACGATGTGAGATAGTAGATGGTTTCGCCTTTTGACAAAGTTTACAAATAGACAAGACTCTTCGAATTCTCTTTTCCATATTGTTCAAATAACAAGTCGTTCGAAGAATATGATAACATTTTCGTGGACCAAAATGTGGGTAGCTGAAATGAATGTACCAAATGAGCTTATTAAGAAAATCGTCTGGAATGCAAAGTACCCATAGCTTGTCATCAACAGTGCAGCGTTTGAGAGTATGTTGTTTCTAACCAGGTAATAATGTTGAAGCTGAGTGTGTGTCTTTTCATGCCATTTACTTTTGATGTCTTTCCAAATCGGATCTTTATCTTGTTCATGAGCAATGTCCTTTAAAGATGTGGTGATGAAGTTTTCAAAGGCGACTTTCTGAACGTAAAGAATACTGAAATTTTTCTCGAGGTTGCCTTCTGTGTTACTTTTCTTAAGCCCAACCAGTACGCGTGACAGTGCGTCCGCAACAATGTTCTTGGCGGGAATGTAGACTATTGTGAAGTGGAATTCTTGCAGAAACAATGCCCAACATTTTAACCTGTCATGATTTAATTTTGAAGACATAAGAAATTGTAATGCACAATGACCACTGTACACTTTTACGTGCTTACCAGAAAGAAAGAAACGGAATTTGTTAAATTCCCAAACGATAGCTAAAGCTTCTAATTCAGTAACGGAATAATTTTTTTCAGATTTTGTTAGCACTCGGCTAGCAAAAGCAATGGTTTTCTGAACAGTAGTGTCATTTTCTGTGGCTTCTTGAAATAAATGGGTACCAAGACCGACTTTAGAAGAATCCGTGCAAAGGCAGAAATCTTGTGACAGATCTGGATGAGCTAGTATTGGCGCGTTAAGTAGCGATTCTTTCAAAGAATTGAATTCCAACTGTGCTTGTTCGTCCCAGTTCCAAATAGTATTTTTTCCAGTGAGAGAACAAAGTTTTGGTGTAACTAGAATTTACCGTCGTTTTCCGAATAGAAAACGACGGTAAAAATTTACGAGACCTAGAAAACTGGGGACTTGTTTTTTTGTGGATGGAACTGGAATGGCTCTGATTGCTTCTAACTTTCCAGGATCCGGCTGAATGCCTTCAGAAGAGATGATATGTCCCAAAAACTTCACCTTTGTCCTACCGAATTCAGACTTTTACAAGTTAACTGTAATTCCAGATTCTGCAAAAATACGTAACAAACTGTTGAGGATGCGATTATGTAGTTCCCATGAAGCTTCTGCTATCAGAATATCGTCCACATATAAGGTGATGTGACGTTTCAAGAACTCAGTTAATATGGAATTTAGCCCGCGAATGAATGCTGCCAAAGAAATGTTCAAACCAAAAGGAAGTTTCCGAAACTGATAACAAACACTGAAACAAAGCTGTGTATTTTCTACATTCTGGATGACGTTCGATCTGATAAAAGCTGGATCTGAGGTCAATAGAAGACAACACTTTTACACCATTAAAATTTTGAACAAGTTCTTCTAACGTTTGCGGCCTGTCTGTTTCAGGAATGATGATAGTATTGATTTGTCTCGAATCTAAGACAAGCCTGATCGATCCATTTTTCTTCCAAAACAACATGTAATGGATTGTTGTATGAGCTTACTCCAGGCTCAATAATGCTCTCGTCAAGCATAGATTGTATTTCTGTTCTAACACGGTCCCTATAATGTGCTGGAATTACGTATGGTCTAACATAAAATTTAGTATGCTCACGAACACGAAATTGGTATTGAAATCCCTTGATTGTTCCTGATTTGTGAGTAAAAACTGTGGAATGTGCTTGTACAATCTCAAAAAGGTCTTGCCTATCACTGTCATTACAATTCTCAATTGTTTGAATTTTATTCTGAATTAACTCATTAGTATCAAATGCGCCGTCGATATCATCCCTGTCAGTATTTGCAGAGTGATTGCTAGTGTCAAGTTCCGTCGAAAATTCCGAACTGTTCTCTAACAGGAGGTAAAGCCGATTAATTTCTTCGTCATGGTTTGAGAGCCAATCTTCAAATTTCAAAGCTATTGACCTACCTTCTTTCTCTAAAATTATTTCAGAATCGTGAAAGTTTAAGATTACTTTGTATTCATTCAAAAAGTCTACTCCCAATATAATTTCCGTCGACAATAATGGAACAATAAGAAAGTTCATATAGAAGCTGTGGCTTTGACAAAAGAATTTTAAGTTGGTTTGTTGACGTACATCTACACTTTTTCCAAAGATTGCACCTTGTAATTTAATCTTACGTAACGGAAGTGTGGGACAATCGTTCGATTTGTTGCATTTGCTAAAGGCTGTTTCACTAATTACTGAAATGGGACTGCCAGAGTCAAGTACTGCCGTAAATTTTACGTCATTTACTGTAATGTGAATCACAGGATATGCAATGTTGTGATGTTTTACGTCGTGTTCCTGGAGTAAGATGCCCCCAATGTCTTCCATTTTTACGTAATTACTAGCTATGGCAGCTGCGTCGTTAGTTTCATAAGTACGTTTTGTGGCTGCCAGTGGTATGAGTGATTGCCTATTGTGTCTTTGTTGGCGCGCGTCGTTATTGGGATTTGGAGACCTAACTTCTACAAATTCACCTTGTCGAGAGGGCCCTGCTCTGTTTGAATCCCGCCAGCTCTGATGCAATTCAGGTCTGTCGTTACGAATATATCGTCTGTCGTCATGTCGGTAGATTCCATAGTTTCTTTCTTGTCGCTCACGTGGTGGAGAATTTCTCCCTGAATCGTAACTGCGCGCTGGATCGTTGCGTCTAAAGTTATTCTGTCTTCCTTGATAATAATTATTTTGGTTCCCAAATTGTCTGTTTCTCTGATTGTCTCTGTAATGGTCACTACCATGGAGAGGTGATCTTTAACTGTAATTATTAATACTCTTCCAACGGTTGTCATGCGGGTGGTGTCTGTTTTGGTCACGATTTGTCTTGTGAGAATAGACTTGTCGTGTCCAGTTATTATTTCTTTCATCACGAAATTGCGACGGATGTGACCTGTAATTGTTGTGTTCCTGTTTTCGCGTTCCGCGATTGTCAGTGTCAATTTCTAATTCTTGTAAGAGTCCCTGAAAAGCTTCAATGTCGTCTTTGCAACGTCCTGCCAAAATAATATGTCGTAAATGTTCAGGTAATTTGATTAAGCAAATGCGGATGAGTTCTGAGGGGCTGTATGGGTTTGACAGGTACTGATTCTTGTGAAACATGTCTTCAAAATATTTCACAAGACTGGAAAATTCAGATTGTTCGAAATGTTTCACCATTGTGATGCTGTGTTTTACTCAGTCTTGTGTAGCTTGAGACCAATATGCTGAGAGGAAGGCATGGTAAAATCTCCTTCACTGTGACAATCGTGAATGACCGATCGCATTCTTACAGCTGGTTCATTCTCTAAATAGCCACACATAAATTCAAATCTGTGCTCTAATGACCAGTTGGGAGGAAAACAATGAGAGAATTGATGGAGCCACGCTTTTGGATGAATGTCGTTGCCAGAATTCTTAACTGTTTTAAATTTACGTGTAGTAATGAACAGCTTATAGTCAAAATCATCATGTCGGCGAGTCGCATATCGGTCATTGTTACGTCGTTTCGGCGGTTCCATTTCAAAATTCGGTGCACATTGCCAATTTCTTTCATAATTTCCGAAATGTGCTGTGTTATTATTTTGTGGTTGTTCCGTATTTCTATGTTCCTCTTCCTGTATTGGGGCGCGAGTGTCCTCTGAAATACGTAGTTCTTGTATTACCTGTGTCAGCTGATCTTGTACTTCCCGGATTTCTCTTTGGTGTTGCGTATTAATTTGATTCTGATTTTGTTTGAATTTCCTAATTTGTTCGCACTCTTCTGTGTCATTAGAGACTACCGGTTTTGTGTCATTCAGATTATCATCTACCTTCATAGATAAATTATTTAGCTGATCTGAAAGTTCATTTACTTTCTCTGATAATGAACTAATTTCCTCCATGTGTCTTTCTGAACCAATTTTCAGAGTATCTACTGTGTCCTGAGTTTTTGCAAGTTGCATAACCGAATCGGTAGATGCAACTGAGTCAATTTTAGCTTGCAAGGTCTCATGATTTTCATGAACAGTAGTTTTCAGTTCTTTTATGGCTGCTTCGTGATTCTGTAATGTATTTTCATGCCGCGAAAAAATAGGTTGGAAATGCTCACGAATTTGTGTTTTTACGTCATTACAGACATTTTGTCATTTCGATTCGATTTTATGTAACTCAGTAGTTAAGTCTTCACGTGTTTGTTCAAGCGTATGTTCCACTGAGTCTAACTTTCGAAGCTTTTGTTCCATTGCGTCTAACTGTTGCTGCGTTTGTCTCTAGTGTTGTTCCATTGTGTCTAACTTTTGAAGCTTTTGCTGTATTTTGTTCCACTGTGTCTAACTTTCGAAGATTTCGTTCCATTGTGTCTAACTTTTGATGCATTTGCTGTGTTTGTCCCATTTCTTGTATTAATTGTAATAACAATGCACTGGTCTGAAACATGTTCCTCAGTGCTTTTCGGCAGTGAATTTGCACCGGCAACATTCACATTTTGACAAGCAGAAAATGTGTCTTGACTTATTTGAGAAAACGGTGAGGACCCAAAACCTGAATCTACAGTATTTGAGAGAATGTGTCCTGTCATTTCGGATTCCTGAGGCGAGCTATTGCCGACCGATCGATCGATAATGCTTCCCTGTTCACAAATTGTTTCACTGCCTACGCCATTATTTGCCGCCCGCTCCATTTCCCTATGCATAATTACCAAAGCACTAGTTTGAACATTAGTTAATTCATTACATGGTGGCGCTAACACACTGCTTTCGTCTTCACAGTCATTTCTCAGTTTACTTTGGAGCCTAGTATTTTTTCACACGCCATTATTGTCACAATATTTCACAAGACAACACAGAAAAGCACAATTTGAAGAGCAAAATAAGAAAACACATTAACATAGCACTGAAAATAATATCTCGTTAATTGCAAGCGCAGCTGCGAAATACTTGGTGCAAATCTACATGCATGCCACAACTGTTTTACTGTACACGAATGAAAAACTACAGCTACAAAGGAAATTCTCTCTACAATTACGCGCTAGCAATAAACAAAGGCTGCACTAATTACACAAACTACAAGAAAAAATCAGAAGATTCCAGTGCCTAGGTATCCTCGGCTAAGGGTCGACATATGAAACTTCCCCTTAGAAAAATTATACATGACTGTGCTTAAACTGACACACAATATTTTTAGCGCAACGCAATCTGACTTTCAGTAACCCCTACAAAAGAATGGCCCTGACTGACATTAACATATACCTTTCACAAATCACTTACCTCACAAAAATCTTCGTTACTCGAACTACTGCAATACAGCGAGCGCCACTACTGCTAGCTAAATAAAAGATTCAAACTATGGAAGGCACTAACTACTGATAGCCATAGATTTTAATAGAGAACAAACAATGTATTTACCTTAATAGTGTTGAAAAATCATAATATACATAGCAGTTCATGACATCCAGTCTTACAAATTTCAAAACCCCGCCATTTCTCACCCCACATCCACCGCTGCTGGCGGCTCACCTCCAACTGCGCCACGTTACGCGCTGTTAACAGCCGACAGCCAAACACTACAATAGCGAATATTACAACAATGCCACCCAGCCACAGACTGCACACAGCACAGCCAGTGATTTTCATACAGAGCGCTACGTGGCGTTACCAATATAAAAACCTAAACAGCGTACTTACACATTTTCATCTTCCTTCGCCTACTGTATTACCCTTTCAGTATCCTCATAAACTTCCTGTATGTCTTCATTATCAGCTTGCGGCATGTATATCTGAACTATCGTTGTCGGTGTTCGTTTGGTGTCGATCCTGATAAGAACAACGCTGTTACTGAATTGTTCACAGTAATACACCCTCTACCCTTCCATCGTATTCATAACGAATCCTACCGCCGTTATACATTTTCTGCTGCTGTTCATATTATCCTTTACTCATATGACCAGAAATCCTTGCCTTCGTTCCATTTAAAGCCGGAGATAACCTCAGCTGAAATTTTTACGAAGAACCTTAAGGTGTATGAAAGGATGGGCTACACAGGATTGGCGTTGGCGTGTTGTTGCTGTTAGAAGCAGTTTATCTTGTCATAGAATTGAAGTAGATACATCCTGTGAGTTAGTATGGGCAGACGTCATTGTTGGCAACCGGATGTTGGCAACCGGAATAAAATACTATTGGATCCTTTTACCGACTTCCGAATTCAGGTGATACAGTTGCCGGAAGGTTCAAAGAAAACTTGGGTTTGTTTTCAAACACGTACTCGACTCATACGATTATAGTTGGTGGTGACTTTAATTTACCCTCCATATGTTTGCGAAAATACATGTTTAATTCGGGAGGTACTCTTAAAACATCTTCCGAAATTGTGCTAAACGCATTCTCTGAAGCCAGGCTGTGGCTAAACCATATCTCCGCAATGTCCTTTCCTTCAGGAGTGCTAGTTCTGCGTGGTTCGCAGGAGAGCTTCTGTAAAGTTTGGAAGGTAGGAGACGAGGTACTGGCATAAGTAAAGCTGTGAGGACGGGGTGTGAGTCGTGCTTGGGTAGCTCAGTTGGTAGAGCACTTGCCCGCGAAAGGCAAAGGTCCCGATTTCGAGTCTCAGTCCGGCACACAGTTTTAATCTGCCAGGAAGTTTCACATTCTCTGAAAATTATTTCGAGCAGTTAGTTCATGAGATCACGCGAATAGTAAACGGTTCTGAAAACACACTAGATTTCTTAAAGTTCAAATGTGTGTGAAATCTTATGGGACTTAACTGCTAAGGTCATCAGTCCCTAAGCGTACACACTACTTAACGTAAATTATCCTAAGGACACAACACACCAATGCCCGAGGGAGGACTCGAACCTCCGCCGGGACCAGACGCACAGTCCATGACTGCAGCGTCTTACACCGCTCGGCTAATCCCGCGCGGCTAGATTTCTTAGCAACAAATAATCCCGAGTTAATAACGAGCACGAAAACGGACACAGGGATTAGTGAACAGTGGGTTGTCGTAGTGAGACTGAATATTGTAATCCCTAAATCCTCCAAAAGTAAACGAAAAGTTTACCTATATAAAAAAAATCAGATAAAAATTCACTTGACGCTTTCCTGAGAGGCAATCTCCACTCCTTCCAAATTAACAAAAATCTTCAAATGTTCAAATGTGTGTGAAATCTTATGGGACTTAACTGCTAAGGTCATCAGTCCCTAAGCTTACACACTACTTAACCTAAATTATCCTAAGGACAAACACACACACACCATGCCCGAGGGAGGATTCGAACCTCCGCCGGGACCAGCCGCACAGTCCATGACAAATTAACAATCTAAGTGTAGACCAGATGTGGCTTTAATTCAAAGAAATAGTATCGGCAGGAATTGAGATATTTATACCAAATAAATTAACAAACGACGGAACTGATCCTCCTTGATACACAAAACGGGTCAGAACTCTGTTGCCGAAACAACGAAAGAAATATGCCAAATTTAAACAGAAGTCAAATGCCCAAGATTGGCAATCTGTTACAGAACCTCGAAATTTAGCGCGGACGTCGATGCAAGGTACTTATATTCGTTTCCGCAACGAAACTTTGTCACGAAATTTGGCAGAAAATTCAAAAAGATTGTGGTCGTATGTGAAGTATGCTGGCGGGAAGGCACAATCAATGCCTTCTTTTGCGCGACAGATACTATCGAAGAATGTGCTGCCAAAACAGTATTACTAAACACAACCTTCCAAAATGCCATCACAAAGGAAGACGAAGTAAATTTTCCAGAATTCGAATCAAGAACAGCTGCCAATATGACTAACGTAGAAGTAAATATCCTCGAAGTAGTGAAGTAGTGAACTTAAATCACTTAATAAAAGCAAGTATCCTGGTCCAGACTGTGCAGTATACCAACTACGTTCTTTTCAGAGTAAGCTGATGCAATAAGCTCCATACTTAACAATCACACACAACCATTCGCTCGACGAAAGATCCGTTCCCAAAGACCGGAAAGTTGCACAGGTCACACCAATATTCGAGAAAGGTTGTAGGAGTAATCCACTAATTTACTGGCCCATATCAGTAACGTCGATATGAAGAAGGATTTTGGAACATATATTGTGTTTGAACATTATGAATTACCACGAAAAAAAAAGTCAACATGGATTTAGAAAACATCGTTCTTGTGAAACACAACTAGTTCTCTACTCACATGAGGTGTTGAGTGCTATTGACAAGGGATTTCCAATTGATTACGTATTTCTTGATTTCCAGTAAGCTTTTGACCCTGTACCACACAAACGGCTTGTAGTGAATTTGCGTGCTTATGGAATATCGTCTCAGTTATGTGACTGGATTCGAGAGTTCCTATCAGACTGGTCACAGTTCGTAGTAACTGACGGAAAGTCATCGAGTAGAACAGAAGTGATTTCTGGCGCTCTCCAAGGTTGTGTTATAGGCCCTTTGCTGTTCCTTATCTATATAAACAGTTTGGGAGACAATCTGAGCAGATGACGCTGTCGTTTATCGACTAATAAAGTCATCAAAAGATCAACACAAATGTCAAAACGATTTAGAAAAGATATCTGTATGGTGCGAAAATTGGCAATTGATCCTAAATAACGAAAAGTGTGAGGTCGTTGACATGAGTGCTAAAAGTAATCCGTTAAACTTCGGTTACACGGTAAATCAGTCAAATCTAAATGCGGTAAATTCAACTAAATACCTAGGAATTACAGTTACAACTTAAATTGGAAGGAACACATAGAAAATGTTATGGGGAAGGCTAACGAAAGACTGCGTTTTATTGGCAAACGCTTAGAAAATGTAACACCTCTACTAAGGAGACTGCCTACACTACGCTTGTCCGTCCTCTTTTAGAATACTGTTGCGCGGTGTGTGATCCTTACCAGATAGTACTGATCGACTACATCGAAACAGTTAAAAAAGGGCAGCACGTTTTGTATTATTGCGAAACAGGAGAGAGGGACTCACAGAAATTAAAACAAAGGAGTTTTTCGTTGTGGCGGAATCGAGTCACTAAATCCAATCACCAACTTTCTCCTCCGAATGCGAAAATATTTTGTTGACACTGACCTACATAGGGAGAAACGATCACCATGACAAAATAAGGGAAATAAGAGTTCGTACGGAAACATACAGGTCTTCGTTCTTTCCACGCGCTGTACAAGATTTGAATAATAGAGAATTGTGAAGGTGGTGCGATGAACCCTCTGTCAGGTATTTAAATGTGATTTGCAGAGCATCCATGAAGATGTAGATGTAGATTTCACTTCACTGACCACTGCTATATCTAGACTGAGCCTCTGCATTTCCCTTTTCAGATTTTCTACTTTCTCTACCACGTTCAAGCTTCCGACATTCCACGCCCCGTTTCCTAGAACGTTATCCTTACAGTGGTTATTCAACCTTTTTCCTATCATCACCTCCCCCTTGGCAGTCCCCTCCCGGTGATCCGAACGGGGGACTATTCCGGAATATTTTGCCAATGGAGAGATCATCATGAGACTCTTTCAATTAAAGGCCACATGTCCTGTGGATAAACGTTATGTCTTCAATGCTGTGGTTTCCATTGTCTTCTGCAGCCCCTTCCCGTTGATTATTTCTAGCTCTTCCGCCTTTAGGGGTAGTTTCCTACCCCAAGGACAAGAGAGTGCCCTGAATCTCTGTCCGCCCTCTTTGAGAAGGCCGTTGGCAGAAGGAGGGTGACTTCTTATGCCGGAAGTCTTCTGCTGCCAATGCTGATTATTAATCAAAATTTAAGCGGCGGAACGTTTAGAACTCACGACCGACGACTCTCTGATTATTAATCCCCTTTTCTGATTTTTGTTGGTCTCATTTCGTTCGTTATTGTTCGTTGCATTTGTTTGTGTGGACGTCCCATGACGCCCGTTCATCGTTGATCCTTTCATTCAGTTTTTTATTACAGAGGGCAGATAACCCTCTGATCGAATACGCTGATCTATCCTAGACTACGGAAGTTTTGTTTTGTGAAAAGTAAAGGCATCAGAGAAGGTGTTCTGACCTTGCACTTGGTAACGGAAGGAAGACAAGAAAAATCGAGATACTTTAATAGGTTTTGTGGGTCTAGAAAAACGATCGGCAGTGACAAATGGTGCAAGGTGTTCGAAATCCTTAGATAAACTCATGTAAGTTATAGAGAAGGATGAGTAATATACAAAGCGTATAAGAAATTAGAAGGAACAGTAAAACCCATGACCAAGAACGAAGCACTTGGATTCGGAAGGGTGTAAGATGGGAATGAAGCGTTTCTCCCCTACTGTTCAATCAGTGCACCGAAGAAGGAAATAAAGGAAATGAGAGATACATCAGGAGTATGACTGAAATGCTATGTGAAAGAGTATCAACAATAAGATTAGCTGGTGATATACAGGGTGTTTCAAAAATGACCAGTATATTTGAAACGGCAATAAAAACTAAACGAGCAGCGATAGAAATACGCCGTTTGTTGCAATATGCTTGGGACAACAGTACATTTTCAGGCGGACAAACTTTCGAAATTACAGTAGTTACAATTTTCAACAACAGATGGCGCTGCAAGTGATGTGAAAGATATAGAAGACAACGCAGTCTGTGGGTGCGCCATTCTGTACGTCGTCTTTCTGCTGTAAGCGTGTGCTGTTCACAACGTGCAAGTGTGCTGTAGACGACATGGTTTATTCCCTAGAACAGAGGATTTTTCTGATGTTGGAATTCCACCGCCTAGAACACAGTGTTGTTGCAACAAGACGAAATTTTCAACGGAGGTTTAATGTAACCAAAGGACCGAAAAGCGATACAATAAAGGATCTGTTTGAAAAATTTCAACGGACTGGGAACGTGACGGATGAACGTGCTGGAAAGGTAGGGCGACCACGGACGGCAACAACAGAGGGCAACGCGCAGCTAGTGCAGCAGGTGATCCAACAGCGGCCTCGGGTTTCCGTTCGCCGTGTTGCAGCTGCGGTCCAAATGACGCCAACGTCCACGTATCGTCTCATGCGCCAGAGTTTACACCTCTATCCATACAAAATTCAAACGCGGCAACCCCTCAGCGCCGCTACCTTTGCTGCACGAGAGACATTCGCTAACGATATAGTGCATGGGATTAATGACGGCGATATGCATGTGGGCAGCATTTGGTTTACTGACAAAGCTTATTTTTACCTGGACAGCTTCGTCAATAAACAGAACTGGCGCATATGGGGAACCGAAAAGCCCCATGTTGCAGTCCCATCGTCCCTGCATCCTCAAAAAGTACTGGTCTGGGCCGCCATTTCTTCCAAAGGAATCATTGGCCCATTTTTCAGATCCGAAACGATTACTGCATCACGCTATCTGGACATTCTTCGTGAATTTGTGGCGGTACAAACTGCCTTAGACGACACTGCAAACACCTCGTGGTTTATGCAAGATGGTGCCCGGCCACATCGCACGGCCGACGTCTTTAATTTTCTGAATGAATATTTCGATGATCGTGTGATTGCTTTGGGCTATCCGAAACATACAGGAGGCTGCGTGGATTGGCCTCCCTATTCGCCAGACATGAACCCCTGTGACTTCTTTCTGTGGGGACACTTGAAAGACCAGGTGTACCGCCAGAATCCAGAAACAATTGAACAGCTGAAGCAGTACATCTCATCTGCATGTGAAGCTATTCCGCCAGACACGTTGTCAAAGGTTTCGGGTAATTTCATTCAGAGACTACGCCATATTATTGCTACGCATGGTGGATATGTGGAAAATATCGTACTATAGAGTTTCCCAGACCGCAGCGCCATCTGTTGTTGAAAATTGTAACTGCTGTAATTTCGAAAGTTTGTCTGCCTGAAAATGTACTGTTGTCCCAAGCATATTGCAACAAACGGTGTATTTCTATCGCTGCTCGTTTAGTTTTTATTGCCGTTTCAAATATACCGCTCATTTTTGAAACACCCTGTAACTATCTCCAAAGAAAGCTGGGAAGTATTACAGGACCTAATGAATAGAAGGAACAGTCTACAGAGTACAGAATGAGAGTAAATCGAAGGCCTTAGTTTGAGGAAGAAATTTGTGAGATTGTACGTCCAAAGCAAAGCGTTACATGGGAGTGAATCATGGACAGTGTACTGCTGTGCGCCAGTTTTTTGCACCAATTTTTAAAAAAATAATTAGTAAATTTCCAATCTCTTCAACAGAAATAATGTCATTTCTATAGCTTCTATCCCTATATATCTTTTAACAATATCCCATATGGATTTTATTTTATTATCTGACCGCACGTTTCTGACAAGTTGTACATAGCCCCGGATTTTTTACAACTTTTCTTAATATGTTACAGCACTGTTACTGAGTCAAAGCTTTGTCAAAATTTATCTCTAGCCAAAGCTGTATTCATACTGATTTCTACCTTCTTTCACTATTTGTGTAAAATTTTTGTTGTTCTGTGCCTTGTTCTTCTTTTAACTATAATCCATTGTTCTTCTATGCGGTTTCCTGGTTTTGGATACTTTTTCAAGTTAGATTTGTATTACCCAGCAGTCAAATTCAATCGTTTCTGTTGAAACATCGTCATCGCCAAGTTCCTTTCAACATTACTTTAGAATTAGTCTTGGTTGCGAAATTATTTAATGTCAGTGTCGCGTTTCACCCTTTTGGGGCATAATCATATTGTGTAAAAGAATAAAACCCATCGGCCATCAAGGCACATAAAATGAAAACATTCAACATTCTTGTAATGGTTTTGCACACCTCATTTGATGTTACTTCTGGAATGTGTACGTGTATACGTCCCATGCCAACTCTATTTAATGACGACGAACAGAAATTATATTACGCTTATTGTGTGAACAGTCTTGCTAAGGAGTCTGCAAGTAAGAAATGATTTTTAAATATCTAAGTTTTTTCCTTGACAAAAAACCTTCGGTGCCCACAAACGTGCAGTGTGAGACATAACTCACGGGAATAACGAAAAGCATCTGAGACCCAATTAAAATGTGATACGAAATCCGCCGATTCGTCCTTGACAAATAAATTTCAAGTGGAAAAGGGAACATGTGAGTAACGAAACACTAAGAGGATATGCGACTTTATTCATTTAAATTAATTTTTGGTCGTGCATAAGGCTAAAACTGATACAGACTTCAGTAACGATGTTACGCCAGCATATCGAGCCCCCGACGCACAGCTGTGTACCAATGCTCCCAGTGCGCCTTTGAGGCTCCGTTATGGTCCATCCCAGGGGGAATTAATTGCACAAAGCGGCGCATTTGCGTCTGTGTGCCATGCCACCTGTTTGAGCTCCAGTGCTGTAGCAACCCTCTGAAGCAAACATCAGCGCTGTAGCCCACCAGCAGACTGTTAATTGATACGAATGTCATACTGTCTGTCATTTGATGGAAAGAGTTTCTGGGATTGAACCCGCACCATCAGTGTATCATGAAATATAAATCTGCCTCAGTTAGACGATTTTCGTTGCTGTAGTTATGTAGTAGAGGCGAAATCTGCTATGGGAGATTACGTTCAGAGATTTTGCCCGCTGACTGCGGTTTGAGAAACCCACTGTTATCTAACCGAAAACAAAGCCGTGATCCATGCATATATTAGATGTACCCTGCGGCACAAGCATTTTGACGATCACAAAAATAAGTGGAAATATACTATCACAAAAATAAGTGGAAATATACTCGTGACCAACTGAATTAGAGATAGCTATTATGTTGGAGGGAAACTGATTCTAGCTCTACTCCAAATAGAATAGTTATACTGTGACGTCCCCTCAGAAAACTGTAAATGACTGTGCTGATTAACCTCTTACGTCATCTAATTTTCAAACAGCTGGGCAAAACTGAACGTATTCAGACATTTCTCTCTTTACTTATTCTGATCATCACTGAACTGACACACAATATTTCTTTTTAGCGCAACGCAATCTGACTTTCAATAATCAGTACAAAAGAATGGCCCTAACTGACAATAACCTATACCTTTCATGAATCACTTACCTCACAAAAATCTTCGTTACTCAAACTACTGCAATACAGCGAGTGCCAATTCTGTCAGCTAAATGAACGATTCTAACTACTGAAGTCACTAACTAGATAGGCATAGTTAGCAAATGAAAGATTTTGATAGAGAACAAACAATGTATTTACCTTAATAGTGTTCAAAAGTCACATGACATCCAGTGTTACAAATTTCCTTTTTCTGACAGACACACGTCCAGATCGTTCGCTCTTAAAACTCTGCCATCTCTCTTCCCACATCCACCACAGCTGGCGGCTCACCTCCAACTGCGCAATGCTACGCGCTGTTCACGTCCAACTGCCCAACACTACACAAGCGGATATTTCAATAATAAGTCCAACCAGCCACAGACTGCATACAGCACAGTAAGTGATTTTCATACAGAGCGCTACGTGGCGTTACCAACACAAAAACCGAAACAGCGTACTTACAATACGCATCACTTTGACTTAATTACGTCAGGCTATGGTCTGGAAAGGGTCCCTTCCGGCGCCGCCATTTTGGATTTCGAGCGCCGTACTTCCTGCCACGTCCAGCGAACTTCCTGTCGCGCCTTGGCTAAGTCCTGCGTCGGGTATGGATGTGTGTGATGTCCTTAGGTTAGTTAGGTTTAAGTAGTTCTAAGTTCTAGGGGACTGATGAGCTCAGAAGTTAAGTCCCATAGTGCTCAGAGCCATTTGAACCATTTGAACAGAAAATCCAACGAAGCGCGGCTCGCTTTGTCGCGGATTCGTATTGTAATCACGCGAGCTCAACGCACTCCCTTGACAGACACTACCAGAGAGAGGCATTGTGTGTCACGGAGAGGTTTACAGTTAAAATTTGGAGAGAGTGTGTACCAGGGAGAGGCGGGAAATGTATTGCTTCCTCCCACACATGTCTCTTGAAACGACTACAACGAGAAAATCCGAGAAATTATAACTGATTTGCTGAAAATAATTCTTCCCTCGTACCATTCGCGAATGGGGGTTTAGATAGTGTTACAAGTGGTACCCTCCGCAAAACGCTGTAAGGTGTCGATGTCGATGGGTCATTCCACCTGCGACGGTTTTCTGCTGAGTATCTGCTCTCTAAACAGTGTCCCGCACAAGCAAACCAATTACGGCTTTATCTGATGCTGCTTGTAGCTTAGTTAATTGGGCTGTGCATGGTTCTGTTTAAAGGCAATAGCTCAGGGCAGCCAAACGGTCGAGCCGCGCATATCTGCTATGATGCCAAGCAGTTAACTAGCTGCAGTCTATGCATTGGGTGAAACTGCGAATCAATAAATACACAGAAATATAAAATAAAATATAAATGGTTCAAATGGCTCTGAGCACTAAGGGACTTAACATCTGAGCTCATCAGTCCCCTAGAACTTAGAACTACTTAAACCTAACTAACCTAAGTACATCACACACATCCATGCCCGAGGCAGGATTCGAACCTGCGACCGGAGCGGTCGCGCGGTTCCAGACTGAAGCGCCTAGAACCGCTCGGCCGGCAAAATATAAATTAATAATTTAAGAAAGTAGTTATATTCTAACGTCTTTAATTGAATGTAGACGGTAGAGAATTACGTTGAAGAAGGTTTATTCACGAAAATATATCTCGACAGTAGTAGTTATATTAGATGTTAAACTTTTGCTGGAGTACTTATTTGTATAGTTGTCGAATTACAGAAGTTTATTTCTTAATGACGTTTCATTACAGCTGCACGAGAGGTGCCAAAAGAAACTGAATAACTTTACCGTGGGCGGAGCTTGTGTAGTGTGCAGGCTTGCATAAACCTAATTCAAACTGAGTTAAACCGAGCCGGGACGAGAACATTGAGGTAACATTCAATGCTTTTTCTCTCTTTCGCATCTGCGCAGACTACGATTCAGTTCAGTTAGCTAACCCGTGCTTCGTGGTTTCCCAGTCGGTGATATTAAATATGTAGTCACGTGCGTGGTGGATACCACATATGGCGCAGTTTTTGGACTTTCGGCTTGAAATTTTGAAGGTACATGTGCGAAATGCCTGAAATATACTGTGCAGATCTTTTTCTATCGGGCGATCAAAGGTAGCCAATGGCTGTTCACAGCCATTTCATACCGCCCTACAGATCGCAATATTAGATCTTTTGCCTTGCAACCTTGAAAATAGACTTGTGAAAATCTGAAATTCGCAATATATATTTTATATGCTGAAGGGGCTATCACTGTTCATATAAACGCTGTCATAAGTCCGGCTTTAGGCGCTAGATTATCTTACAACAAGAACAAGGAAGAGGATGAGGCCTTCAAAACGATTGCTTGCCTTTTCACGAGCATGAATGCATACCGCGCTGCAGAGCGCAATTTCAAGTCTTTTCACATGAAATTTTGAAAATGGTGATGCACCCAGAATTCACTGTAGTGGTCTGTCTAAATGCCTCGTCACGAACATTAATGGATGCCAAACTGCAGACTGAAACTTGAAAATGCTCTTATGAGACACTTTGAATTCGCTGTATGATTTGAGCGATTATTGGAAGATCTTAAAGTAGCCAAATGCCTCGTCATGTGCATGAATGGTTATCGTGCTCATTTCGAAAATACACTCATGAGAAACCCGGGCTTTGTGTAGTTACCAGTTTTGGCGCTTCAGTGCGCTATCTTCAGGCCGTAGGTGATGCTGAAGGGGCTATCACTGTTCTTATAAACGCTGTCATAAGGATGGCTTTAGGCGTTTCATTTCCTTACAACAAGAACAAGGAAGAGGATGAGGCCTTCAAAACGATTGCTTGTCTACCACACATTCTTAGTACGAATTCTAAGAAAACTTAAAGTAAGCTTTGGACTTCCTTCCAAAATATTATAGCGTTGTGATCTGTTAAAGACGGCTTAGAGTTGCACAAAGCAGATTTTTACGGGATTCTCTGTGAATGCGGCAAATCTTATATAGGGCAAACGGCGCGATCTGTGCAAGATCGCAATACAGAACACCAGCGGCATACTCGCCTTCTCCAAGCAAATAAGTCTGCTATAGCTGATCACTGTATTTCCAATAGTCACTTGATGAGTTATAAAGAAGCAAAAATTGTGGCACATACGTCAAACCTTTGGAGCTGAATCATAAATTAATCAGTGGAAATATGACTGCCTGAATCCCTTATGTATGGAGACTGGGGCTTCCAATTAAATTCTGCGTGGGACTTGATTATAGGGAAACTTCGTGCTAGGCGTTCGGCGCCGTCCTGCAATATTACCGTGTGAAGAAAATCGTTTTTATATCGTAGAAGCGTGCTTTCGCCATGG
Organism: Schistocerca serialis cubense; assembly: GCF_023864345.2. NCBI lineage: Eukaryota > Metazoa > Arthropoda > Insecta > Orthoptera > Acrididae > Schistocerca > Schistocerca serialis. Next base: position 134,384,630 of record NC_064642.1, read on the forward strand.
AGGGCACCCAGAGCAGCGCACGCACTTAACAACAGAAGCGCATGCGCTCAAGCAAAGCATGCGCACTGCCAACTATGACACAATGCATGTGCTGGCGGGATCTAAATAACGGAGCTTAGTGTATTGCTCGTCAGTATTAACCTAAAGATGGCCGGAAGAGCCTGCACCGAAATGTCGTACCGCCACGCTACAGACAACCGGTAGTTCTCTTAAATTTTATAGAAAATACTCTCTGCTCCATCTTAAAGTGGCTTGCAGAGTCTAAACGCACATCTAGATTTAGTTGTAGAATGAGCTATTTAAACGAAAATCTTCTGTGCGTTTAGGCTCTGATATTTTCTTCTTTCACTTAAAAAAACACGACGGTTCGGTCCATGCGCAGCGATCTTTTTCGGAAGTGTTGTCTACAACTGCCATGCAGCTGCCATGTTGTTTTTTCACCTCGCTCAACATATTAGATGCGGTATTAGTCTGTCTTCCTCCTCACAGAGCTGTACACTGAAGAGCCGAGGAAAGTAGTACACCTTCCTAATATCGAGTAGTACCCTCGCAAGCACGCAGAAGTACCGCAACACGACGTGGCATGAACTTGACTAATGTCTGAAGTAGTGCTGGAGGGAACTGATACCATGAATCCTGTAGGGCTGTCCATGAATCCGTAAGAGTAAGAGGGAGTCGAGATCTCTTTTGAACAGCACGTTGCAAGGCATCCCAGGTATGCTCAGTAATGTTCATGTCTCGGGAGTTTGGTGGCCAGCGGAAGTGTTTAAACTCAGGAGAGTGTTTCTGGGGCCACCTCGTAGAAATTCTGGACGTGTGGGGTTTCACATTGTCCTGCTGAAATTGCCCAAGTCTATCGGAATGCACAATCGACATGAATGTATGCAGGCCATCACACAGCATGCTCACGTACGTGTCACCTGTCAGAGTCGTATCTAGACGTATCAGGGATCCCATATCACTCCATTTGCACACGTCGCACACCATTACATAATCTCCACCAGCTTGGACAATCCCCTGCTGACATGCAGGGTTCATGGATTCCATAACCGCACACGTCCATACACTCGATACAATTTGAAACGAGACTCGTCCGACCAGGCAACATGTTTCCAGTCATCAACAGTCCAGTGTCGGTGTTGATGGGCCCAGACGAATAGTAAACCTTTGTGTTGTGCAATTATCAAGGGTACAAGATGGGCCTTCGGTTCTGAAAACCCATATCAATGATGTTTCGTTGAACACTTCGCACGCTGACACTTTTTGACGGCCCAGCATAGAAATAAGCAGCAATCGCGGGAGGGTTGCACGTCCGTCACGTTGAACGATTCTCTTCAGTCGTCTTTGGTCCCATTCTTGCTGGATCTTTTTCCGACCGCAGCGTTGTCGGAGATTTAATGTTTTACCGGAATCCTGATATTCACGGTACACTCGTTAAATGGTCGTACGCGAAAATCTCCACTTCATCGATACCTCGGAGATGCGGTGTCCCATAGCTCGTGCGCCGACTATAATAGCACGTTCATACTCAAATCTTGATAACTTGCCAATGTAGCAGCAGTAACCGATCTAACAACTGCACCAGCCACTTGTTGTCTTACAAAGCCGTTGCCGACCGCAGCGTTGTATTCTGCCCGTATACATATCTCTGTATTTGAATACGCATGTCTCTGGCGCATCAGTGTACAAATAATGGGCACCTTTCACCATGATCTCCAGTAGCTCCAGGAAACGCTTAATGTCTAAGCCAGTTAACACCATGTCAGCCTTGACTATCTGGCACTGAATGTCAACGCAAAGAAGCATTTATTCTCCTCTCTAGTTTAGGAGATTGAAATTCGGCCATTGTGTTTCACACTGACAATACTGCAGCAAAGTGCCGTGTATAGTCCTTCGAGTATCTCAACATGGAATACTCGCCGTTGACTATGTACCCCTTATTCTTCGGTGAACACAGCATCGCCACTGGTGAGTATTACATGCACAGCTGGCATCACAACAGTAAACGCATGCGCTTAAGTACGGCATCCTGCGTGACCAGCACCCGCGCTTCAAACTCTTGCGCTTCCTTGCAGCAGCACTCAGTGCTCTGGATGGTGTTGCAGGTCCCACACCGTAGATGGCATCACCACTTTTGTGGTCAGCCCTGAGATACTCCCATGCAGCAGTATTTGAAAGATATACACTTGTTAGATACTTTTTTAGCCACCTATCGTACAAATGTAATTCATTCTACTCTGTTTACCTTGGAATTAGCAAGTTGCTTAGTTTTCTGCTGCCTACATCCACATCTACATGGATACTCAGCAAATCACATTTAAGTGCCTGGCAGAGGGTTCATCGAACCACTTTCACAATTGTCTATCATTCCAATTTTGTATAGCGCCCGGAGAGAGCGAACACCTATATCTTTCGGTACGAGCTCTGATTTCCCTTATTTTATCGCGGTGATCGTTTCTCCCTGTGTAGGTCGATGTCAACAAAATGTTTTCGCATCGGAGGATAAAGTTGGTGATTGGAATTTCGTGAGAAGATTCCGTCACAACGAGAAACGCCTTTCTTTTAAAGATGTCCAACCCAAGTCCTGTATCATTTCAGTGACACTATCGCCCATATTTCGCCATAATACAAATCGTGCTGCCCTTCTTTGAACTTCTTCGATGTATTCCGTCGGTACTATCTGGTAAGGATCCCACAGTATTCTAAAAGAAGACGGACAAGCAATGTGTAGGTAGACTCCTTATTAGATCTATTGCATTATCTAAGTGTCCTGCCAATAAAACACGCTCTTTGGTTAGCCTTCCCCACAACATATTCTATGTGCTCCTTCCAATCGTGATTATAATTCCTAGGTATTTAGTTGAATTTACGGCCATTACATCAGACTGATTTATCGTGTAACCGAAGTTTAACGAATTCCTTTTAGCACTCATGTGGATAACCTCACACTTTTCATTATTTAGGGTGAACTGCCAATTTTCATACCATTCAGATATCTTTTAGAAATCGTTTTGCAATTTGTTTTGATCTTCTTATGACTTTATTAGTCAATAAACTACAGCGTCATCTACAAACAACTTAAGACGGCTGCTCAGATTATCTCCCAAATCGTTTATATAGATAAGGAACAGCAAAGGGCCTATAACACTACCTTGGGGAATGCCAGAAATCACTTCTGTTTTACTCGATGACTTTACGTCAGTTACTAAGAACTGTGACCTCTCTGACAGGAAATCACGAATCCAATCACATAACTGAGACGATATTCCATAAGCACACAATTTTACTACAAGCCGTTTGTGTGGTACAGTGTCAAAAGCCTTCTGGAAATCCAGAAATACGGAATCAATTTGAAATCCCTTGACAATAGCACTCAACACCTCGTGTGTTTCACGAGAACGATGTTTCCTAAACCCATGTCGACTGTGTGGCAATAGACCGTTTTATTCGAGGTAATTTATAATACTCGAACACAATATATGTTACAAAATGCTGCTGCATATCGACGTTAATGGTATGTGCACGTAATTAAGTGTGTTACTCCTACTACCTTCCATGAATATTGGTGTGACCTTTCAAACTTTCCAATCTTTGGGTACGGATCTTGCGTCGAGCGAACGGTTGAATCTGATTGTTAAGTATGGAGCAAATGCATCAGCATAGTCTGAAAGGAACCAAATTGGTATACAGTCTGGACCAGAAGACTTGCTTTCATTAAGTGATTTAAGTTGGATCACTACTCCGAGGATATTTACTTCTACGTTAGTCATGTTGGCAGCTGTTCTTGATTCGAATTATAGAATATTTACTTCGTCTTCTTTTGTGAAGACATTTCGGAAGGGTGTTTTTAGTAACTCTGCTTTGGCAGCACTGTCTTCGATAGTATCTCCACTGTTGTCGCGCAGAGGAGGCATTGATTGTTTCTTGCCGCTAACATACTTTACATACGACCAGAATATCTTAGCATTTTCTTCCAGCTTTGAGACATAGTTTCGTTATGCATCTTGCATTGAAGACCGTGCTAAATTTCGAGCTTCTGTGAAAGATCACCAATCTTGGGGATTTTGCGTCTGTTAAAATTTGCCATGTTCGTTTCGTTGTTTCTGCGACAGCGTTCTGACCCGTTTTGTGTACCAACGAGGATCAGCTTCGTCATTTGCTAATTTACTTGGTATAAATCTCTCAATTTCTGACGATACTATTACTTTAAATTCAAGCCATGTCTGGTCTACACTTAAATTATTAATTTGGAAGGAGTAGAGATTGCCTCTCAGGAAAGCGTCAAGTGAATTTTTGTCTGCTTTTTTGAATAGGTACATTTTTCGTTTATTTTTGGAGGATTTGGGTGTTACAATGTGCAGTCTCTCTACGACAAACCTGTGTTCACTAATCCCTATATACTTTTTGATGCTCGCTATTAGCTCAGGATTATTTGTTGCTAAGAGGTCAAGTGTGTTTTCACAACCGTTTACTGTTATCATGGGCTCATGAGCTAACTTTTCGAAATAATTTTCAGAGAATACGTTTAGTACAATTTCGGATGATGTTTTATGAGTACCTCCGGAATTAAACATGTATTTTCGCCAACATATGGAGGATAAATTAAAGTCACCACCAACTATAACCGTAAGAGTCGGGTATGTGTTTGAAATCAAACTCAAATTTTCTTTGAACCTATCAGCAACTGCATCATCTGAATTGGGAGGTCGGTAAAAGGATCGAATTATTTATTCCGGTTGCCAATAATGACCTCTGCCCATACTAACTCACAGGAACTATCTATTTCAATTTCGCGACAAGATAAACTACTTCTAACTGCAACAAACACGCCACTGCCAACCGTGTTTAGCCTATCCTTTTGGAACACCGTTAGGTTTTTCGCAAAAATTTAGCTGAGCTTATCTCCGGCTTTAGCCAGCTTTCAGTGCCTATAACGATTTGAGCATCAGTGCGTTCTATGAGCACTTGGAACTCTGGTACTTTCCCAACTCAGCTACTATACCGATGGTTCCTGTATCTACGTTTTTCCTGTGGTCGGCTTGCACCTTTTGCGACTGAAGCCTTCTGGTGTTTTCGCGAAACCCTCTTACCTTAAAAACCGCCCAGTCCACGCCACACAGCCCCTGCTACCTGTGTATCCGCCTCCAGCGTATAGTGGACTCCTGACCTATTCAGCGGAACCCGAAACCCAACCACCCTTTGGCACAAGTCGAGGTATCTGCAGCCTACACCGTCGCAGAACCGTCTGAGCCTCCGATGCAGACCCTCTATGGCTTTAATCCTGTGCTTGGAGAATGAATTCATCGACACCAGTTTGTTTTATTTGTGTCCCACATCAGCAAACTTTCTTTTTGGTCTACCGTACGTCAGTCGGTACAAACGAAACGCTTATAGGATCACTTTGTTGTCCGTCTCTTTCTGTCTGTCTGTGCGACCCTTTTTCTCAGTGGTGGTTAACGTATCACGTTGAAACTTACGTTACTTACTGAGGTCTATGGTGTCTTGGAGGTCTAAAACACTGACGTTTCTAAGTCAGAGCTATCAAAAGATACGGCCATTTATGTTACTTGTTTTAATACTCGCAAACTCACTCATCTAAACCTATTACTTCTTATCTGCTTCTATATCTGGTCGTCTGTTTGTTAAGATCCCCTTTTCTCAGGAACCGGTAGACACGTTTCTTAATATGCGTCATCAGTAAACTCTGTAGTGTGTAGACGTGTGGGTAATTGAGTGTGAATACATAGTGGTAGAAATCAGTGTAGTTTCTTACTTTTCTGTTTAAAGTCGTTGATATTTGTCATTGATTTCTGTTGAAACGTCCCTTATAACATAACGTGGCTTAGAGCATCGGTCATCAGCAGTTTTTTAGCATATTTCGATCGGCCAAGTATTCACCGGCTCTTTTAGCAATTTTTTGATTCGTTCAGGACTCTTCCAGCCCATAAAAAAAGGCAGACAGCGGCGAATAGCCACCAGTTAAATAGGTTTCCGCATACTCTTTCTGGGGTCACCGCCGTGATTATCTAGTGCTCATCGAAGCTCGCTTGGCATAAGTTAGTGTTTGATCGAATTCAGTTCAATTTTCCTTCTGAATGTAGGTAATTATTGTGTACTCTTCAAGCATCAGTCGAAAGATTCGTTCCGAAAATGCCGAGTTTTGTTCTAAAATTTTCTCAGTTTGATGTGGACTTTAGTGTTCATGCATTGTGCTAGTACACATGCTGACCCCGTGCATTCAGCACTAGCGTTATTTGAATTCAGAAATTGCTTTCATGGTTACTAGTTGACTGATGCAGCCCTCAGTCGTGCGAAGTGAATCTATGAATAAATTTCTCGTTTTCACGAGGAATGAGTGTGACCTTCGTACAGAATTACTTAAGTCACTCTGTATTCTGATCGCCTTCAGTGAATTACCTGTAACTCCTGTTTTTCTATTTTCATAATTCTAACTGTGATTCTGTTTCGTGTATGACTATTCAGGACGAACTTGACCATCTGTGTAGTACCAATAACCATGTGTGTTTTGAGAAGAGCGTTGGCCTACTAGGAGATCGAGCAGTCGAATAATTTTTAACTCACTGAGTAGAACGAACGCCCACGTATCCATTCAAATTTGTATTAGACTTTACCGATTTTATTTCATTTTTATAGCTTGGCTCTGAATCTATTGTTTAGCAACAATAGGGTCGCCAAATGGTATCATGCCCAACTCACTGAGCGGGACAAATGTCTGTACGACTGTAAATGTCGTGATATACTGCAATTTATTAAAATCATTGACTAAATTATTCACTTAATCAAATGTAGTAGATTTTTATTTCTGTTCTTTGTAACCTCCGCCTGATAATAGTGTATGCTGCTATCAGAATGTTGTGCAAATTCGCCGTTAGTTTCCTGTCGTATCTTGTGAGACAAAGAGTAATTTCGTTTCCTAATGTATCCACACTCCCTATTGTTCCTAAGAGCTCCATGTGCTGATGTAGCATCTTAGCGAATAACGTTGATTGCTATTCTTGATGCACTATGTCTGCTGTGAGAGTGAAGAATTTCACTAGTAATAAATGTTCATTTTATAGAATATGAGTCACTCTTGCTCTCAACCCTGTTCATAATCAGCCGTATTCCTAGTTTCCATCTGGATTCACTAACAGGAAGAGTACGTCGTTTAAGAGTTGTGTGGCAAAGATATAACGAGAAGATCTCCCTGTATCGTCATGTTGTCATCTTCATATTAAATTCCATTGCACATTTTATTAATGTACATGGTCATAAGAAAACGATTTTCAGTGGCATTTTGCATGACATTGCATGTAAAAGTGGGACCGAATAAAACGCCTCCAAATTCGGAGAGTCATGAATCTATTTAAAAGACGTTGACATATGGCGAAAGTGATGTTCCCGAGAGTAGGACCTAGATACCAGTCAGAAAGAGGAGGGGCCACTTTTTCCCTACAATCACTCTATCGCGCTAGTTCCTCGTGGGTACAAACAATTTCCCCTGCATTCCTTGAGCGTAATCGAAGATAGCATTTTCAAAGGAATCCCCAGCGTGACATCCGTCGGGCCACGCAGAAGGTAACAAGCACATTATCACCAGCAGTAAAGTCCACAGAATCTGGGTACAAAGCCTGCACAGACTGCAAAATCACCACCCTGGCCGGAACAGAGATAATTCCATGTAGAACCAAAAGGTAGTGTCGTGGTTTGTGTGATTAGTACCCTGTTTTGGATATTTTTTGCTACCGATCGGAGAAACACATCAGTGCCAGCATCTTAGCTGCTCACTCCAAATTCAGCTGTCGCAGTGATAAAAGAAAGAGATGACAATTGTAAAAGGGTTCTCTTGTTTCTGATCTTGACGATACATGTAGGTCATGTTCTGGGCAGAAACAAATTACGCATTTGCTTAACCGAAGGTAATAAACTGAGATGAGTTCTTTATAAAAGCTAGTGAAAACGTCTGCGTGACTTCAAGTACGTTTACTTTTTTTACGCCTACACTAAAGAAGAAAATAAGTCTCAGTTTGTATGTTTTTAGGAGAGTAATGACGGAATGTGCTAAGGAGGCAGCGGTGATAAGTTGTACTAATAATAAGTGTTTACCACGCTGAAGTCCATGCCATCGTAAATGAGCGTTCGGCGTGAACCATTTACTTACAGGAGGTGCCTATGTGCTAAGCATCTTAAAGTACGTTCCCTGCGACTCAGGCGGCAGTAGAGTGGGGGTGGGAGGAGGAAGGATTGATAATAATAATTGCTGAAGTTGTAGTTGCGCAATTTAAATCAATTAACACGCAACTAATATGATTAAATAATTTATACACTACGCATTTATTCTCCTACTTGCAGGAGAGGTTCATGTGCAATTATTGTTTTGATAGTGACCGAATCTGTCAATGAATAACGTAACTGCTCCTTACCTTCATTACTGAACACATCAGTAAGATATATTTGTCATTGGAAAAACAAGTACTAGAAGATTATTATGGTATTTAGCAAAGAGTGCAAGAGTGGACTACCAGAACCATATTCAGCATTTTTACGTTACTACATAGCTGCGGGCTCCAGTTGCTCTGGACTTGAATAAAACATTACAGAAGGGGCACACACACACGCACTCTCTCTCTCTCTCTCTCTCTCTCTCTCTCTCTCTCTCTCTCACACACACACACACACTCACACACACACACACACACACACACACACACACACGCACACACACAGTAGAGGAAACGCAGTTACACCGCATTGTTCCACTACAGCTAGTCACTCCGTGAATCGCTTTAAGAAAGACCTCACCCAAGGGGAAATGATAAATGGCAAAAGGGAGAGTAATGACAGAATGGCTCGCCTCAAGGAAATAGCTTACATATCGATGCACCGGTGTCAGAGGTGGAGCGTAGGCAGCCTCGGCAGCCTCGTAACTCAACAAAGGAATGTGGAAAACTGGGCAAAATGAGAGTCAACAATGGGATGGTTCAAAATGGCTCTGAGCACTATGGGACTTAACTTCTGAGGTCATCAGCCCTCCAGAACTTACAACTACTTAAACCTAACTAACCTAAGGACATCACACACATCCATGCCTGAGGCAGGATTCGGATCTGCGACCGTAGCGGTAGCGCGGTTCCAGACTGTAGCGCCTAGAACCGATCGGTCACCTCGGCCGGCCAACAACGGGATGCTGGTGGTCTTATAGACTTGTAGTTCGAATTTTCCGTCGACGAGACCCCCACTACTTGTCTCTAGGTACTAACACAAGTGATGGGGTAACATGAAAGAACAGCCCACGGCTCTTCCGTAGCCTAATAGTCTAAGCCGATGGCGAGCATCCACTACATTTGGTATAACGTTTCCAAGTAGGTCCGAAGCCACTGAAGGAGTACAGCATTTGGGGTTCCCGGCACCAGGCTGTCGGGACTGTATAGTTCCATTTAGTGGCCAAAACTGGCGCCCTTCCTACCAGCGTCGAGCTTCCGAGACAGCTTTCGCGTCTGTACTGCAGCGTTACAGATTACTAAAAAAAATGTTCTATTAATATCACCCCACATGCGACTAATGTAAAAGAGAAGTTGAGTTTAGTGGAATTACTAGATGCTCTCGGAATGGAATTTTCACTCCGCAGCGGAGTGTGCGCTGATATGAAACTTCCAGACATATTAAAACTGTGTGCCGGACCGAGACACGAACTCGGGACCTTTGTCTATTGCAGGCAGGTGCTCTACCAACTGAGCTACCCAAGCACGACTCACGGCTTGTCCTCACAGCTTTACTTCCGCCAGCACCTCGCCTCCTACCTTCCAAACCTCAACGAAGCTCTCCTGGCAGAGCACTTGCCAGCGAAAGGCAAAGGTCCCTAGTTCGAGTCTCGGTCCGGCACAGAGTTTTAATCTGCCAGGAAGTTTCACTAGCTGCTCTATTTGTGATTACTACACTCCTGGAAATTGAAATAAGAACACCGTGAATTCATTGTCCCAGGAAGGGGAAACTTTATTGACACATTCCTGGGGTCAGATACATCACATGATCACACTGACAGAACCACAGGCACATAGACACAGGCAACAGAGCATGCACAATGTCGGCACTAGTACAGTGTATATCCACCTCTCGCAGCAATGCAGGCTGCTATTCTCCCATGGAGACGATCGTAGAGATGCTGGATGTAGTCCTGTGGAACGGCTTGCCATGCCATTTCCACCTGGCGCCTCAGTTGGACCAGCGTTCGTGCTGGACGTGCAGACCGCGTGAGACGACGCTTCATCCAGTCCCAAACATGCTCAATGGGGGACAGATCCGGAGATCTTGCTGGCCAGGGTAGTTGACTTACACCTTCTAGAGCACGTTGGGTGGCACGGGATACATGCGGACGTGCATTGTCCTGTTGGAACAGCAAGTTCCCTTGCCGGTCTAGGAATGGTAGAACGATGGGTTCGATGACGGTTTGGATGTATAGTGCACTATTCAGTGTCCCCTCGACGATCACCAGTGGTGTACGGCCAGTGTAGGAGATCGCTCCCCACACCATGATGCCGGGTGTTGGCCCTGTGTGCCTCGGTCGTATGCAGTCCTGATTGTGGCGCTCACCTGCACGGCGCCAAACACGCATACGACCATCATTGGCACCAAGGCAGAAGCGACTCTCATCGCTGAAGACGACACGTCTCCATTCGTCCCTCCATTCACGCCTGTCGCGACACCACTGGAGGCGGGCTGCACGATGTTGGGGCGTGAGCGGAAGACGGCCTAACGGTGTGCGGGACCGTAGCCCAGCTTCATGGAGACGGTTGCGAATGGTCCTCGCCGATACCCCAGGAGCAACAGTGTCCCTAATTTGCTGGGAAGTGGCGGTGCGGTCCCCTACGGCACTGCGTAGGATCCTACGGTCTTGGCGTGCATCCGTGCGTCGCTGCGGTCCGGTCCCAGGTCGACGGGCACGTGCACCTTCCGCCGACCACTGGCGACAACATCGATGTACTGTGGAGACCTCACGCCCCACGTGTTGAGCAATTCGGCGGTACGTCCACCCGGCCTCCCGCATGCCCACTATACGCCCTCGCTCAAAGTCCGTCAACTGCACATGCGGTTCACGTCCACGCTGTCGCGGCATGCTACCAGTGTTAAAGACTGCGATGGAGCTCCGTATGCCACGGCAAACTGGCTGACACTGACGGCGGCGGTGCACAAATGCTGCGCAGCTAGCGCCATTCGACGGCCAACACCGCGGTTCCTGGTGTGTCCGCTGTGCCGTGCGTGTGATCATTGCTTGTACAGCCCTCTCGCAGTGTCCGGAGCAAGTATGGTGGGTCTGACACACCGGTGTCAATGTGTTCTTTTTTCCATTTCCAGGAGTGTATATTTAATTGGATGATTAATTTTGATATTTAAGCCATAACTTTTCAAAGAGAGAAAGCAGCTCCTCCTTCGCACTTGTAGTGGTACACATTCGCGTCTTGTAAAGGGATGTGGATTACTGGTACCCGGCTGGCTATAATCCAGTCAGGTCATCCAAGAGCGGTTTTGAATACTTATGCTTGCAGCTCCTACAGGAAGCCCAGTACTCGTGTCCAACACACACTTTTCCTACAACTCTTTGGCCGTTGTTGTGGAGGAGGCGAAACAAAGACTACGTGTTACTGGCAGAACACTTGGAAATGCAACAGACCTAAAGAGACTGCCTGAACTACTTTTGTCCGTCCTCAACTGGATATTCCTGCGGGGTATGGGATACTTGCAATAGGACTGACAGAGGACATCGGAAAAGTTCAAACAAAGGCTGCTCGTTTTGTATTATCGCGATATTATACGCGAGTCTGGGTGGTAGTGATTAAAACAAAGCCGTTTTTCGGTGCGGCAATATCTTTACAGAAATTTCAATCATCAGCTTTCTACACCAAATACGAAAATATTTTGTTGGCTCCCACGTAGATAAGAAGAAATTATCATTGTGATAAAATAAAGGAAACAAGATCATGAAAATATCAAAAAATGCTTCAAATGGCTCTGAGCACTATGGGACTTAACATCTGAGGTCATCAGTCCCCTAGAACTTAGAACTACTTAAACCTAACTAACCTAAAGACATCTCAAACATCCATTCCCGCGGCAGGATTCGAACCTGCGACCGTGGCAGCAGCGCGGTTCCGGACTGATGCGCCTAGAACCGCTCGGCCACCACGACCGGAATGAAAATATCTAAGTAAACTTTTTCCCCTCGTACTATTCAAGAGAAAAACGGTAGACAAATAGTCTGAAGGTATTTCGATGAACCCTCTGCTAAGTATAAATTGCAGAGTAGTCATGTAACTGAAAATATAGATATGTACGTGTAGTGTTGCGTCGTGTAAATGTTCATTGTGGTTTCCGATTTCTCAAGCTATGAGTTAGGTTGTGAGGAGAAACGTTTATTTTTGCAGCATCCTGTAAGACACTTTAAGCGCAAGTACTGTATGCAGCCGGAAAGAAAAACCTTTCCAAAAAATTAACTGCGTTCCAGATGTGATTGCTCGTATGGAACTAGACGGAATTTTTCACCCACTATATGTTCCCAATATGGTAGGTTGACAGTTATTGGATACAAGTATTGTGAACATGTTGTTGTTGTTGTGGTCTTCAGTCCTGAGACTGGTTTGGTGCAGCTCTCCATGCTACTCTATCCTGTGCAAGCTTCTCCATCTCCCAGTACCTACTGCAGCCTACATCCTTTTGAATCTGCTTAGTGTATTCATCTCTTGGTCTCCCTCTACGATTTTTACCCTCCAGGCTGCCCTCCAGTACTAAATTGGTGATCCCTTGATGCCTCAGAACATGTCCTACCAACCGATCCCTTCTTCTAGTCAAGTTGTGCCACAAACTCCTCTTTTCCCCAATTCTATTCAATACCTCCTCATCAGTTACGTGATCTACCCGTATAATCTTCAGCATTCTTCTGTAGCACCACATTTCGAAAGCTTCTATTCTCTTCTTGTCCAAACTAGTTATCACCCATGTTTCACTTCCATACATGGCTACACTCCATACAAATACTTTCAGAAACAGCTTCCTTACACTTAAATCTATACTCGATGTTAACAAATTTCTGTTCTTCAGAAACGCTTTCCTTGCCATTGCCAGTCTACATTTTATATCCTCTCTACTTCGACCATCATCAGTTATTTTGCACCCTAAATAACAAAACTCCTTTACTACTTTAAGTGTCTCATTTCCTAATCTAATTCCCTCAGCATCACCCGACTTAATTCGACTACATTCCATTATCCTCGTTTTGCTTTTGTTGATGTTCATCTTATACCCTCCTTTCAAGACACTGTCCATTCCGTTCATCTGCTCTTCCAAGTCCTTTGCTGTCTCTGACAGAATTGCAATGTCATCCGCGAACCTCAACGTTTTTATTTCTTCTCCATGGATTTTAACACCTACTCCGAATTTTTCTTTTGTTTCCTTTACTGCTTGCTCAATATACAGATTGAATAACATCAGGGAGAGGCTACAACCCTGTCTTACTCCCTTCCCAACCACTGTTTCCCTTTCATGTCCCTCGACTCTTATAACTGCCATCTGGTTTCTGTACAAATTGTAAATAGCCTTTCGCTCCCTGTATTTTACCCCTGCCACCTTTAGAATTTGAAAGAGAGTATTCCAGTCAACATTGTCAAAAGCTTTCTCTAAGTCTACAAATGCTAGAAACGTAGGTTTTCCTTTCCTTAATCTAGCTTCTAAGATAAGTCGTAGGGTCAGTATTGCCTCACGTGTTGTATCATTTCTACGGAATCCAAACTGATCTTCACCGAGGTCGACTTCTACCAGTTTTTGCATTCGTCTGTAAGGAATTCGCGTTAGTATTTTGCATCCATGACTTATTAAACTGATTGTTCGGTAATTTTCACATCTTTCAGCACCTGCTTTCTTTGAGATTGGAATTATTATATTCTTCTTGAAGTCTGAGGGTATTTCGCCTGTCTCATACATCTTGCTCACCAGATGGTAGAGTTTTGTCATGACTCGCTCTTCCAAGGCCGTCAGTAGTTCTAATGGAATGTTGTCTACTCCCGGGGCCTTGTTTCGACTCAGGTCTTTCAGTGCTCTGTCAAACTCTTCATGCAGTATCATATCTCCCATTGTGAACATAGGTAACACAAAAAGAATCTGCAGGCATAAAATTACGACTCCTAGAATAGTACAACACTGCCTGTTACGTGGCCGAAAGAAAGACTGGAGACACAGCCGAGGTCCAGCAGTAGCACATACACAATCCCATGAAACATTGTAGCCAAGGACATCATCTTTACGCCTGTGACTATTATAAGTTTTTATCACACTATTGCAATTTCGGCCTTAGGCCATTATCAAGTGATGATATTATGGCTTTAAGCCATGTTAATGTAATGTAAGCTGACACATTTGTGTGTCGTTTCAAGTCCTGTTAAATACACGAATGTACACTACTGGTCATTAAAATTGCTACACCAAGAAGAAATGCAGATGATAAACGGGTATTCAATGGACAAATATATTATACTACAACTGACATGTGATTACATTTTCACGCAATTTGAGTGCATAGAAATCAGTACCCAGAACAATCAGCTCTGGTGGTAATAACGGCCTTGATACGCCTGGCCATTTAGTCAGAGCTTGGATGGCGTGTACAGGTACAGCTCCCCATGCAGCTTCAACACGATACCACAGTTCATCAAGAGTAGTGACTGGCGTATTGTGGCGAGCCAGTTGCTCGGCCACCATTGACCAGACGTTTACAATTGGTGAGATATCTGGAGAATGTGCTGACCAGGGCAGCAGTCGAACATTTTCTGTATCCAGAAAATCCCGTACAGGACCAGCAACATGCGGTCGTGCATTATCCTGCTGCGATGTAGGGTTTCGCAGGGATCGAAGGAAGGGTAGAGCCACGGGTCGTAACACATCTGAACTGTAACGTCCACTGTTCAAAGTGCTGTCAATGCGAACAAGAGGTGACCGAGATGTGTAACCAATGGCACCCCATACCATCACGCCGCGTTGTACGCCAATATGGCGATGACGAATACACGCTTCCAATGTGCGTTTACCGCGATATCACCAAACACGGATGCGACCACCATGATGTTGTAAACAGAACCTAGATTCATCCGACAAAATGACGTTTTGCCATTCGTGCACCCAGGTTCTTCGTTGAGTACACCATCGCAGGCGCTCCTGTCTGTGATGCAGCGTCAAGGGTAACCGTAGCCATGGTCTCCGAGTTGATAGTCCATGCTGCTGCAAACGTCGTCGAACTGTTCGCGCAGATGGTTGTTGTCTTGAAACGTCCCCATCTGTTGACTCAGGGACCGAGACGTGGCTGCACGATCCGTTACAGCCATGCGGATAAGATGCCTGTCATGTCGACTGCTAGTGATACGAGGCCGTTGGGATCCAGCACGGCGTTCCGTATTGCCCTTCTGAACCCACCGATTCCATATTCTGCTAACAGTCACTGGATCAGGACCAACTCTAGCAGCAATGTCGCGATACGAAAAACCACAATAGCGATAGACTACAGTCCGACCTTTATCAAAGTCGGAAACGTGATGGTACGCATTTCTCCTCCTTACACGAGGCGTCACAACAACGTTTCACCAGACAACGCCGGTCAACTGCTGTTTGTGTATGAGAAATCGATTGAAAACTTTCCTCATGTCAGCACGTTGTAGGTGTCACCACCGGCGCCAACCTTGTTTGAATGCTCTGAAAAGCTAATCATTTGCATATCACAGCATCTTCTTCCTGTCGGTTAAATTTCGCGTCTGTAACACGTCATCTTCGTGGTGTAGCAATTTTAATGGCCAGTAGTGTATTACGTTGACATGGCTTAAAACCATAATATCAGCACTTGATAATGGCCTAAGGCCGAAATTGCAGTAGTGTAGTAAGAACTTATAACATTCACTGGCGCAACGATGATGTCTTTCAAAAAAAATTTTATGACTGTGAATCCCAGCTAGAAATGTATTCAATGTAGCCAATGTCCAGTATAGAAAACGTTACTGTCAAAGGGCTCAGCCCGTGTTGGGTTAACAGTAACGTAGTCCAGTACTACAAGTGAGGTGGAGTGAAGAGACAGTGTGTTGGCCTTCACGCCACGACCACAGAAAATACTAAGGTTGAAGCTGCTCCCTGGTGAGACGCGAGAATGAAGGGTGTTACTTCCTAGTTGCACTGCTTCCATCACTTCGGATATCGAGATCGCTATGCTCAAATTTCTCACATATCGGCACTGAAATATGCAAGTTGTTTATGTTGTTGTGGTCTTCAGTCCGAAGACTGATTCCAGCAGCTCTTTGTGCTGGTCTGTCCTGTGCTAGCCACTTCGTATCTGTACAACTATTAAAATTAACATCGAAGTGAATACACTTTTCTTTTCGGGACATCAATCTTCTGTGGAGTTTAAAGCGACGTGCCATGAATTCCTCTCCTATGCCAAACTTTTCATTTCAGAGTAACACTTGCAACCTACTCCTCAATTAGTTGCTGGATATACTCCATTTTCTGTTTTCCTCTACAGTTTATTTCTTCTACGGATCCCTCAAGTACCATGGAAGTTATTTCCTGGTGTCTTAATAGGTACCTTTAGTCGACAATTCTGCGGAGAACCTCCTTATTCTGTACCCTAGGTCCATCTAATTCTCAAGATTCTTCAGTAGCACCAAAGCTCAAATGCTACAATTCTCTTCTGTTCCGGTTTTCCCCACAGTCAGTGTTCACTACCACTCATTACTGTGCTCCAAACGCACATTCTCAGTAATGTCTTCCTCAAATTAAGGCCTATGTTTTATACTAGTAGACTTCTGTTGGTCAGGAATGCCTTTTCGCCAGTGCTAGTCTGCTACTCATGTCCTCCTTGCTCCGACAGTCACGTGTTATTTTGTTGCCTAGGTAGCAGAATTCCTTAACTACATTCTCTGAAAAACGTCTCCACCAGTTAGTTCATAAGCCCACGCGAATAGTAAACGGTTGTGAAAACACACTTGACCTCTTAGCAACAAATAATCCTGAGCTAATAACAGGCAAGAAAACGGACACAGGTATTAGTGAACAAAGGGTTGTGTAACCCTCAAATGCTCCAAAAATAAAAGAAAAATGCATATACACCTATTCAAAAAAGCAGATAAAAATTCACTTGACGCCTTCCTGAGAGACAATCTCCACCCCTTCCAAATTAACAACATAAGTGTAGACCACATGTGGCTTGAATTCAAAGAAATAGTATCCAAGCAATTAAGAGATTTATATCAGATACATTAACAAACGACAGAGCTGATTCCCCCGGTACACAAATCGAATCAGACACTGTTGCAGAAACAACGAAAAAAAAACATGCCAAATTTAAACGAACGCAAAACCTCCAAGATTGGGAATCTTTTACAGGAGCCTGAAATTAACGGGGACATCAATGTGAGATGTCTATAATAGTTCCACAACGAAACCTTATCTCGAATTACAGCAGAAAATCTAAAGAAATTCTGATCGTATGTCAGGTATGCTAGCTGCAAGACACTGTCAATGACTTCTCTGCGCGTTACACAGCCTTTCGAAATTGCTTCACCAAAGAAGACGAAGTAAGTATTCCAGAATTCGAACGAAGAACATCTGTCAACATAATTAACTTAGAAGAAGATATCCTTGGAATAGTGAAGCAACTTAAATCACTTAATAAAAGCAAGTCTTCTGTTACAGACTGTATACCAATTAGGTTCTTTTCAAAGTATGCTGATGCAATAGCTCCATACGTAAAAATCAAATACAACAGCTCACTCAACGAGAGATCCATACCCAAAGACTGTAAAGTTGCACAGGTCACACCAATATTCAAGAAAAGTAGTAAGAGTAATCCAGTACATTATAGGCCCATATCATTAACGTCGATAAGCAGCAGAATCTTTTTACATATATCGTGTTCGAACATTATGAATAACCTCGAAGAGAACGGTCTGTTGACACATAGTTAAAACGGATTTAGAAGACATTCTTCTTGTGAAACACAACTAGTTCTTAAACACAAGAAGTGTTGAGTGCTATTGACAAGGGATTTCAAATTTATTTCGTATTTCCAGATTTCCAAAAGGCTTTTGATACAAGCGGCTTGTGGTGAAATTGTGCGCTTTTGGAATATCGTCTCAGTTATGTGAATGGATTCGTGATTTCATGTCGGAGTTATTGACGGTAAGTCATCGAGTAAAACAGAAGTACTTTCTGGCGTTCCCCAAGGTAGTCTTACTGGTGTTCCTTATCTATATAAACGATATAGGTCGTTTGCAGATAATGCCGTCGTTTATCGTCTAGTAAACTCATCAGAAGATCAAAGCAACTTGCAAAAAGATTTAGAAATTATATCTGAATGGTGCGAAAATTAGCAATGACCCCAAATAATGAAAAGTGTGAAGTGATTCACATGAGTGCCAAATGGAATTCGTTAAACTTCGGTCACACGATAAATCAGTCTAATCTAGAGGCCGTAAGTTCAACTAAATACCTAGTGAGCCGTGGTGGGTCCGGCGCCGGTAGTGTCTCTGACATGAATACGATCGATTTCCTAGTACAGAGGTTTGTCTTGGGGCTTGGGCCGGCTCGGGATATAAGCGAGTGCCGACCGCGAGTAAGGGCAACAACGCTTTGAGAACAGAAGGCGGCGGTGCGCGAGTCGGCGATTGGCTGGCGGGCAGAAGCGAAGACGGCGTGCCTGAGGCTGGGCGGCGGTTATCACGCGGTTGTACAGGAGGCGGCGGGAGTTGGCCGGCGCTGTGCATTCTCCGGCAACCTCGTGAGCTGTGGATGAGCCCGCTTCCTTGGAGGGACACGCTGTTAAGGTTTTGCGAAGTGATGGTCTGATATCTTCGCAAAATCGCCCCAGCATCAATACACCCAGTTAAGTACTCCAATTAATAAGAGCGCTTAGTTAACTGTGATTGTGACCGCTCTTGGTACAGTAATTCGTTGCCGGACGCATGATGTTACGTGTGTTCGATTTCATTTGATGCCTCTTACTAAGCGTGTGCTCTGCTTTCTTATAATATTGATGTATTTGCAGAATGTTAGTTCATTAGCTATTATTAGCAAGTGTTTAATTTGCTTACGATATCGGTTAATCCATGTCAATACATCCTCTGCGGGTAATCTGAGTTTTTATTTCTAAAAGTTACCGTGTTGAGCTTTGCAGGCTCACTTAATGTGGCCAACATGTGTGTCATTAAGTTCTAGTGAGTGTAGGCTCTCTTGAGAAAGTTCATTTCCCACTCTTTGCGTTTGTTTATCAGGTACTGTTTCACTTAAAGAAAGGACTTGCAAGTGAAACTGGTTGTTGTTTAGTCTTGATTTTATAGTGTTAATTTACTGGTCAATCTTGAATGTTAAAATTAAGAAAAGTTTTTTGCTCTCCTGTTGTCGGGTGTGGTCTTTGTGTCAGTGAGCTGAGGCAGCGGGCAACCGAAGCGCAGAGCTTCCCTTTAGTTTACAAGTTTGGCTTACGGGCGGTGGACTTCGCCTGAACTCGTGTGTTCCTGTTCGGTAGCGTTTGCTGGGTTCACATTTCGGTGTCCTACTCGATGTGGGGTTGCAAACGGAGCCACGTCTTGGTTCGAAGTTAAGTATTACTTCCCTCAGTCGGTTCCACCGTTCGTGGTTAAACTTCGGCCTTATAAGCTTGGGCCTTAATTCTGTTGTTACATATTTATGGTTGTGCAAAGTTGTAACCATCTTACAAGCCAATG
Source organism: Schistocerca serialis cubense (assembly GCF_023864345.2). Lineage (NCBI taxonomy): Eukaryota > Metazoa > Arthropoda > Insecta > Orthoptera > Acrididae > Schistocerca > Schistocerca serialis. The sequence continues at coordinate 134,404,378 of NC_064642.1, forward strand.
GGCATTTGAATAATTTCGTGGTTCGCTCTGAAAGGTTCTCTAGTCTAGTAATTTGCAAGATTGCCCAAGTTACGTTTTAATAAATATGTTCTATGTATTCGTGTTAAAATTGAGGCTGTGTATCCACTGTTATTTTAGATGTAATATTAAAGTATTGGAATTGAAAGGGTCTTAAATAACGTGTCTTAACTAGAGATGTTTTGTTTAAGTTATGGTCAAATTCAGCCTTAGTGGCTTCTTTCAATTTTCATATGACATCTTTGATAATGGTTTATTAGTTTATTACTGATTTTATGCAATGAGAGAGTTTCTTCAATATTTTGCCTGAGTGGCATTTCTCACTGTTTATGGAAGATCGTTGGCTAATGATTTATTAACTTCCTTATGATTTTATGTAATGAGTGTTTCGTAAATAACATTAGGTGACATTGTTTTTGGTAGTTAATAAACACATTGGAATTGAAATGTTCGCTTTATTGGGTCATCCCTTCCACTCCCTTTAGATTTAAAGGTTAAACAAAGCAGGTGTTAAGTAAAAATGTTCCACCTAGGACTTACAATTACGAACAATTTAAATTGCTAAGAACACATAGTAAATGTTGTGAGGAAGGCAAGCCAGATTGCGTTTTATTGGCAGAACACTTAGAAAATGTAACAGATCCACCAAATAGACTGCCTACACTACGCTTGTCCGTCCTCTGAGTACCGCTGCAAGGTCTGGTATCCTTACCAGATAAGATTAACGGAGTACATCGAGAAAGTCCAAAGAAGGGCAGCACGTTTTTTACTATCCCGAAAGAGGGGAGAGAGTGTCACGGACATGATACAGGATTTGGGATGGACACCATTAAAACAAAGACGTTTTTCGTTGCGGTGGAATCTTCTCACGAAATTTCAGTCACCAACTTTCTCCTCCGAATGCGAAAGTATTTTATTGACGCCGACCTACATACGGAGAAACGATCATCATATTAAAATAAGGGAAATCAGAGCTCGCACGAAATGATGTAGGTGTTCGTTTTTTCCGAGCGCTGTTCGAGAGTAGAATAATAGACAATTTTCGGAAGATGGTTCGATGAACCCTCCGCCAGGCACTTAAGTCTGATTTGCAGAGTATCCATGCAGATGTAGATCTAGATACTTCGTGATCACATATTTTGATGTTAACTTTCTCACTTTTCTCATTTCTCCTACTTCTCATTGCTCTCGTTTTGCTTCCATTTACGATCAGACCATATGGTTTACTCGTTAGACTGTTATTCCACTCATGAGGTCTTCTTCACTTTCACAGAAGATAGCCACGTCACAGTAAATTTTATCATTGGTATCCATTCACTCTGAATGTTAATCCCACTCTTGAACATTTCTTTTATTTCCGTCATTGCTTCTTCGATGTACTGATTGAACAGTAGCGGCGAAGACAGCATCCCTGCCTTACACCCTTGTTTATGGTAGTCATACATCGGTTTCCATCTACAGCATTGCACTGGAATGAGTCATGGATTGTGTGAAATCCACAAAATAAAAAATCGAGTCGATTGAGATCTGCGACTATAGAATGACGTTGAAAATAAAGTGGAGTGAGAAGATAAGGGATGAGGAGTTTCTCCGGAGGATAGAAAAATGTGGAAAACATTGACAGGAAGAAGGGACTGAGTGATATGACCTGTGTTGAGGCATGGTACTAAGGAGAGCTGTAGGGGGCAAAGCTGTAGGGGAAGTCAGAAATAGGAATATAGCCAACAATTAATTGAGGATATGGGGCAGAAGCACTACTCTGAAAGGAAGTGGCTGGCACACGAGTGGAAGTCCTGACGGGCTGCATCAAATCAGTCAAAACATAGCGAAATGAGGCCAGATGTTAATGCTGCAGCCGTAGTGCAGGATGCAGGTGGATACGGCGACGACCGAGGCAGCTGGATGGAGAACAGAGATGCAGGCGAGCGTGTAACGGTGCAGGGAGCACGCCTTCAGCTTCCCTCCCCAGCGTCGGTAACGAGCCACTCGACGACCTCAATTACGGGCCTAATGAAAACGGCGCCACCCCAGCCACACACCCCATTACCAGACGTCATCTGTTTTGTAAATGCAGCAGCAGTTCCGGGAGCCACTGACGTCACAGCTGGACCAAGAATAATTGGCCGCGACACCGTTCTGCGACTACTTCGGATCGCGGGATATGCATGCCGCAGGAGCTCATTATTGTGACCGGCTGCGAGGTCTGGCGTCTACCTCGGGAAGTAGTGTGTTCTGAGTTATACTGTCAGAGGGAGTAGAATGGTTGCCAAAATGGCGACATAAATTATTAATTTATTTTATTTTGTGTATTAAACATTGGCCATCAGTGGTTTGTGAATAGCAATTCTGCTCATTAAATTTGTGTTTCCCGTGCGTTATCTTGTCGATCTGTTTTTGGTGCCTCCTCAGTCTTCTGCTACACATGTCCTTCCGATGACTGTTAGGTGCTGTACAGAGTTAAAAATGATTCAACACCTACACTGTCGAGATGGCCTTTCAGCTAGTTTACGTTCATTGTTTTGAAGCACACGATGATCAGTTTTCAGTTCTTAACTTAGATATTACCATACAGGTCAGCAGCTCGCATAGGCTCTAAGTAGCCCAGCAAAAATTAACAAGTAGCTATTCAAACCTTTAGAAGCGGTTGATTACCATAATTTTCACTGTTCTAAACGTATTAACTAAATACAGTCCGAATCGATTGTAGGAATGTTCTGGCACTGCAGATAACACAATGACCTCTGAACTCAGACTCAATAAACAGAATAAAATAGTTTTTGCCCTGGCTGAATGCTCGTCGCCGACTGATTGCACCCGTGCGTGACGCCTACGTAGAACACGCGAAGGACAGATATTACAAAATGGTAAAATACACAGCAATTACATCTTCAATACTAGTAGAAAGCAGAGGGGAAATAGGTAATAGGTATATAGATTGGACTATGAAGTAACTTGCTTTAACTAAAAGCTGTACAACGTAAAAGCGCTGAAAATGATAGGTACTTTTTTATGAGGTAGTAGTTTTTTAAAGTGTACGCGATTTCCAAAGCCTCGCAAGAATTTTCTAGAAACTCTAATTCTATAATTGTCATATTTCACTAACTAGCATGCTATTCCAGGAATGATAAAACTATAACAACAGCTTTTGGAAATGATTACATTTTGTATTACGATAAATATTGAATAGAAATAACTTTTCAAACAGCAATAACTTTTCAAACAGCAAGTTATCGGAAAAATAAAAAAATAAAAAAAATAAAGCCTTTCAAATCAGATATGGTGATGCTAAAAGGAATAATAATTACTGGGATCTAAGTTTGAAGAGCGTTTTAAATTAAATGTTTCCTCAAGAACTTATTAGACTTACATTATCAGTAGTGTGAAAAGAAGACAATGAATAATAACAGAACAATATTGTGTGAGTAAGAATGTAGCAGTTTCATGCAACAGGAATACATTACCTGATCAAAAGTACGTGAACCTTAATAAGGGGAGTGTCCATTCTACCGCTTAATGACGCTTTCATCTCTACGTAGGACACTTTCAGTAAGGTGTCTGAATGTCTGTGGAGGAATGGCTGCCCATTCTTCCTCAAGAGTCAAAACAAGACAACATAGTGATACTGGATGCTGGAGCCTGGAGCCAAAAGGCGTTCCGTTGGATTCAGGACGAGACTCAGGGCACGCCACTCCATTTCAGGAATCGTATTGTCCGCAAAACTTTGCCTCACAGATGCAGCTTTCAGACTGTGCCTATAGAGGGTGTTACAAAAAGGTACGGACAAACTTCCAGGAAACATTCCTCACACACAAAGAAAGAAAATATATGTTATGCGGACATAGGTCCGGAAACGCTTACTTTCCATGTTAGAGCTCATTTTATTACTTCTCTTCAAATCACATTAATCATGGAATGGAAACACACAGCAAAAGAACGTACCAGCGTGACTTCAAACACTTTGTTACAGGAAATGTTCAAAATGTCCTCCGTTAGCTAGGATACATGCATCCACCATCCGTCGCATGGAATCCCTGACGCGCTGATGCAGCCCTGGAGAATGGCGTATTGTATCACAGCCGTCCACAATACGAGCACGAAGAGCCTCTACATTTGGTACCGGGGTTGCATAGACAAGAGCTTTCAAATGCCCCCATAAATGAGAGTCAAGAGTGTTGAGGTCAGGAGAGCGTGGAGGCCATGGAATTGGTCCGCCTCTACCAATCCATCGGTCACCGAATCTGTTGTTGAGAAGCGTACGAACACTTCGACTGAAATGTACAGGAGCTCCATCGTGCATGAACCACATGTTGTGTCGTACTTGTAAAGGCACATGTTCTAGCAGCACAGGTAGAGTACCCCTTTGAAATCATGATAACGTGCTCCATTGAGCGTAGGTGGAAGAACATGGGGCCCAATCAAGACATCACCAACAATGCCAGCCCAGACGTTCACAGAACAGACGTGATTGCACAATTGCGTGCGGATTCTCGTCAGCCCACACATGTTGATTGTGAAAATTTACAATTAGATCACGTTGGAATGAAGCCCCATCCGTAAAGAGAACATTTGCCCTGAAATGAGGATTGACACATTGTTGGATGAACCATTCGCAGAAGTGTACCCGTGGTGGCCCATCAGCTGCTGATAGTGCATGCACACGCTGTACATGGTACGGAAACAACTGATTCTCCCGTAACACTCTCCATACAGTGACGTGGTCAACGTTACCTTGTACAGCAGCAACTTCTCTGACCCTGACATTAGGGTTATCGTCAACTGCACGAAGAATTGCCTCGTCCATTGCAGGTGTCCTCGTCGCTCTAGGTCTTCCCCAGTCGCGAGTCATAGGCTGGAATGTTCCGTGCTCCCTAAGACACCGATCAATTGTTTCGAACGTCTTCCTGTCGGGACACCTTCATTCTGGAAATCTGTCTCGATACAAACGTACCGCGCCAGGCTATTGCCCCGTGCTAATACATACATCAAATGGGCATCTGCCAACAACGCATTTGCAAACATTGCACTGACTGCAAAACCACGTTCGTGATGATCACTAATCTGTTGATGCTACGTACTGATGTGCTTGATGCTAGTACTGTAGAACAGTGAGTCGCATGTCAACACAAGCACCGAAGTCAACATTACTTTCCTTCAATTGGGCCAACTGGCGGTGAGTCGAGGAAGTACAGTACATACTGACAAAACTAAAATGAGCTCTAACATGGAAATTAAGCGTTTCCGGACACATGTCCACATAGCATCTTTTCTTTATTTGTGTGTGAGGAAATTTTCCTGAAAGTTTGGCCGTACCTTTTTGTAACACCCTGTATAAGCAATCCTAGTCTACAAACTGTTCCCCTACTGTACGCAGTATGCATTGCTGCAAAATGTGTTCATATCCTCCCGCATCTAGCGTTCTCTTAAGCGCAATAAGTGAACCACACCATAACCACGAAGAAGACCCCCATGCCGTTACATAACCTCGTCCATACTTCTCTGTTGGCACTGCACATGATGGCAGATAATTTTCCTTAATCATTCGCCAAACCCTAGTCTTTCCATGCGATTTCCACAGCGTATGTAGCCCGATGCATCACTCCAGTCATCTGCTGGACGGTGGCTTCGCTCTGTACGTCATCTCAAGCGTCGCTTAACACAGGTTACAGAAGTGTGAGTCTTTCGAACAGCTGCTCGACCAGTGCACGCCATTGCCTTTAGCTGCTTCCGCACTGCAGTGTCATCAATGACCGCACCGTGGCGCACAGCGTATTGCGGCTAGGAATCACGGCGTCCAGCTCACGGCCGACAGGCGGCGGCACCCCTTAGCCGCTAACCCCAGCAACGCCAGCCGGCGTACTAACGGAAAATAGCAGCCTACCGACCACGGACCAATCACGCCGTGCCACGCCACCGCGGACACACCAGCGGCCTGTGTACTCCTGCGCGCCCGGGATAGTTAAACGCGAACGCCCCGCCACGGACGCCAGCACTCGCTGAGTGACAGTGAAGTGTTGAGCATCGCTCTTCTTACTAGCGTACCTTCAGCCATAGGCCCCCGCCTGTAAGGGTGACAAACCAGGAGAACCCTAGACTCTGCTTTTATAAAACCATTGGCGGGATCTCAGCAGACTTCTACAGTAAGAAATTACGGCGAGCAGGATATTTTTTGGCGACCCCCGACAGCAGAGTTGTCGTGTTCCTTCTTCGATTTGCGGGATGTCGAGCTCAAGTGGTGCCTTGGGGTCGAAGCGGTCTACCGCTGCCGACAAGAGGCGCGCGTTGTTGTTGCCGCGGGCCGCGTTTACGCCCATTTCGTGCACTCCAGCTGCCACAGAGCCAGGCTCTGCCCCTCCCCCCCCCCCCCCCCCCCAAGTTTAGGGAAAATGTGGGCCAGGACTTGGAAGCCGGCCGCGGAACCGCACAGAAGGATTCCGCCGCCGCCGTCCAGACCTCCAAATCCACCAGGAAAATAGGCCCAGCAATGCAGCCGGGCCGCTTAACAGTGTCAACGATGGCTGTAACTGGCACCCCCTTGGCAGCAGCCCCCCTTTCCGCTCCGGACATGGCAAATAACGCGAGAAACGCGATCGTACACAAAACGCCAGCAACCTCATACATAGTCAGTACATGCGATTCCACCCCTCCTCCCCTTGTCGTAAGTCCACTCCCTCTTGCCAACGCTACCAACAACCTACCAGAATACATCACTTCCCTAAATAAAGGCAAGCAGGCAACCTGTCTACCGATCGAAATCCTCCCCAAACCCACCCCCTCGTCCCAGCCCTCCACCCGATCCAAATACCTCAAATCCCCCCCCCCCCCCCCCCCCACACACACACACAAGTCCACCTCATCAAACAGCAGTATGCAATGAAGGACTGCAAGGTGAAGCACTCCCTCACCCTCTGATGAACTTGCGCCCCCAACAGCACCTGTTGTTGCCCTGGGACAGGACCAGGAAAGAACTGCCCTGGAAGGGAACTGCGTAACTGGGCAGGACTCGGAAGGTTTCGTGTTGGCGAAGAAAACCTTTCGCCAGCCGAAGCTTCCGGCGGTGGCTGATGAGCCAGAGACAACACATAACACAACACAAAACCATGTCACCCACCACCTCCCTCCGATTGTCGCAGAGTTTACTCAGAAATATGAGGAACTCTTCCAAATGCTAAAAAGAGACATTGGGGGAAGCACTTTCCAGGTAAAACCTGCCGGCGCTGATAAAATCAAAATAACATTACACACACTTGAAGATTACACCACAGTCAAAACACTTTTCAATGACAAAAACATACCCCACTACACATTCCCCACAACAAAAACACGAAACAAGAACATTGTGATCAGAGACCTCCCAAGACGACTGTCCCTCCAGGGGTACGTCGTCAAGGCGGTGCAGCAGAAAGGCAACATAGGAAGCAAATGGCCCCTATACCAGATCACGCTGCCAGATATCCCACAAAACAAACGGGAAATAAAGATGATCCTGGCCCTGACTGTGACCACTGAACCACTAGGCCACAAGAACCAGATGGTGCAGTGCTTCAGGTGTCAGCCCTGAATCACATTGAGGCACACTGCACCATGGCAGTAAGGTGAAGAAAATGCGCCGAGGCCCATGACACAAGGATATGCACACTAAAACACACGAACCCACAAATAAGGTGCGCGCTGTGCGGCAATAACCACACAGAGGATTACCAAGGTTGTGAGGTCCACAAAAAAACTCACAGCAGTCAAAGGGCGCAAAAGCCGCCCCCCATACAAAAAAACACCACTAATCCATCCAGTCACACAAGGAAACAAAACACGACAACACACATGGACAAGGCCTGCGTAAAATCAAGACCGGACACACAAAGGGCAACAACGCGGAAGTGGTTTCTCCTCCGAGAAGCCATGGGAACGTAGCCCCATCACCACAACACCAGACACAGTCACAAGAACAGCACCGAGAAACACACAGCAACAATGACCAGGTCCACCATGACAGAGAAAGCTCTATGGAACCCCACACACAGCCCACACCCTCGGATCAGGTATTAGGCATTATGGTGCAGACCTGAACCTCGTCATCGAAATGAAGACGGAATTCAGGGAGTCCCAGAGGCAGAACACACAGATCCTTGTTGCCCTTCAGGCAGCAGTCCAGCAGTCGCTCCCCTTTGCCACTTCCTCGGTAGTTTCAAACTCCCATCATGTATAGACAACCAAACATCCAAGGCCTGACAATGTGCGCCTTTAACACAGACGGCATTGTTAATCAAGAGGTCGAGTTTAGAGAACTCATGAAGGAGTTCTCCATCGACATATGCATTATGGGGGAAACCCACCTAAAACTGGGAATAAAAGCGACAGTTCCCAAATAAGTTAGCTACCATACAGACAGGCCAACCCAAGGTGGAGGAGTGACCATATACATAAAGAGGGATCCCCCACCACCACGTATTCTTACCAGCTACCAACAAAATCGAAGCAGTGGCGGTGGAAGTAACCACCGCCACTGAACCCCAAACAATTGTTGGAATTTATCGACCCCCACAGGACCAGATAGATGAGGGAGACATAGCTGCTCTATGGCAAATTGAAGGCAAACTCAAAACAGGGGGCGACTTCAATGACAAACACCCTGATTGGAATTCTAGAGTAACCTCCAGAGCAGGCGCCAAACTGCAACAACTAGTGCGCATCCACCACTTCGGGTCGAGCTCACACATTTTCCTAAAAAGGGAGGCAGGCCCGATGTGTTAGACATAGTTCTCACTAGGAGGATCGCAGAGTTTGTGGCTGCAAGGACAATCAACAGAATGTCCTCCGACCACAACCCAGTGATTCTAGAGGTCGATGTGGGAGAATGGGTAGAACTGCCATGGTAACAGACGACTTACAAACGTATAGACTGGGAGCGATACCGAGAAACTGTCACCTCTGATATCGATCGCGCTCCGCCACCTACTGCCGAAATAGTAGAAGAAGCCCTACAAGACTTAACAGGCACCATCTTGCAGGCAGCGGAAGAGGCCACCCCTCCACAAAAGGATGGCCCACCGCCGCAAATACAGCTCCCGGAACACTTGCTAGCTCAAATTCGACATAAGAACAGAGTGGCAAAAGAGTGGAAGATCACCAGAAATCAGGCAAACAGGGGGCTGCTCAATCGCCTACAGAGAGAACTGAAGGTAGCGCTCAATGAGCACAGAAACCAGCAATGGCCTCACACTCTCAAAGTAGACCAACATACACTATGACAAGCAACCAAACAGTTTACAAAAAGATGCGTTAGGATGCCGCCACTCCACGGCGAGCGCGGTCTGGTCTCCATCGAGAAGCATTTCAAGAGGCAGACCCCCTGGATGAAGAACATGAAGAGGTAGTCAGTCGTCAACTGGCTGTCTTCCTCATTGCTGAGGGGGACCCAGAGGACGAACCCACACTTTCCGCCCCCGAGGACGTGGCAAAAGTAATTAGGTCCCTCCCCACAAAGAAGGCGCCAGGACACAACAGTGTCACCAATCAGTTAGTCAAAAAATCTCCCACCCACGGCGATCACAGACCTCGCGAACGTCCTCAACGAGATTACTCGATACCACGAGTTCCCAGCTTGCAGGAAACATGTGGAAGTGGTGGCGATACACAAGCCAGGGAAATATCCTCTATTCTCGCAACACTACAGGCCGATTAGCCTCTTGCCAGCTCTCAGCAAGATCTATGAGCGCCCCCTGCTAAGACCATACAGGAACATACTACCAAAGACCAACTACTACTGGATTTCCAATTCGGATTCCGGCAGAACCACTCTGCCCCACAACAGATCATGAGAGTGGTTGAAGCAGCCACAGAGAGCTTCAACCACAGAGGCTACTGCAAGATAGTGCTACTAGATGTAGCCAAAGCCTTTGACCCAGTATGGCATAGAGGGATACTCTACAAGTCGTACACACAAGGGTTTCCCAGGAGCTTAGTGAAGCTGATCAAACGCTATCTCATGAATAGAACTTGCTCTGTCAAAATAGAAACTGCCACCTCCACCAAAAGGCGTATTCGTGCTGGGTTTCCACAGGAATCGACCCTGGGGCCAGTTGTGTACAGCGGACACACCAACGGCCGCCCTGGTGCACACTGCAGAGTACACAGACGACACAGCCTACTACACAAGAAATGCGAACAAGGATCTCGTCATCCGTAGGCTACAAAGGGTTTTAGATGCCACAGAAACGTGGGCCCGTCGCTCGCGCATCACCATCAACTCTGAAAAGACGCAGGCTATGCTGATTTTTCCCCTGGCGCAGAACCGCCAAGTACCTTGGCGTAACCTTGGACTCTCGTCTTATGTGGAAGCCCCACATAGACGAGGTCCACAGTTAGGTCTGCGCCAGACTGTCCATCTTATACCCAGTCCTGAACTCAACCATCTCCCTTCCCTGCCCAATAGGAGTAAATGTGTACCAGGCCCTGATCCGGCCAGTAATGGAATATGCATGCCCTGTCTGGGGAAACTCTGCAAAGCAGCATCTGGACAGACTCCAGAGGCTGCAAAACCGCGCCCTCGGGAGGGCGCTGCACCTACCCCTTGGATTCCCCACTGATGATCTTCATGCCACTGCCGAAATCCCACTCCTCAAAGATAGATTCCAGGATCTGGCAAGGGCTTTCTACAAGAGCTCTTCCAGATCTGGATATAACCTCATCCATTCCTTAGGTTGGTATGACATGTCCCGCGACAAGCACAAAGGCCCTATGACGATCTTTGCCGACTAAGTCAAAGAGAACATCCCTATATCCAGATCCTAATCCTCTTCCCGCCCCCAAAATTACATTCATCTCGCCAACCTCAGGCAAGTACCTGACACATACAGAACATTCATCACATTTCACAGACACCAAAAAATCACAGATAAATTCACACACACAAGTGCACAGAGGAGTAAAAGCCGCAAGGCTACAAACTCCCCCACACGCTTCCCCAAAGAGGGGAAAGTATTATATGAGAGCGAGAACGGACGCTAGTGCGAAGTCAGGCTGCAGTCTTGCGAAGTTCGGACTCATTGCTTGTAACTATAGGCCTATAGAGACTTCACATGACAGTGTTATGTGACCGCCACTCAGTGTTCAATTCCGTCTGACAGTGCTTCTATTCATATCTTGTGTAGACTTCAATTACGAGATTAAACTTGTTTTTCCACTCGCACCTCTAGTGTTTGCTGATGCATACTTCCCAGATACAACAAATTAGTCTCGACAGAGGCTGGCTGTTGGTTTCAGTTTGGTTTCGTTGGTCGTCCCTTGCTTCTGGTCAGGTGTCTCATCGCCTCCGACGCGGGAGTCACTCTGCATCTCTTTTCTTCCTTTCTTTTGAGCAAATGGCGTATCGGGACATCCATCCGTTCCTTTGCGTCTGTCTTCCTCGTTTCTTTCCTCCTTTTTGCCGTGGCGGCTCCCCAACCTGAGGAACTTGTGTCGCTCGAAAACCTTCTTAAACAACAATCCATGCAATATTCTCAACTGGCGACCGGCAGTTACTGCAGCAGGCCTTGCATCAGTGCATCATCTAGTCTGACGACAGATGTAGCCGGCACCAGCCGGCCTCGCCGCTACGCAAGTTCGACGCTGCAGTGGAAGACTAGGACTAACACAAATGGCAGCTGCTTCAACACAGTACGACATACACAATTTATGGTGATGTTCAGAGCTTTCATATCTTGTGCATCTGCATTAAGCTGTTGCCCCTACTCAAGTGGAATCATTTCCTTCCTCGGACATCACTCCTGCTCTTGATAAGTAGACATATCAAAAAAAGTATTGCATCACCCCGGTCCACAGAACTCCTGATGACAGACTTTGACTTTGGATATTGTATCACAGAGAGAATCCCTTTGACTGTTCGTAAATGTCACTAAACCCGTCCAAAGATGTAAACAACCATTCATGAGCAACGCCTATTAGACGTAGGGGTCCGACGGCCGATCAGTTCCAGTCATTCCACCAAGAAAGAGGTACATGTTGTCTGTAGTTGAACCAAGCCTAGACGGTCAATACCGCGGTCCAGTCGCGTCTGCATTGTTACTTTGTGCCAAGAAGGGCTCTCAACAAGGGAAGTGAACCAAAGCGATGTTGAAAGGACATGGAGGGGATACAGAGAGACAGGAACTGACATGCCTCACTCAGGCCGCCCAAGGGCTACCTACTACCGCAGTGGATGACCGTTACCTACAGATTATGGCTCGGAGGAGTCATGACAGCAATGCCACCATGTTGAACAATGCTTTTCATGCAGCCACAGGACGTCTCGTTACGACTCAAACTGTGCGCAATAGGCTGCATGATGCACAACTTCCCTTCCGACATCCATGGCAAGGTCCATCTTTGCAACCACGACACCATGCAGTGCGGTACGGATGGGCCCAACAATATTCCGAAGGGACCACTCAGGATTGGCATCAGGTCCTCTTCACCGATGAGTGTCGCATATTCCTCCAACCAGACAATCGTCAGAGACGAGTTTGGAGGCAACCCGGTCAGGCTGAACGCCTTAGACACACTGTCCAGCGAGTGCAACAAGGTGAAGGTTCCCTGCTTTTTTGGGGGGCGGGGGTGGCATTATGTGGGACCGACGTACACCGCTGATTGTCATGGAAGGCACCGTAAAGGCTGGACGATAAGTGAATGCCACCCTCCGACCGATAGTGCAGTATGTTGGCGAGGCATTCGTCTTCATGGATGACAATTCGCGCCGCCATCGTACACATCTTGTGAACAACTTCCTTCAGGACATTGCTCCACTAGGGTGAACCCTATCGAAGATGCCTGGGATAGACTGAAAAGGGCTGTTTGTGGACGACGTGACCCATCAACCACTCTGAGGTATGTACGCCGAATCGCCGTTCAGGAGTGCGACAATGTGGAACAACGGTGCCTTGATTAACTTGGGGATAGTATGCCACGAGAATACAGGCACGCATCAATGTAAGATTGGAAGTACCGGTGTGTACATAGATCTGGACCAACACCTCTGAAGGTCTCACTGTATGGTGGTACAACATGCAATGTGTGATTTTCATGAGCAATAAAAAGATCAGAAATGATGTTAATGTTGATCTCTATTCCAATTTTCTGAACAGGTTCTGGAACTCTCGGAACCGAGGTAATACAAGACTTTTTTGTTGTGTCTATTTCGACTCTCACGTGCTAGTCGCATCTGCTCGTTATGAGTGTTTTTGCACAGAACGCCCATTTTTCCAGTCATGCCAATAATGGTATAAGTGTATAATACGCACGTGCAAATCTGTCTGCCCTTGTGGTAAGTGTGTTTCTATGTTGTGAGACTCTATTGTTCAATATGTTACTGATTCCTGACTTCGTACGGAGGTTCTCAAGCTCTCAGACCCTTCCCTTGAGGATGTCATTCGTATAATCGAGGATGATGATGGTTACCACGATGAAAGAATGAGGACAACACAAACACCCAGTCCCTTGGCAGAGAAAATCCCCAACTCGGCCGGGAATCGACCCCGGGACCCCATGATCCAGAGGCAGCAATGCTACCCACTAGACCACGAGCTGCGGACCATATAATCGAGGCGCAAGAGTTATTCAACATCGCTGAGTAGGAGATGTCGGCTCCTGTGGTTGCCCCCCTTGACACTCGTCCCTCCCCTTCACACAGACTTTCTGTTTCTACTAGGCACCTTAAATTACCCACGTCACGTCCGCAGCAGCTCCGTCCCACTAGAAGTTCCAATCTTGCCTTCAATGCTACATTTCTCATGACATGGATGCCTGCCGTTTCCGCTGAGTCTAATTTTTGTTTTGCAAGAAGTTTGGCCACATTCAAGAACTTTGCTCCAAGAAATTGTGTGGCCAGTCTGTACTTCCGCCCACTTATGGCTCGGAGGCAATGGATGTCAGTCAGGTCGCCGGCGACGGTGTTGTGTTCCTGCACCAGGAAGTTTCTGATGAGTCTCCTCTGGTTCAAACTTGTTGATGGTCCAATTGCACCAGGGTTGTCAGTCATCTCCAGCATCCCTAGATGCTTACACAGGAACCAAATAAGCTGTCATTCAATTGTGCATCTAGAACTAGGTTGTACAATTCCAGCAGAAAGTGGGGCTTCTGTAGCTTTGATTAATAGAGGCATGGGCGAGAAGCTTGGTTCCCTATGGCTTCACACTCCGACACAGGCCCTCACTGCATACAATGGGGATCGCATTGCCGTCCTGGGCACCTGTCCTTTGCCGATGCAGTACCGATCTAAGATAGTTCCAGTCACAGCACTGCACTCCTATGACGGACCTAACATTTTTGGCCTTGATGCTTTTTGACGTTTTTAGTCTTTAGCTTTTAGAGAATGTGGCGATGGTTAAGACTTACGACAGTGTCATGAAGCTCTGTCACAAATTCCGCCAGTTTTTAGAGGGTTCCCTGGCTGGCGATGAAGTTTTTTTCGTCCACGTCACCTCGAATGATGCAACCCAGCCAAGGCTCATCAAACCTCGGGAAGTTCCTCACGCTATTTGGGGCACCGTTGCAGCGGATTTGTGTTGTGTGAAGGACCTGGGTTGTCCTCACATAGCCCTCTGCTAGTCAATGGGCATCTCCCCTCGCCATTGTCAGGAAACCCAACGGCCGGCTCCTCCTGTGTGCTGATTTTAATTCCAACATTAATGCACCATCTGTCACGGATTCCTGCCCTCTCCCTCACCCCAAGCAGTTAATGGACAAATTACAAGGAGGCGTGTTATTTTCCAAGATCGATCTCTGGGATGCTTTCTTGCAACTCCCGTCCTCTGTTGCTGTCAACACTCGCATTGGGCTGTTCCAATATCAGCATCTCCCTCTGGCAGCGCTTCTTCCTGGCAATGTTCCAATGATTTCTGGAACAACTGACCTATTGCGCCAATTACCTGGACGACACTGTCGTTCCCAGAAGGACTCCAGAGGCGCATCTTCGGAACCTGTAGTGCCTCTTCCAGGCTCTTACTGATGCTGGTCTCCAGTACAACTTGGAGAAATGAGGTTTTCCTCTTTCAGATCGAATATCTCGGTCACATCATCGTCGCACAGGATGTTCGCCCACCTGCCGAACACGTGAAAGCTATTCAGGAGCATCCTTCCCCAAAAATCTCGGAGTTCAGGCTGTTCTTGGAAAAATCTCGTCTTCTCTCCACGCTTAATGGTGCTCTGATCGCAGTACCCTTGCGTGCCCTCTGGAGAAAGAATATGCCTTTCGTCTGAGCGGGAGAATTCTTACTACACTTTAGAAACAGTTGTGCTTAGCGACAGGGTTCTTGTTCACCTCGGTTCTGCTAAACCCGTGGTCCTTACAATGGATGCCTCCTCTTGCAGCATAGGGGCAGTGCTGTCCTACAGAGTCAGCGTCACGGACCGTCCAATTGCGTTCGTGTCGAAACTGTTTAACGAAGCTCAGCAGCTAGTCAACTGGAAAAGGAGACCTTGGCAATCGTATAGGGCGTTTCAAAATGTCATCAAAATTTCAAGGACGGAAATTCTATCTGCTGACAGATCATAAGCCTCTCACCAGTTTGTATCACCCAGCCAAGCCTGTACACATCCAGATGGCGCATAAACTTCAATATTGGGAACTTATCCTGACGAACTGTGATTATGAGATTCTCTATCGCCCCACTTCCTGCCACGCCAATTCAGATCCTTTGTCCCATCTCCATTTCTATATTCAGATACAGAATTTGATTCTTCTGAGGAAGCATCTTTTCCCATTGTCCAGATGGAGGAAACAGCTGTGACTTCGTTCGCAACTGACCACCATCAACTTGCCTCATCCACGGAGCAAGATGGTACCCTTCTGCTCCTCTGCCAGTTTGTCCTGTCCAGCTGGCTGGAGACTAAGGCATCGCTTTCTACTCAGTCACTCTGGCATAGGTTTTCCCAGTGTGATGCGTTCCGAAAGGGGGTTATCCTTTTACACACAACAACTGTACAGACATGAGTGCTACACTCAGCATCTCTACAGCAGCGTCTGTTGGACTTTTTTCACAAGGGTCAATGGGGCATCGTCCATACAGATCATTTGGCCACGCAGCACTGCGTGTGGCTGGGCAAGGACATTGAATGCATGATCACAAGTTGCAAGAATAGTGCTGAGCACTTGCCTGTTCCTCCATATCAGTTTTTCTACTGGTCCCGACTGGATGACAATGGATTGGATTCACATCGATTTCGCTGAACCATTTTGGAGTTCACAGTGGGTTATTAGAGTGGATGCCTTTTCCAAATTTCCTTATGTGGTCTCTCTGATTTCCATGATGTTGGCCAGCAAGATCTGGGCCTTGGCGACTATTTTCTGCCAGCAAGGATTGCCTGTCACCTATGCATTGGATAACAGTCACTGAATTTGCATCCTTTTGCAAGACTATGGTATTCATACCCGATCAGCACGTTCCTCGCCACAGTACAATGGGCTAGTGAAAAAGTTTGTGTGAACTTTCAAGGCCGAAATGATAAAGGTACGACCATCCCATTCCAAGGAAAATGCTCTGCTCCTGTTCCTGCCCTCCTACCACATGACACCTCAGGGCGATCAGTCTCCTGCTGTAAATCTCCATGGCAGACCTCACCGGACCACTCTGCATTTCATCCATCCTCCACGCTCCCATGTCCCTCTCCCCTCCCCCAACACCACCTCTAAATTCGAGACCAATGACAAGGGGTACTTTTGGTTTCCTCACAGGGGTCATTCATGTGCACCTGTCATTGTCGTCCACTTTGTTATTCAGGACAGAATGGGAGGCCATCAGCACAGGCATCAAAACAAGCTGCGCCCTTGCGCTACTCCCAACTGTTTTGCTGACTCCTTGGTTAGAGCAGGCATGGACAGGCATCACCTCTCGTGGTGGTTCACCACAAAGGATGCCATTCCACCAGCTTAGTGCTCCCTGCAGATCTTCAGCATCTTGCCCTTTGCTGTCAACGCCTTCTGGAGCTGCACCATCTCCGTTGCAGGCTCTGCTACTTCCACCCCACCGCTGCAGCCCTTGGTGGTGCCGCTTCCGACATCGCCGGTGGTACTGCTCCCAGTTTAGTCACCAGCCCCGCCGTCCCATCCCATGTGTGCTTCCCTACAGTCTTCATCCTCATCATCATCTCCAGGCGCCTACGGAGCTGGACTCCCCTCTGCCACAGCGTGAGCCCCCTCAGCTGAGTAGGCATTTGGCGCATGCCGCTTGCAGGTCCTCTTCAGAGGAGACCCACACTGAGGAAACGGTCCTACTGAATCCATACCTGGTACGCCTCCAGACCCTGCCTCATGCCCAGGCATTCTCCCCATCCCCGTCGTGGCCATGCACACTACACCACACAGCGCGGCGTTTTCGGGGTGTTATG
This sequence comes from Schistocerca serialis cubense, assembly GCF_023864345.2. Lineage (NCBI taxonomy): Eukaryota > Metazoa > Arthropoda > Insecta > Orthoptera > Acrididae > Schistocerca > Schistocerca serialis. The sequence continues at coordinate 134,421,751 of NC_064642.1, forward strand.
AGGAGTATAGTATTGTCGATGACCGCACCATGGCACACAGCGTTTCGCAGCCGGGAATCAGACTGCGTTCAGCTCATGGCCGATAGGAGGCGGCGCCACCGCCTCTTAACAGCGTATGCGCGACTCCCTCTAAGCCGCTTCTGCGATAACACCAGCAACGCCAGCCGGAAAATAGCAACTTATCGACTACGGATCAATCACGCCATGCCACGCCACCACAGGCTCACAGGCAGCCTGTATACCTCTGCACGCCGGGACTAGTTAAAAGCCCACGCCCCGCCACAGACGCCAGTGCGAAGTCTGGCTGCAGTCTCGCGAAGTGTTGGGACTCACTACTTGTAACTACGCAAACATGTACAGACTTGAAGTGAGAGTATTGTATGATTGCGACAGGGATTCAGTTCACAATTCCATCTGACAGTGTTTGTATTCAGATCTTATGTGAACTTAAATTGAGAGATTAAACTTGTTTTTTTTTTCCACTCACACCACCAGTCTTGTTTTTCCACACTTCCCAGATACGACATGCACAGCGTTTTAAAACTCATGAGTGATTTCTTCTGCTGATTTCATTTTATTTTCTACAACCACCCTCTATAATGCTCGAATGTGCCTGTCCATCGATATGACGCTTGCCTGGTCTTGGTTTTGCTGTAGTTGTTTCTTTGAGTTTCCATTTCCCAGTCACATCACCAACAGTCGATTTGCACATCTTTAAAAGGGTTGAAATATCCCTGACGATATCAAATGACTACTACACGTTTGGAGCCACTGAGCTCCCCTGACCAGTACACTCTGCTGTTACTGATTATATGTTGACAACACAATACTTCCTGACTGCTTTAATACTGGCTGGTTCGCCTCTCGTGATATTTTGTGGTCAATTTCGCATTAAATAGGGCTATCTGTATACTTTTGATCAGCTAGTGTGGGGTTCGAAAAACGGATATTTTTCAAAAATATTTTGTTCCTATCTACAGAGTTTCATCTATGTTTTGTACAAATTTTATCTTGATTGCAGCAACAGAATCACGCTTTCTGTGGGAAGACTGCTCGATACAGAGAAAAAGAAAAAACAACTACACTATGTGTGGACATTTTAAAGTACCATATATAACAGTACCCCCCATGAACCATGGACCTTGCCGTTGGTGGGGGGGCTTGCGTGCCTCAGCGATACAGATGGCCGTACTGTAGGTGCAACCACAACGGAGGGGTATCTGTTGAGAGGCCAGACAAACATGTGGTTCCTGAAGAGGGGCAGCAGCCTTTTCAGTAGTTGCGGGGGCAACAGGTTGGATGATTGACTGATCTGGCCTTGTAACATTAACCAAAACGGCCTTGCTGTGCTGGTACTGCGAACGGCTGGAAGCAAGGGGGAACTACAGCCGTAATTTTTCCTGAGGACATCCAGCTTTGCTGTATGATTAAATGATGATGGCGTCTTCTTGGGTAAAATATTCCGGAGGTAAAATAGTCCCCCATTCGGATCTCCGGGCGGGGACTACTCAAGAGGACGTCGTTACGAGGAGAAAGAAAACTGGCGTTCTACGGATCGGAGCGTGGAATGTCAGATCCCTTAATCGGACAGGTAGGTTAGAAAATTTAAAAAGGGAAATGGATAGCTTAAAGTTAGATATAGTGGGAATTAGTGAAGTTCGGTGGCAGGAGGAACAAAACTTTTGGTCAGGTGATTACAGGGTTATAAATACAAAATCAAATAGGGGTAATGCAGGAGTAGGTTTAATAATGAATAGGAAAATAGGAATGCAGGTAAGCTACTACAAACAGCATAATGAACGCATTATTGTGGCCAAGATAGACACAAAGCCCATGCCTACTACAGTAGTACAAGTTTATATGCCAACTAGCTCTGCAGATGACGAAGAAATTGAAGAAATGTATGATGAAATAAAAGAAATTATTCAGGTAGTGAAAGGAGACGAAAATTTTATAGTCATGGGTGACTGGAATTCGTCAGCAGGAAAAGGGACAGTAGGAAACATAGTAGGTGAATATGGATTGGGGGGAAGAAATGAAAGAGGAAGCCTCCTTGTAGAATTTTGCACAGAGCATAACTTAATCATAGCTAACACTTGGTTCAAGAATCATAAAAGAAGGTTGTATACTTGGAAGAATCCTGGAGATACTAAAAGGTATCAGATAGATTATATAATGGTAAGACAGAGATTTAGGAACCAGGTTTTAAATTGTAAGACATTTCCAGGGGCAGATGTGGCTTCTGAGCTCAATCTATTGGTTATGAACTGCAGATTGAAACTGAAGAAACTGCAAAAAGGTGGGAATTTAAGGAGATGGGACTTGGATAAACTGAAAGAACCAGAGGTTGTAGAGAGTTTCAGGGAGAGCATAAGGGAACAATTGACAGGAATGGGGGAAAGAAATACAGTAGAAGAAGAACGGGTAGCTCCGAGGGATGAAGTAGTGAAGGCAGCAGACGATTAAGTAGGTAAAAAGACGAGGGCTAATAGAAATCCAAGGGTAACAGAAGAAATATTGAATTTAATTGATGAAAGGAGAAAATATAAAAATGCAGTAAATGAAGCAGGCGAAAAGGAATACAAACGTCTCAAAAATGAGATCGACAGGAAGTGCAAAATGGCTAAGCAGGGATGGCTAGGGGACAAATGTAAGGATGTGGAGGCTTGTCTCACTAGGGGTAAGATAGATACTGCCTACAGGAAAATTAAAGAGACCTTTGGAGAGAAGAGCTTGTATGAGAAGCTCTTGTATGAATATCAAGAGCTCAGATGGCAACCCAGTTCAAAGCAAAGAAGGGAAGGCAGAAAGGTGGAAGGAGTATATAGAGGGTTTATACAAGGGCGATGTACTTGAGGACAATATTATGGAAATGGAAGAGGATGTAGATGAAGACGAAATGGGAGATAAGATACTGCGTGAAGAGTTTGATAGAGCACTGAAGGACCTGAGTCGAAACAACGCCTCGGGAGTAGACAACATTCCATTAGAACTACTGATGGCCTTGGGAGAACCAGTCATGACAAAACTCTACCATCTGGTGAGCAAGATGTATGAGACAGGCGAAATACCCTCAGACTTCAAGAAGAATATAATAATTACAATCCCAAAGAAATCAGGTGTTGACAGATGTGAAAATTACCGAACTATCAGTTTAATAAGTCACAGCTGCAAAATACTAACGCGAATTCTTTACAGACGAATCGAAAAACTGGTAGAAGCGGACCTCGGGGAAGATCAGTTTGGATTCCGTAGAAATGTTGGAACACGTGAGGCAATACTAACCTTACGACTTATCTTAGAAGATAGATTAAGAAAAGGCAAACCTACGTTTCTAGCATTTGTAGACTTAGAGAAAGCTTTTGACAATGTTAACTGGAATACTCTCTTTCAAATTCTGAAGGTGGCAGGGGTAAAATACAGGGAGCGAAAGGCTATTTACAATTTGTACAGAAACCAGATGGCAGGTATAAGGGTCGAGGGGCATGAAAGGGAAGCAGTGGTTGGGAAAGGAGTGAGACAGGGTTGTAGCCTCTCCCCGATATTATTCAATCTGTATATTGAGAAAGCAGTAAAGGAAACAAAAGAAAAATTCGGAGTAGAAATTAAAATTCATGGAGAAGAAGTAAAATCTTTGAGGTTCGCCGATGACATTGTAATTCTGTCAGAGACAGCAAAGGACTTGGAAGAGCAGTTGAACGGAATGGACAGTGTCTTGAAAGGAGGATATAAGATGAACATCAACAAAAGCAAAACGAGGATAATGGAATGTAGTCAAATTAAATCGGGTGATGCTGAGGGAATTAGATTAGGAAATGAGACATTTAAAGTAGTAAAGGAGTTTTGCTATTTAGGGAGTAGAATAACTGATGATGGTCGAAGTAGAGAGGATATAAAATGTAGACTGGCAATGGCAAGGAAATCGTTTCTGAAGAAGAGAAGTTTGTTAACATCGAGTATAGATTTGGGTGTCAGGAAGTCGTGTCTGAAAGTACGAGGGCTGTCCAGAAAGTAAGTTACGATCGTTCGTGAAACGGAAACCACATTGAAAACCAGAAACATTTTATTTGCAACAGTTAGGTACACCTTCCACCTACTTCTCTACATAGCCGCCGCTCCAACTTCGAGTTTTGTCGTAGTGTTGTATCAACTTTCCAATATCCTCGTCATAGAAAGCAGCCGCCTGTGCTTTCGGCCAGGTCTGCAGCTCGTTGTCTGTCGAAAAATTTTGTCTTCATGGCCAGCGGTTTTTGTGAGCAGAAATGAGACTCAGGGGGAGCCAATTATGGACTGTATTGTGGGTGATCAAACACTTCTCATCGGAAACGCTGCAGGAGCGTCTTCATTGCCCCTGCAGTGTGCGGCCGAGAATTGGCTTGAAGAAGGAACTGCTCGACAGTTGTGTTATGTGGGCTGCATGACACAGGCGAAATCTCTAACCAGGCCCTCATGCTTGGCGGGAGACGCTATTCCCTACGCATCTTTACGTGCTCACTGTTCACTCAAAACCGAAAAGAGCGTCGCGACACAATTGACAGGCATACTAGAGACACTGACCAACACATCTGTGCGAAGCTTTACCGGATTTTCCCAGTGGAACTCACTTTCTGGACAGCCCTTGTATTTGTATGGAGTGTAGCCATGTATGGAAGTGAAACATGGACGATAACTAGTTTGGTCAAGAAGAGAATAGAAGCTTTCGAAATGTGGTGCTACAGAAGATTGCTGAAGATAAGGTGGGTAGATCACGTAACTAATGAGGAGGTATTGAATAGGATTGGGGAGAAGAGAAGTTTGTGGCACAACTTGACTAGAAGAAGGGATCGGTTGGTAGGACATGTTTTGAGGCATCAAGGGATCACAAATTTAGCATTAGAGGGCAGCGTGGAGGGTAAAAATCGTAGAGGGAGACCAAGAGATGAATGCACTAAGGAGATTCAGAAGGATGTAGGTTGCAGTAGGTACTGGGAGATGAAGAAGCTTGCACAGGATAGAGTAGCATGGAGAGCTGCATCAAACCAGTCTCAGGACTGATGACCACAACAACAACAACACATATAACAGTACTTGCACTTATACCCGTTTGCCTTATATAAGGCTTTCCATTCGCATTGTATTGCGTCATAATATTGAAATTTCCGCTTGCCCTGCTGACCACACCTGTGGGGATGAGGTACTTTTCTTGTTGCAGAGGGCACGTTTGGTTGCGTGCGGTCTATAATAGCACCAATACGAGGCTTCCTGCGTCAACGTGTCAGAGCAGAAGATCAGTCCACCATATTTAGATCGTGAGCATCATATGGAGATCAACACCATGGCCGCTGTGGATGTGGCTGACAATCCCATTGAGCATTGCCATGGCCAGGCATTGTCACAATGGCTGAGATTGTATCTTTTGGCAGGTTGGTCTTGGATGTGCCAGTCAGCAGTATGAGACAGCAGCTACAACAGCAGCATGAGCCACCACTGGCTCTACGGTCGCAGGTTCGAATCCTGCCTCGGGTATGGATGTGTGTGATGTCCTTAGGTTAGTTAGGTTTAAGTAGTTCTAAGTTCTAGGGGACTGATGACCACAGCAGTTGAGTCCCATAGTGCTCAGAGCCATTTTTTTTGAACCACCACTGGCTGCCACTGTGTCAGGCAGCTGTATGGGGTACTGGCCACATTTGTTTTCGAGTCACATGGCTGGCCCATGTAGTGGGCTGCAGTGGACCAAATCTGAGCATAAGGCCAACAAGCCAGGAGGAAGGAGGAATAGATAGGAATATGGTGTGCCGTGGAGCTGAGCAGCGTGAGGAGGGTCATAACGGTTGTGCAGGGTGTGGTCCGGCTGTATGTGTACATCATCTACTCAGAGAGCGACCAGTGTCTTTTCCTAGTGTCCAGAAGAAGACGGCAGCCCACAGCCAGGGACGAAGGACTGTGAAGAGTTTATTATTACAGTAGTGTACAGAGCACCGAGTGTTGGGGTTCTATCACACACACAATTTGTTGTGTGCCTGACTGGTTTTATCAAAGTGAAGGTAGTGGGAAGTGGATATGGAAAGTAAGGAAGTCGCCCGGTGCCTTTTGCGCAACAACACACATGGTGTGACCATTAAAAACTATAGTGCATGAGGTGGTGCATGAGAGAGTGTATTTACTGTAGTGTAATGCGTGGTGTTCATACAGAAGGCATGAGTCAATCACTGTATATAGCAGGTTTTTCTCTGCTGTGTTACTTTCCTTAGTTAGTATATTAGGTAGCTCTATGTAGTTGCATTGTGCGTAGTACTAGTTGGGTAAAGGGTGGAGGTTGGTGGTAGTAGAGTATATCTTTTGTTTTGGGAGTCATTCACCTTCAGCATACAGTTTTGTTCTGGGTGCTCGCTTATAAAGTTACTCGAGACGAGATTGTGATATCTGTTTTTGGTTGGTGCCCCACTTGTATGTCATGAGGACGAATAAGATTATAATTTAAGGATACTGTTTTTGTTTCGAATAAGTTTGTTATTATTATCTTTTTGTGCTGTGCCAATTTTACAGAATCGTCACTGGTAGGAATATTTTTTTCATGTTAACTGTTAAGGATTTTTGTTGAAGACGTTTAAGGGGGTGTTGCAGGAAATGGAAATGTTTCTTAAGAACATCCATAGTTACTACATAGAGATCTGTACTTTTGCGTGTGCAAAGTACAAGAGATGCATTGAAATGCAAAAATATAGTAAAAGGTTTATAATGAGTTTATTGCCATAAATATTGATGTTTAAATTTTTATTACCTTTTCATAAAAAAGCCATAACAGAAATTCTAAACATGCAATCCACTCGTAAATTTTTATTGTAGCGTCTTAAGTGGGTTATGAGATCATTAACTACAATCGTTAATTTATGTTTCAAATTTTATTATTTACAAAGCTTTAAATACTTCCCAATTCAAATTTAGTACTTTTCTAAGATTCAATCCCATAAATCAGAATTTAACAGTAGGATATATCTTTATATATCTTTTGTTTCAGTGATAAGGCTATAGCAATGCAAGAAATGTAAAACCGACAGGATGCACTTTAAAGATTTAGTTCAAATACTTTTACATACAATAGGCTTATCAGTGTTTTAAAGTCCTCTGTACTGATACTCTTCATCCTCCAGATATTTCCTCACCCTTCGAATTCGTGTGGTCTCTATTTGTAGATCAGGCAGTGCTGTTTCAGATTTATCAATCTAGCTCTGATCGATGGTGTAAAGAATTTTTGAAATAAACACCCATGAATTTACACCATATCTCTTCAGCACTCCACTCTATCTGTATTTTCCGTAGTGAAATATAAAACTATCATATACACCAACTGCCGGCCGGAGTGGCCGAGCGGATCTAGGCGCTACAGTCTGGAACCGCGCGACCGCTACGGTCGCAGGTTCGAATCCTCCCTCGGGCATGGATGTGTGTGTTGTCCTTAGGTTAGTTCGGTTTAAGTAATTCTAAGTTCTAGGGGACTGATGATCTCAGAAGTTATGTCCTATAGTGCTCAGAGCCATTTTTATACACCAACATTTAGCACACTAAGTTCACAAAATATACATTTTGAGCTTCTAATCCAAATTAAATTACTTAGGCTTTCATTTGGGTTCAGTTTTTTTTCACAAAGGCACTTCTTTAGTAAATCAGGGTTATAAAAACCTGATACTCCCTTAATTATGTTCATAACAAGTTTTGTAAGTGAGTGCTTATGTGAGTATGTTTCATTTGCTATGTTGCAGTTACATCAATTCTCTTTCACACAGAGATTATGGGTGGGTGGTTGGCCGGTGGATTAATTCTGAAAATAAACTGCACGTCCCATTACCTCTAAACTGTATTCCTCCTAACAGTCTCCCACAAAATACCTAAAGAGAATCAGTTTCCGAAGCGAAAGCTTGCCTTTTCCTGTTAGTGGTTTTCTACACCAAAGCTCTTAGCTATCTTCTCCTTTAGCAAGCAATGAAGGGGTCCACCAAGCCTCTTTTGAATGTTGCCAACAAATTCTTACCTTTCTGTTGGAGTACTGTGTGGTTTATTATCTACTACTGCGAGGTGCCAGAGTGGAGAAGAGTTTGTACCTCTGTAATTCTGGCGAATTTTGATTGAGAACTAGAGATGCACTCGACCCCCTCATTACGTACCACCTAATTAATTACGTGCACAACGGTAACGAAAGGAATTGATGGTGAACCCTGCTAGTTGTTAAATAAGGACGGCACACTCACAATAATTTACTAAAAATCGTAATCCGCAGAGGAAAAAAGGGAATTTTATCATAATAAACGACAGGAAATGAGATTTTGCATATATCTACGAGCCGATCATTGTGGCCGAGCGGTTCTAGGCGCTTCAGTCTGGAACCGCGCTGCTGCTACGGTCGCAGGTCCGAATCCTGCCTCGGGCATGGATGTGTGTGATGTCCTTAGGTTAGTTAGGTTTAAGTAGTTCTAAGTCTAGGGGACTGATGACCTCAGATGTTAAGTCCCATAGTGCTCACAGCTATTTTTTTATATCTGCGAAATGATATTCGCTTTTAAATATTACAATGAGATTTACTATAAATCAGAACACAAACGTACTTGAGTGTCGATTGAAACAGTATGCTAAAGGATAGGATGTACTGAACTACTAAGAGATTAAGAGCTGGCTCGAGAGCAGGAGGCTCCTACTTCCTGTGATACAATAGATTGACAGTAATGACTGGACGTCCTAATGAACCAAATATTACTCTCCCAACTATAATGCAGTATCGCGATTACTAGTGAGAACTCAAATGGGAACACGTGGAGAAACAAAAAAAAAGGTGGACTTGTAGCAAAGCGAGCGCGCGTGCTGCTGCGGACTTCAGTATAAAAATAATAGGTCCTGCAATTCCGGAGCCGCAAAATATTTTACCAGTCCCAAAACCTGCAGCACGTCGTCGGTAGGCAGCGTTCTGATGATGTAGGCGCTGTTTGCTGCTGTGCAGCAGCTCTGTTTCAACCCGTGGCCTCGAATGCTCTCCGAGATTTTTGAGTTCTGCTCACGTGGCCGAAGCAGAGAAACTCCTGGATGCACGAGGATGTATCTCCAGGAAGAGACTCAGCAAAATCGTCTAAACTCCCCCTGTCGGTACAGGTGCGAAAAAGCAGAGTAATAATCTGGTTGTTAAGTCGCAGAATGAAACTGGAGTACGACCGAAGGCATGCTCTACAACGATTCCGTAAAGTGTGAGTAAGTCGTAAGACTGTCCGCTTCCGACGAAGATCAGATTGTGCATGGCACGCGCCCGCGCAATGCAAGAGCTATTCAACTCCCCACTACCCTCGAAAAGCCACGAATCAGCATTCAGTGCTGATTCCACACTATCTCAGAACATCAATCGCTCCAGTAGCGACCGTTCCCTCCAATTTCGTGCAGGGCCTTATGACGTGAACTGGCCTCAGTTTAAGGTGACTAATCGTGCCTCCGCTATTTAGCTGAACTTTCCGTTTGACCGGCTACGAAAACAGCATGCCAAGACCACCGGCCATCCGGTGCCAGACAGTCGCACCCGGCAGGGCAGCGTCCACAAGAATTCTCACTATCATGCAGACAATACAGTCAGTCAGCGCAAGCAGTCTTCGTTACATACGCACTGGAACGGTAAACACATAAACTGTGGCGACACTCAGACGGCTCGCAGGTCGTTTCGCCCTTCATGCAATATGCGAAACTCGACCGAGGTCAGTCGCCCCGCCAGGCGCTCAAGCCCATAGCGTACGAAGGCTCTGAGCACTATGGAACTTAAATTCGGAGGTCATCAGTCCCCTAGAACTTAGAACTACTTAAACCTAACTAACCTAAGGACATCACACACATCCATGTCCGAGGCAGGATTCGAACCTGCGGCCGTAGTAGTTACGCGGTTCCGGACTGAAGTGCCTAGAACCGCACAGCCACCGCGGACGGCGCCCCATAGCGTACGACCCTCTCTGTATTTGTGGAGGTGCAGACCCCCCACGAAAACGCAGTGTGTTGCGTCCTCTGGCGCTCGCCTCGCAGCAAGCCACACAGTGAAGTAACAGAGAAAACTAAAAGCAAGACCACATACAGTTCCCAACATGCATAGCAATCAAGTGCAAAGTTATTTGAGCTCTCGGTACAAATACTCTCACCGGAATAACCTTATTTGGCCCGTTCCCAGCGTGAAATGATATAAAACATCAATAAAATTGATGAAAATGAGAGGCTACATGCGAAAGAAGGCATGGAACCTCTCACTACAGCTCTGAGAGAAGAGCTGCTATCACCAAAAGTCTGAAAAGGTCGGCGTGGTTGCAAGTGCAAAGCTGCGAGTCGATGGGAATGAAATGATGATGATTAGGACAACACAACACCCAGTCCCTGAGCGGAGAAAATCTCTGAGCCAGCTGGGAGGCGAACCCAGGCCCTTAGGACTGACATTCTGACGCGCTGACCACTCAGCTACTGGGGACGGACATTATAAGATGTGTGAAACTGTGCCGACTGCGTAGCAAAAAACGTAGTCGCTGAGGAATCTTCGTTCTGTAGCACTGCGAAGAAACTTCCGGCGGGAAAGTTGTTAAGAAAACTACAAAATTATTTTTGGTAACATTTCAGACATCATTATTGTGCTGTATCACGTGCAGAGGCAAATTACTTCCACGATATTCCGTGTTCAGCAGCGCGCTAGTCGTCGTAGGCCGTCGCCAAGAGTTTTGTTCGGACGACTCGCTTTAATATGATCAAGAATATTCCCTGTCCCCTGACAATATTTTACTGGCTGCTAATGCATATCCTCCGTCATTGTATCCATCACTCAAAACGCCAATATACGCTACGCAAATGTACTTGTGCTTATTCTGAAGCCAATATTTTCACTGAAGTCAAACAAAATACTTGTTCGAAAGGTTTTGTGAAACCCAAGTTTTATCTAAATTTTCTGTAAGCATATTATTCCCAGCGCGTAACACGTGCTTGGTACACAAAACCCTCGTTCTCACTACTGCAATGTCCCTGTCTTGTGTTACAAATTTCGTCCATCATTACAGTTGCTGAATTAAAAACCAAGTGGGCACAGAAGACAGTGCATTGAAGTGACTGGACAGAATAATCAATTTTATCGCGGACATTTCCCTGTATTTCTCTAGCCATCGGATACTATCCTCTGTCATACTAACGTAACACAATTCTATGTTCTAGCTTCTTGTAAAAGTCGTCAAATAGCATAGATTTCTATGTTCTTCTCGGAGAATCAGAATAGGTGCTGGGACTTTTCCGATGTTACTGCACTGTTTATATAGACAGTCGATACAGAAGCACCACAACGTTTTGTCGTTTTATGAACTGGATTACCCTTACTACGAAAGAGCCAGCAAATCCTTCTATTAAAAAAGGAGTTAAATTTCGAATGTACAAGTAAACCGAATGCAGTAAGATTATATCCGAATGTAAAGACATTCGATACGTTTTTTAGGAAAAACTGTTGTTAATTAATGCAGAACTGCCAATCTTATTTTAATTGACAGTTACTGTCGAGTAAGCTAATCGCCACCACTTGTGATAAATTTATCAGACGTCTAGTGTAAGGGAAAAACATTGGCAGTACGTCCTCTATAATTCAAATGAATAAACAAACATTTAAATCAAGTTAGACTTTTACATAGACGGCACTTACCTAAACTGAAGGATTTTCTGGCTCCTTGTCTTCAGATTCATTGTCGCTTGTTTCAGCCAGGTGTATCATCACAGATTCCACTATTGTGTCTCTTAAACCATGGTTCAAGAAATCAGGTTTTTGCAATGCTTCTGCGTGTTTTGCCCACCTCTCCCAATTCTGCTGAGTAACACTGTCTAGAGCTTCTTATGTTAGCTTCTCGACATCAGCGAGTTTGAAGGTAGTATTTCTTTTCGCTACTTCTCGCTTTACTTGGGCCCATATCAATTCAATGGGATTACACTGGCAGTGATACGGTGGTAGACGTACCACTTGGCGTCCCATTTCGTTTGCCAGTTGAGCTATTTCGTAAGTCTTTTTGGCACCTACGATTTCTTCCTTAGACAGAAGTTCAGCCTTCTTTTTATCGACTGAAAATGGAACATTCTTTCTCTTTAACCACTCCATAACATCTGCCTTGCGCCAATTTGAACGTCGCAGCTTTTCTATCTAAATGGAGTAGTACCTGGCGTTATCCATCACGATAATTCACCCTTCTTCCAGCGCAGACAATAGTCGAATAAACCAATTCTTAAAAATTTCTCCATTCATTTCTGAATGGTAATCGGATTAGCAAGAACTTTTCCCACCACGGAAAACAAGTTTGGCCTCTAGTATGGAGCCTCTGGCTAATGAACCAGTAGGCACTTTCAAACCGCCGTTTCCTTTGGAGTCGTGCCATATATACTTATTGGTGTGGTTCTGTGAAACTCAAGTTTCATCCAAGTACACCACAGGCCTGGCGTCTTCAGCACACAAGAAGTGCATTGTACGCAAAACCTTCGCTCTTACTGCTGCAATGTCTCTGTGTTCCATTAAGAATTTCCAGCTATCATTACACTTCTTGAATCAGAAACCAAGGGAGTAGAGAAGATGAAGAACGGAGGTCTCTGAGTCCGAGTAATTAATTTTTTCACGGAGGTCAGCCTGTATTTTTTTAGCAATTGGATACGTTCCTCTGTCGTAATATCCAAGTACAGTTCTATGCACGAGCTCGTTGTTAAAATCGTCAAAGTCGATTAATTTCTGTTCACATTCGTATCCCTTTCTTGGAGAATCGAAACACTCATTCATGTCTGGTGATTCTGCCAGTGATACAGATTTGCTAATATGGCCTACAGTTGACTTGCACCACACACTTTAGCAGTAAGTTTATGAATTTGCGCAAAATTTAAGCTTTTCCTCGCTTCCTCATTGTCGGCCAGATCAGTAAAAAACTTGAATGCATTCGATATGATAATTTCCGTTTGCTTACGAAAGTTTTCCGTCCTTTACCCACACCGACCGGAGGAGTACTGCAAGCAGCCCGTTGCTCTTGTATTCTTGTTCACCACTGAACGCACGTCGAAGCACCTTTCTAAAGACAGTAAGACTCTGAGATCAGACGTGAACACTCGGTATAGCACGGTAACACTGAGCTTTCAGCTGCTCTGACCTACCGCCGTGCTAATGCTACATACATGGCAACTCGCAGCAATCTACAATGCAAAAGCTGGGTCTTCAGGCTTTTTACAGGTGGTTACAGTGATGTGAGTAGATAACATATAACAATTCTTGTGAAGCTCTCTGAACATCATGAATTCGAACATAAAACATTGGCAAACAATCTAAACAAGAACCCTAAAAAGTTTTGGTCATATGTAAAATCGGTAAGCGGATCTAAATCCCCTATTCAGTCACTCGTTGACCACGATGGCACCGAAACAGAGGACGACCGAAGAAAGGCAGAAATACTGAATTCAGTGTTCCGAAACTGTTTCACTGCGGAAAATCGTAACACGGTCCCTGACTTCAGCCGTCGCACGGACGCCAAAATGGAAAATATTGAAATAAACGATATCGGAATTGAAAAACAACTGCTATCATTTAGTAGCGGAAAAGCATCCGGACCAGACGAGATACCCTTAAGATTCTACAGTGATTATGCTAAAGAACTTGCCCCCTTTCTATCAGCAATTTATCGTAGATCGCTGGAAGAACGTAAAGTACCTAGCGACTGGAAGAAAGCGCAGGTCGTTCCCATTTTCAAGAAGGGTCATAAATCAGATGCGAATAATTATAGGCCTATTTCGCTTACGTCAATCTGTTGTAGAATAATGGAACATGTTTTGTGTTCTCGTATTATGACGTTCTTAGATAATACAAATCTCCTTCATCATAACCAACATGGATTCCGCAAACAGAGATCATGTGAAACTCAGCTCGCCCTATTTGCCCAAGAAATTCACAGTGCCGTAGACACTGGCGAGCAGATTGATGCCGTATTCCTGGACTTCAGGAAGGCATTTGATACGGTTCCGCACTTACGTTTAGTGAAAAAAATACGAGCTTACGGAATATCGGACCAGGTTTGTGATTGGATTCAGGATTTCCTAGAAGAAAGAACACAACATGTCATTCTTAACGGTTCAAAATCTGCAGATGTAGAGGTAATTTCGGGAGTACCGCAGGGAAGCGTGATAGGACCTTTATTGTTTACAATATACATAAACGACTTAGTTGACAACATCGGTAGCTCCGTGAGGCTATTTGCAGATGACACGGTTGTCTACAAGAAAGTAGCAACATCAGAAGACTCGTACGTACTCCAGGAGGACCTGCAGAGGATTAATGCATGGTGCGACAGCTGGCAGCTTTCCCTAAACGTAGATAAATGTAATATAATGCGCATACATAGGGGCAGAAATCCATTCCAGTACGATTATGCCATAGGTGGTAAATCATTGGAAGCGGTAACGACCGTAAAATACTTAGGAGTTACTATCCGGAGCGATCTGAAGTGGAATGATCACATAAAACAAATAGTGGGAAAAGCAGGCGCCAGGTTGAGATTCATAGGAAGAATTCTAAGAAAATGTGACTCATCGACGAAAGAAGTAGCTTACAAAACGCTTGTTCGTCCGATTCTTGAGTATTGCTCATCAGTATGGAACCCTTACCAGGTTGGATTAATAGAAGAGATAGACATGATCCAGCGAAAAGCAGCGCGATTCGTCATGGGGACATTTAGTCAGCGCGAGAGCGTTACGGAGATGCTGAACAAGCTCCAGTGGCGGACACTTCAAGAAAGGCGTTACGCAATACGGAGAGGTTTATTATCGAAATTACGAGAGAGCACATTCCGGGAAGAGATGGGCAACATATTACTACCGCCCACATATATCTCGCGTAATGATCACAACGAAAAGATCCGAGAAATTAGAGCAAATACGGAGACTTACAAGCAGTCGTTCTTCCCACGCACAATTCGTGAATGGAACAGGGAAGGGGGGATCAGATAGTGGTACAATAAGTACCCTCCGCCACACACCGTAAGGTGGCTCGCGGAGTATAGATGTAGATGTAGATGTAGATGTATAAAATATGTCGTCACATATTAAAAGAGGATGGTATGCAAAAAATGTAATTTTTAATATATTTTGGACGCAATAAATTATTATTCAGGTAGGCTGGTATTTCCTGTCTGAATAATCTATTTCTTCGTCTTGAGGTAGGTAAGAAAACAAAAAAATAAAAAACTTTCGATCCCGGCCCACAGCACAGTATGCAGCGCCACCGCTTCTGAATGTGCTAGCACATGTTTTCTTTGCTAGTACAGAAGTCACCAGCGTCTTCAAAAAATAGCGGTGTCTGTCAATCTTCTTTCGTGGAACAGAGACGTATACGTTAATGGAGCCCTAGTCTCTTGTTTTTATTGTCGTCGAAAAAGTTGATATCGCTGCGTTGTCAGCTAGCGCTTTCCTCTGCCCACACTTTGGGCTTCAAGTTAGGGCACCGCAGGTGAAAGTTTGAGGCCTTAAGAGCCATTCAATTGCACCGGCGCAAACTCCTGAATGAGAGCCAACTTCCGGAACTGCGTTAGCTCGCGGTGAGCCCCCTGCCTGCCGCCGACAGACGCAGAGCGGCAGCCCGGCTCACCTCGCGGTCGGATTACCTCGCCAGCCGGCAGAGCCGCACCTGGCTGCCTTCGGTGGCTGCTCGAACTTCAGCGTTGCATGCATACACTACAAGCTTTGTACCGCTTCTTCTCTCGTGTCGTAGTCATAGGGCCTAATAGTGTAGCCAATAAAGACTTTCACAATTATTTTCCTCCAACTGCCAAATAATCTCGCCTTTCGTGAAAGAGCATTAGCCGTGAGCTACAAGAAATCGCATGTTCTCCAGCTAATCGGTACTTCAATTTTTTTCTGAGTCATCAGTCTTCTGACTGCTTTGATGTGGCGCGCTGGGAATACCTCCCCTGTGCCGACCTTTTCATCTCAGAGTAACAACTGCAACCTACATTCTCAATTATTTACTTTTATTTACTGGATATTCTTCAGTCTCTATCTTCCCCTGTAATATTACCTTCTATACTATCCTCTAGTGTCATGAAGGTTATTCCCTAACGTCTTAACGCTCTCCTGCGAACCTTGCAGAACTAGCGCTCCTGAAAGAAAGGATATTGCGGAGACATGGCTTTGCCATAGCCTGGGGGATTTTTCCAGAATGAGATTTCCACTCTGCAGCGGAGTGTGCGCTGATATGAAACTTCCTGGCAGATTAAAACTGTGTGCTGGACCGAGACTCGAACTCGGGACCTTTGCCTTTCACGGGCAAGTGCTCTACAATCTGAGCTACCCAAGCACGACACACGCCCCCTCCTCACAGCTTTACTTCTGCCAGTACCTCGTTTCCTACCATCCAAACTTTACAGAAGCTGTGTGGACGGGGCGTGAGTCATGATTGGGTAGCTCAGATGGTAGAGCACTTGTCCGTGAAAGGCAAAGGTCCCGAGTTCGAGTCTCGGTCCAGCACACAGTTTTAATCTGCCAGGAAGTTTCATATCAGCGCACGCTCCGCTGAAGAGTGAAAATCTCATTCTGGAAATCTGCAGTTTCTTCAGTGCTGATAAGTATATCAAATCCGTCTGTGTGCCTGCGATATCTGCACGTTCATAGAGCACGAAAGAATGTGCAAAAGACTCTACCCTGAACGCCGTCTGCAATAACCTCGGCAGGGCGCATCATTGTCAGGTTTGATAACGGCATCACGCGAAATCGTTCAACATGAAATGGTCACAGACGTTCAGCTGCAACTACTAAGTATTCTTTTATTAAACTGCCATCCGTGTAAGGATGCAAGGACTTCAGTGGGAGTAGTGCATTTTTGTAGTTCATCCGAACGGCACACACACTTGGTTTCTCCTTCTTCCTCTTCATCTTCTTCAGAAAATTCTTTTTTAACACCTCTTGTTCACGTTTTCACGCCCATCACATTTTCCATTTAACTACTCTCGTTGTAAGACTTGTAGTGCCTTTGGAATATTTATCCTTCTGAAAGTATAGCTACGGTCTCAGGTTAGAATCCTGCCTCAGGCATGAATGTGTGTGATGTCCTTAGGTTAGTTAGGTTTAAATAGTTCTAAGTTCTAGGGGACTGATGATCTCAGATGTCCCATAGTGCTCAGAGCCATTTTTTTTTTTAGCATTCAATTCAGCGTCTTACGAGACACTAAAAATTTTGTGTAAAATAGTAAGATTCCTCGCACTGCGATTTGAAATGAGAAGACATTTTCAGTGTGTCACAATACGGCCTCGCCATTTTTGCTATTAGATGGCACCGCAGTCACTGCACTATTTGAAAGTTGTCAGTTCTCCCGTGTTGGCGCGGCCACGTGAGGCGCGCGCATATCCCTGACTCCCCGCCACGCTGCAACTGCTCTGCTCGCGAGCAAGAGCATGCACTGTGCAGGCGCGAGAACTCAATCCCAAAATCAGCCTCTTGTTAAGCCCTGCTCTCTCTCTTCCTATATTCCCCGCAGTGCATGATGCCACTAAATTCACAGTGCTTGCCTCCAGGGATGCATAGAGTTGCGCTACATAAAGACTTTCGGGCAGATGAAAAATCTTACCTACTGCTCATCCATCCGTGACTCACGACTTTCCTCACAGCTTCGCTTCTACCGGTACCACTGTACTACTTCCTGTACAAGTGCTCTGCTGCATGCTCTCTTTGACTAATACTCCTGGATGTCACAGTAAAATGGCTCACCCACAGTCTAAGGACTGTTTCCAAAATGAACACTCTCTCTATCTCTCTCTCTCTCTCTCTCTCTCTCTCTCTCTCTCTCTCTGTCTCTCTCTCACTCTCTTCTCTTTCTGCAGTGATCCATAACTTATAACTTAATTTTAAACTCTTCTTCAGACTGAAAGTTCTATTATGGTGCTGCATAACCCATCATCATACAATGTTGAATCGTGTCAGCACGTCTCTGCCAATCGATGTCAGAGAAGTTTGCCTCGAGCACGCTGTGGCGTTGATAGTCCGTGGCCGAGGTGAATGTCGAGCAGCGTTGGCTGGTGCATGGTCTCAGTCTAGGGTCTGCCAACGACCAAAGAAGGAAACACGTGGTCCACTGCAGTGCCTTGGGTAGCAGACGGACTGTGTATTGGACGTTGTGGCCACGACTGCTCTGCAAGGAGGGCAATCTTGAGCAGTGTGCACAGAGTGCAGGCCAGTGGCGACTGTTGGGTAAGAGCACAAGAGCAAGTGAACACCCTCACTTTTGACACTTTTCGGATTTATTGGTTATTTTTCTTTGAATGCTGTTACATGTATTGTAGATTCGGTAATCTGAAATACACGGCACCAAATCTACCACGATGCTAGATTGCTACTCCTCTTGACTCCGTGATAATTAGCACCAGGATCGCGAGCGTTTTATGGAGCTTTTGCGCATGCGGAAATGGCGTGAGGTAGTGGCCTTAAGGGCCAAATACATACGAATTTGATAAACAACGTGCACGGTTCACAGGGTGCACCACTCAAGAACAAGTTCATGTCATTGCCGCCAGATGGTAGCACACTGCAGAAGACTTTTAGCCCAGTTCGCCTGGAGAAAGTCTCGCTATGCCAATTCACTCACTATATAGTAAAATTAGATCGGACATCAGTATATGTTGTAGTCATGCTTACAGTAAAATCCATTTTGTGGGACTCTGAATAACATATACACTAAAGTGTCAAAGAAACCGGTATAGGTATGTGTATTCAAATACAGAGACGTGTAAACGTGCAGATTACGGCGCTGCGGTCGGCAACGCCTATAAAGACAATAAGTGCCTCGCGCAATTCATTCGAGGGTTGGATTCCCTCTCTTCTTCATCGAAGAGTTTCACTGCCTGGGCTACTCTCAGGGTGCGCCTTCGACGTGGAAGATCCCTGCCGTGTCGTCTGCTTGCCGTCCATACTGCCTGCCGGTGCTCGCCGCCGCCGCCGCCGCTTGGTCGCCGCCTTCCGGTCCTCGCCGCCGCCGCCGCCGTCGCCGCCTGCCGGGGCTCGCCGCCCCCGCCTGGTCGCCGCCTGCCGGTGCTCGCCGCCGCCGCCGCCGCCGCCGCCGCCGCCTGCTGATCACCGCCGACGCCGCCGCCGCCGTCGCCGCCTGCCGGGGCTCGCCGCCGCCGCCGCCGGTGCCCGCCGCCGCCGCCATCCGGTGCCGCCTGGTCGCCGCCATCGCCGCCGTCCTGACCCTGGTCTCCGGCCGTCTTCGTCTTCATCTGTCTTCGTCTTTGTCTGTCCCCAGTTTCTGTCCTCTCCTCTTCGTTCTGTTCGTTCTTGTTTCTCTCTCCCGTCATGTCCGCCCCCACCACCACTGTCACTACTACCACCACCGCCATTGTCTATACCTCCCCTTCCGCCGCCTCCACCACTATAACTTGGTGTGCCCAGTCCCACCCCCCTCCTTCCATTCCACCTCTCCTCACTCTCCCTTCACCCTCTATCTTTGTCGCCCCCTCTCCCGCTTCTTCCTCCCGCTCCTCTCGTTCTGATCCCTTCCCCCCACTCCCCCAGCCTGTCACTGCAGCTCCGGCTCGGGTGGTGGCCCGTCGGGCCACTGCCCACGCCCAGCTCTCCCCGTCACCTTCGCCATCACCGCCGCCACTGCCACCGTCATCGTCATCGTCGCCGTCGCCTTCGCCTTCACCGTCACCGTCACCATCTCCGGCGCCGACTCCGGCCCCGGGACCTGCCCCTCCCCGCCACATTCCCGTTGTTCCCATCCCCCACACCTCCTCCACCGCCGTCAAGCGCCCCGGTGGCACTCCTGCTTCCTCTGCTTCCAAAAAGGCTGCGCCTCGTCCTCCTTCCCCCACCCTTGATGCCATGGAAGTCTCCCCGCCTGTCCCTGCCCCCTCATCCTCCTCCTCTCCCCCTTCCTCCTACCGCTACCTCCTCTCCCGTCCTGATCCCTCTCTCCTTGACGCCCGGAACCTCACCCTCTTCCTTCGCCAGCATTGTCCTGGTGCCCCCATCTCCCTCCTCACTCCTCGCCGAGATTCGGTCCTCATCTCCTCCCCCAGCCCAACCCTCCACACCTACCTCCTTTCCTGCATCCCTGTCACCCGCTTTGGCCCTCATGCCTCTCTCACCCCTGCTCCTTCACCACCTCCCTCCCACCAACCCCAACCTCCGCGTCGCCCGCCAACTCTCACCGCCGTGATCACTCGGCTTAGTCCAGTGATCACGGAGGAGGAGGTGTTGGCGGAGCTCCAGGCGCATCCCCATTTGGAGGTGCGTGCGGTTCGCCGCATACGTAACGCTGCCGGCCCCACCCGCCTTATGCGGGTTTTCTCTGAGCACGCCCCCTCCATTGACCATCTCCTGAAGGAGGGTGCCCTCCTTTTTAACCAGCGGTACAAGGTCGACCCCTCCCGCTCCCCTCCTCAATCCCTGCGCTGCCAGAGGTGTCTACGCTATAACGCGCACCCCACAGCTGAGTGCCGCGAGGCCCCCACCTGCCCGCATTGTCGGCAAGCGCACTTCCTCAGGCAGTGCCCCAACCTCCAATCCCCTCCTTCCTGCAATACCTGCAATCTCCCCCATCCCACCTACTCCCAAAAGTGTAAAGCCCGACCCCCTCCAACCACTCCTGAACTCACCGTCCCTGTCCGTCCCCTGGACGCCCCCACCCCTCCTGGCAATTCCCTTCGTCCCCCCCCCCCACCGCTGAGGACATCATCAGGTTCCTTACCATCGTCCTCCAGAATGTTCATCCCTTTCAGCGCCCACACACCCTCCAACAAATCTCCCTCGCCGCCCGTTACATATTCCAACTCAGGATGTACGCCACCTACTCCAACAACCAGGCCCATTTCACCTTCTCCCGCCTCGACACCCTCGTCTAAATCCCTATCATGGCGCGACAGCAACGTATCCTTTTCAACAACATCCGCTCCCTACCCGCCAACAGGAACCTCTTCCTGCACACCCTTGCCACCCACCGCGTGGATGCCTTCCTCCTTAATGAAACCTTCCTCCAACCCCACCACACCATTCACACTTCGCCCTACCTCCTCCACCGCTCCGATAATCCCCTCCCGATTGCGCGTGGCGGAGTTGCCATTGGTCACCACCGCCAGATCCCCGTTCGGCTCCAACCTCTCCTTCCTGACCCCACCGAACACCTGATCCTTAGTCTCTTCTTCCCCGGCCTTACCGTTACCTGCGCCACCATCTATGTCCGCCCCAACGCTCCTATTCCCTTCGACTTCCTCTCCCACGTCGATCGTACCTTTTCCTCCTACGTGATCGCCGCCGACCTCAACATCCATAGTCGTTCCGCTGCCCAGTTACGGCGATGGCATCGGTTCCTCTCCACCCTTCAAGGTGACCTCGTCCCCATCCCCTGGCATACCCGTCCTGAATCCAACTCCACTCCTGATGTTATCCTCTCCTCCCCCAACCTCCTTGGCCGCATAACGGTGGATGTCCTGGAGCCTATTGGTAGCGACCATCTCCCTGTCCTCCTCACCGTTTCAGACGGTCGTCGCCCTCGCCCCGACCCTCGTACTGACCCTCCCCCTAAGTATGTCCACGACTATTCCCGAGCCGACTGGAATGCCTACCGGGATACCCTTTCCACCCAGGTCGATAGCCACCCTCTCACCTACCACCACCCTGACGATGTCACCCATGCCGCCTCCTTTCTCCAGCAGACCTTGTCTGAGGCCGTGGAGGCCCACGTTCCTACTGTCGCCATCCACCCCCACCGTCCTACCTTACCCCCACAGGCCGTTCTCCTCCTCCGTGAATCCCGTCGTCTCTACCGTGCCTTCCTCCGCACGCGTGACCCGGACACACTACGACGCCACCGACACGTTCGTAATTTGCTCGCGGCTAAGAAACGCCGGGTCTGGCGACAGACATGCACCCGTTTAAATGCAACGCTACCAATCAACTCGTCCAAGTTCTGGTCGGCCTTCCGTCGCCTTACCGGAACTAAACCCTCCCCCTATTATCCTCTTCTCCATGATGATCACCCTTTCCCTGACTCCCTTAGCAAGGCCAATCACTTTGCCTCCTACCTCTCCGATGTATTTTCCATCCCCGATGATCCCCAGTTCGATTACTCCCTCTTCCCAGATATCCGCGATCGAACTGACACCTCTTCCCCTTCCCTCGCTCCTGGTTTCCAGTACTTGGACGACGTTACACACACGGAACTCAGTACCCCTATCATTACACAGGATCTCATTGATACACTCCGCACAAAACGCAACACCGCTCCTGGTCACGATCGTGCCACCTACCGTCACCTTCGTGAAGCTCCTGTCTCTTTCCTCTCCACCCTGGCCAGGCTCTACAATGTAGTCCTGTCCACCGGTTACTACCCCGACCTGTGGAAAACCTCCCGTATCCTCATGTTCCTTAAACCTGGCAAACCGCCGTCCGCTGTCTCCTCCTACCGTCCCATCAGCCTTACCTCGGTCTTCAGCAAGGTCCTAGAATCTATCCCCACCCACCGCATCCACCAGCGTCTCCGCCAGCACCGCCTCCTTCCCGTCACCCAGTGTGGCTTTCAGCCATCCTTCTCTTCCGACGATCTTCTCCTTCACCTCACTCATCTCCTTTCCGAACAGCTTAATTCCCGTCGCTCCGCCATCTTCCTCTCACTTGACCTCGAACGCGCTTATGACCGCGTCTGGCATTCTGGTCTCGTCTTCAAGCTCCAAACCTTTGCCCTTCCCATTAACTACGTCCGTCTGATCGGTTCCTTTCTCTCCCGCCGTCCTTCCTATGTCACCAACCCTAATACCGATTCCTACACCTTTTTCCCCTCCGCCGGTGTGCCCCAAGGCTCCGTCCTCTCCCCCCTTCTGTACCTTTTGTACACGGCGGACATGCCGCCGCCGTCGCCCCCCGTCCACCTCCTCCAGTTTGCCAATGACACCGCCTTCCTCGCCCTTGCCCCCACCCTGCAACGCTCCCAACGCCTTCTCCAATCCCATCTTGACCGGTTCACCGCTTGGTGCAACCAGTGGTTGCTCAAGGTCAATCCCTCCAAAACCCAGGCGATCATTGTAGGCAAAACCACCCCTTCCTTCCGCCTCCTTGATTTCTATCTCACCGTCTATGGCCGTCCTATCGCCCTCACTCCCACCCTTAAGTACCTTGGCGTCACCCTCGACCGTCGCCTCTCCTGGACTCCCCATCTCCAGACAATCCAAGCCAAGGCACGTTCCCGACTCCGTCTCCTCACGCTCCTTTCCGGCCGCACGTGGGGTCTGGACCCCTCCACAATCCTCCACACCTATAAATCCCTCATCCGCCCTATCCTTTGTTACGCCCATCCAGCCTGGATCTCCGCCCCCCCTACCTTCTATAAATCCTTCCAAATCCTTGAACGCCATGCTCTCTGCCTTGCCTATTGCATCCGTCTCCCCTCCCCCACGCGGATCCTGTATGATCTCATCCCCTTCCCCCACCTCCTCCTTTTCCTTGAAAGGATACGTATCCTGTACACCTCACGTAAACTTGATCCTCCTCACCCGCTCATTTCCCCGATCCTCTCCCACCCCCGCCCGCTGCCGCGCCTGTATTCCCACGTCCCACTCGGTCTCCATCTCTCCACCCTCCATAACCTCTCCCAAGGTGGCTTCCGCCAGCTCCCTCTCCCTGATGATGTCCTCGTCCCCTCCATCTACCCCTCCTATCAACTTTGACCCTGCCCCGCCCCCCACTTCCCGTGTCCTTTCCTTTCGGCACCCTCCCTCCCTTCTCTTCTCTTCCCTTCTTTTTCCATCTCCCTGTCCCCTCCCTTCCCCCTCTTCCCCCAGGCTTCCTCTCCCCCTTCCTCCCTCCCCCCTATCTCCCCTGCCCGTGGCATCTCTGCTCTCCCCTCTCGCTCTCCCACTCCCCCTCCTCCTCCTCCTCTCTTGGCAGGTCCCCGGACTCGCACACGTATAGTGAACATTCGCGCGCCGGAGATCGTCGCCTTCTGTGTCTCGTGTGTGTGACGTCGTATAGTGTTTCTGGTGTCCGCCGTCCCACTCCTACGTTCACTTGTGCCGTCGGACTCATCAGTGTTTTGTGCGCCGTGCCAACGTGTTTTCAGTGTTGTTATCGTCACATGTGAACGACTCCGTGATTTTTATGTCTCTGTGACCTCTCTCTTTTGCCCGTCACTTTGTTCATTGTCATTCACCATGTTTTATACTCTTGTAAACCGCTATGGCTGAAGAGCGGCGTAGTGTGCCGCTGCCAGCCTACCTGAGTTGTACAGGTTTTAAAATAACAATAAAGGAAAAAAAAAAAACTCGCGCAATTGTTAGATCGGTTACTGCTGCTACAAAGGTGGTTATCAAGTTATTAAGTGAGTTTGACGTGGTGTCACAGTCGACGCACAAGCGACGGGGGACAGCTTCTCCGAGACTTTGATGAAGTTGGAATTTTCCCGCACAACCATTTCACGATTGTACCGTGAATAACAGGAATCTAGTAAAACATCAAATCTCGCCGGCCGGAGTGACCGAGCGGTTCTAGGCGCTTCAGGCTGGAACCGCGCGACCGCTACGGTCGCAGCTTCGAATCCTGCCTCGGGCATGGATGTGTGTGAAGCCCTTAGGTTAGTTAGGTTTAAATAGTTCCAACTTCTAGGGGACTGATGACCTCAGATGTTAAGTCCCATAGTGCTCAGAGCCATTTGAACCAAGCCATCAAATCTCCGACATGGCTGCAGCCAGAAAAAGATCTTGCAAGAATGCAACCATCGACGACTGAAAACAATCGTTCAACGTGACAGAACTGCAACCCTTCCGCAAATTGCTGTAGATTTCAATGGTTACGGAGCCGAAGGCCCGCTCACTGTATCCTTAATGACGGCGCGACACACAGCCTTACACCTCGCCTGGGCCCGCCAACACCGACATTGCACTGTTGATGACTGGAAACATGTTACCTGGTCAGACGAGTCTCTTTTCAGATTGTATAGAACAGATGGACGTGTACAGGTATGGAGACAAAATCACGAATCCATTCAGCAGGGGACTTTTCAAGCTAGTGAAGGCTCTGTAATGGTGTGAGGCGTATGCAGTTGGAGTGATATGGGACCCCTGATACGTCTATATATCACCCTGACAGGTGACACGTACGAAAGCATCGACCTTGATGTACTTTATAGTTCTCAGCACCTCAAATGGATTACTGTATGATCAAATCCAGAACTTAATACACTACACTGAAGAGCTAAAGAAACTGGTACACCTGCCCAAAATCGCGTAGGACCCCATCGAGCACGCAGAAGTGCCGCAACACATGTGGCATTGACACGACTAATCTTTGAAGCAGTGCTGGAGAGGACTGACACCATGAATCATACAAGGCTGTCCGTAAATCCGTAAGAATAATAGGGGATGGAGATCTCTTCTGAACAGCAAAGTTGCAGGACATTCCAGATATCTTCAATAATGTTCATGTCTAGTGAGTTTGGTGGCTGGAAGAAGTATTTAAACTTGGAAGAGTGTTCCTTGAGCCACTCTGTAGCAATTCTGGACGTTTGGGATGTCGCATTGTCCTGCTGTAATCGCCCAAGTCCGTCAGAATGCACAATAGACATGAATAGAAGCTCTCTGATCACCTGCTTAGTTAGTTAGTTAGTTTAAGTTAGATTAAGTGGTGTGTAAGCCCATGGACCGATGACCTCAGCAGTTTGGTCCCATAGGAACTTATTCCAGATTTTCAATTTCTTTTTGCCCTCACGGTTCTTAGCCACTCATTTCTAATCTAGCCAAGTGATCATGATGACAAGACATTACTACTTGAATTCAATCATTTCCACAAAAGGCAATTTGTGCTTGGAGCTGACTGTTTACCGTGCAGGAATCTGCTTTCGTAAGTAGTGTTAACATGAACTCTGTTGAATCTGTTTTAAGTGTTAACAGGAACGAAAATTACCGGAGTAAGTTAACTGCAAAGGAACTAGGGCCTCCCTGGCCAGATCTGTTGACTGAAAAAGCGACGAAATCAAATAAGCATGATTATAAGACAACAAAGGAGTGTATAACAAGCGTAAGTTGGTGTGTGCGTGCAACGTAAGGATATCTGACTTTCAGTCCGCAAGTTAATTCGTTTATACATTTTGAGGATCCTGTACATGTACCCGAAAAAATAAAAAAGCACGAAAACTTCCACTTGCACAAAAACGGAGAGTAACGAAAGCTTAAACGTTATTTCGTTCTTGCCGTAAACTGTACTTAATTAAGCACAAAACAACAAAATTCCTCAAACACAATTCTTTCTTTTTGCAGACAAGTTATTCATATTTTTGCTATTACTGTTATTGTTATTGTTGTTGGCAGTAACTGTAGTTGTCTAAATATGTTATACAGCAGATGCTATTAATTTCACACTTTCATATTTATCGGAGTCTGGAAATTTGTTAACACCCACAATGTATACTTACGAGTCGCTACAGGTTCAGGCAGTTTGTTTGTGTGACACTTCTCGGTGTCATTTACGGAGGACGGGGTCGCATGGATATTATGGAACAACATGCATCGGGAACAGGGTGTTGGCCTGTCGTTACCTCGTACCGAATATTGACGCTGTGAACTCGCCAGCAACGGCTGTAAGCTGTCGGTTTACCATTTTCTCTCTGCTGTGTGTCTGGAATACGGCGGCCCCTGGTAATTGAAATGGTGAACAGATGAGGCTACTAAAGGTCGATCATCTGTGTGAGCACCTGTTCTGTCAGCCATTGTGCTTCGTATGGTGTCGTGTTTTTTTTGCGGGGAGGGGGGGGGTTGATTTAGCTGTCTTCTACGTCATGTACGTGTGTTTAATTTTGTGGTAGTAGTAGTAATAATAGTAGCAGCAGTTTTATTGATCCGTATTTCTCTTTTTACAGGGATATAGGACATGTCTAAGTATTTGCAAGTTTAGACCAATTTAAAATAAGCTAATTCGTATACACATTCATTTACAAACTTCTAGTTAGAGGCATCATTGAATTTGCTCCTGGTATACAATACTTCCTTTACCAATACCTTATTAAATAATTTAATGCCACACTGTTGACTCATCTCTCACTATCAGTCACTGCACACACTATACACACGTTTTTTTCATAACACTTCACTCACTACACACACAAACGCACACAACCTGGTGATCTCTGGGCCATTTTCTGTACCGCAACTTCCCATCTGCTATCCTGAAAAACTGAGTCAGCATCCCTCTATAATGAGTGATACGCTGAGCTCAGAAAGAAGAAGAGGTGTTAGTATTATGCAATGCATAGATTTGGACTAAGTTTTTCTAGAAAAGGAAAGAAGAAGGAAAAACATAGTGTGAAGGTGTTATGTGGAATGTTTGATGTTTTGTCATCATAATTACTATTTATCTGTATAACTTTTTTTTACCAAACTCCTACTCTGTTTTGTCTAAATAATCCTCCAATGTATAAGATGTATTGCATAACAGGTACTTTTTAGTTGCCTTTTTAAATAAGTGTATTTTTGCAATTCCTTTAATCCCTTTTGTTAATTTATTGTACAGGTTTATTCCTTGGTAGAAAATGCTGTTTTGAGTTTTATGTTTATCTTTTCTTGGTAAATGTAACTTCAATCAATGGTCATGGTCATGGACAGAACTGATTGTGCAGTAATTACCAATATTATTGTTGATGTGTACAACTGACTGGTAAATGTATTCACATGGAACAGTTAAAATCCACAGTGTTTTGAACAGATCTTTACAATGAGCTCGACTACCATTTTTGGGTATGATTCTTATGGCTCTTTTCTGGAGTTTGAAAATTGTGTTCATATTTCATGCGTTTTTCACAAAAAAGAATGCCATAGCTAAGAACTGAATGTACATATGAATAGTATGTAACTAAAAGACACTGCATGTTACACACTGATGATAGGGTTCTAAGGGAATAACATGCTGATGACGTTCTGTTTGCAAGTACCTTTAAGTGCTCACACCACTTCAACTGACAATCAGTATTCATTCCTAGAAATTTAGCATTTGTTACACAGACAATACAGGTACGATCTACGTTTAATTTAACGTTGTCATTTTCCCTCTTCAAACTGAAATTCATGGAGCTGGTTTTCTTTATGTTCATTGTCTCTTTATTGCTTATTGGCCAACTGAAAACTTCCTTCAGAGCTTCATTTGCTTACTATAATATTGCTGTCATCAGCAAAGAGAATTTTTCACGGTGAGTAACACTACTGGGAAAGTCATTGATGTACATCAGGAATAGTATTGGTCCTAATATGCTACCTTGTGGAACCCCTATATTAATGTATTTTGGTTCTGATAAGTGTTTTACTAAATGTTTCGATCTATTTGTAGTACGTGTTATCTTTGTACCCTATCTGCTTGGTATTATCGAAACCAGTCATTAGCTACCCCTCTTATTTCTAATGCTTCTAATTTATTTAATAGAATCTTGTGGTCGACTGTATGAAAGACCTTAGAAAGATCCAAAAATATCCCTGTGACACACTCATCTTTGTCAAGAGCATCTAGCAAAACCTCTGTGAATTGTACTATGGCTTACTCCATATTTTTGCCACTTTGGAAACCAACTGTGATTTGCTTAAAAGATTGTATTTATTCAGGTAATTGATTAATCTGTCTTCCATCATTGCTTCTATTATTTTTGAGAATGGTGACATCAGGGAAATGGGCTGGTAATTTTCTATGACTTCTGCATTACCTTTCTTAGGCAAAGGTACAACTCTTGACTGTTTTAACTGCTCTGGAAATGTCCCTGATGTGAAGGATTCATTTGCTATATTTGTTAAGGGGCCTTGTATAATCTCTATGCATTGTTTCAGCACACACATTGGTACTTCATCTAAGCCTAATGATTTTTTATTTTTTAGTTTTTGAATAGTTTTATTGATTTCATTGTCTGTGGTTGGAAGAAACATCATCGTATTTAGTGCAATATAATTTACTGGTGTTGTGCTTGTTTTGGGGACTTTTTGCTGTAACTTCTCTTAAAAAATGCTCATTTACATCGTTTGCCAAGTGTTGTGGATATTTAGTACCTTATCTCCCTCCCTTACCAGTATGTTATTTTGCGTTTCTTTGCCTCTCCCCATTTCCTTTTTTAAAACATTCCAGACTGCTTTGCTTTTATTCTCTACATTGTATATTATTTTGTCATTAAATGATATGCACCTTCCTATAGGTCTTTTTGTATCTACGATAGAAATTTAAGAATTCTGGATCATTGCGACTCTTTTTCATGGAACTGAGGTCTTTAAGTGTTTGAGAGGACTTCGTAATACCTGCTGTTATCCATCTGTTTTTGTGAGATGTTGATACAGACAACCATACTTTTTGAAATGCCTTTTCAAAGTTAAATTTAAATAATGGTGAGAATTTAGAGAATTTCATATTCAAATTGGTTTCCTTATACACTTCATCCCAGCTTTGTTTTTCTAGTTCTTTTGAAAAATCTTTTATTTTGATTTCTGATAGATGTCGTTTGTAGGCTTATAGTTTGGGGAATTATTCTATGCCTGATTTTACTGTTGTTATTTGACAGAACTGGTCTGATAGTCTGAGATATTTTACAGCTACATCACATTTTTCCCTGTCCACATTTGTGGCCACATGGTCAATAACTACTACTGTCATTGTAGTAACCCATGTTGCACTGTTGATCATAGGAACATGTCAAAACTTTGAAGGGCATTTATGAAGGTGCTGCTAGATTCATTTTTATATTAGTGTTGATGTTAATATCCCCACACAGAATTATGTTGACCTTTGTACTTGAGACTTTATCTAGAACTTCTGTTAATTTATTGAAAAAAGTGTCCACACTACCACTGGGAGATCTATACACACATAGAATGATTAATTTCTTGGTGGTATTAAGCACTGTTAATTCAATAGCTGATATTTCAAAGTGTTTGTCTTAACTTTCTGTACTGAGGTCATGTCTTGATTTGAACTGTGTTCCTTTTCTGATATAATTGCGTGATCCTGCACCCCTTGAAGCAGCTCTACAGTAACAGCTGGCCCTTTCATGATAACACTACGTGTTGGATTTCTGTCTCTCCACAGCAGTGCTCAGTAACACAAACTACTTTGCAGTTCAAAGATTAGAGCTCAACTTCTAATAGTTGCGCTTTATTTATTTATTTATTTTATTGCATGTTTTGATGGATGATTGTTAAGCCTTTGAAATTCTCCATGTCACTCTTTCCAACTGTTGGTTTTTCTTTGTGACATTTGGTATGTGTGATATTTGGAGTGTTAAAATCTGTCTTGTAAGTGATTGTTTCAGTATTTTTTAAATTGCTGGAGATATTCTTTAGGCAGAGGACCTGTTGTCTGGATTTATCCTAAAAATACTTACTTTTCCTACCCATGACAACAGGTATTTGACCAGCTGTGGCCCGAGATCCACCCCCTATACTTTCATGAATCAGCTGTACCAATCTTACCTTCCCAGTCCTATTCATATGTAGTGCATGCCTAGTGAAACTCCATCTGTTGATAGTCCCGACGTGCACCAGAGAAACAAGAGCAAAGTTGGCTGCCCTCAGAGGCACACTAACCCCACACTGATTCGCCTCACAGCTCCATCTATGTGTGGGCGATCCACAATGTGTACGTTGGTGCCATGAGTCAGAGAAGCTATCTTGTCCAGGTAAGATGTGGACGAGCGGTTCTAGACGCTTCAGTCCGGAACCGCGCTGCTGCTATGGTCGCAGGTTCGAATCCTGCCTCGGGCATGGGTGTGTGTGATGTCCTTAGTTTAAGTAGTTCTAAGTCTAGGGGACTGATGACCTCAGATGCTAAGTCTCATCGTGCTTAGAGCCATTTGAACCATTTTGTCCAGGTAACCACCTATGTCATAAGCCCCATCCCTGTCCAAACTGTTTCCTGCCCCACCCACTATCACTACATCGTCCTGTTCTGTAAAGTCCTTGCATTTTGCTTGAAGATACTGGTGACCTGGTACACTGCCCCCAAACTTTCCTGTAACTGAGGGCCTTCCCCCTGCCCATGGCTACTACCTAGCAGCAACACGTTCTTCTTCTGAACACTTTGCACACTCCTAGGCTTCTTGGCCTCGGTTGAAGTATGCTGCACATTTTCTGCTCCTCGTTTTACCTGAGGCTGTTCTCCACTTAACTCTGGCAGAGGCAGATACCTGTTTTTGGTGTTGACGTTAATACTGTCAGATAGCGTACCCTTTCTTCCTATCCTCCTACCAGCTGGCAGTTCCCAACCACCCTCCCCCCTCCCCCCCCCCCACAGATCTCCCTTGATCCTTATCAGTTCCTTCCTTGCTTCTTCCAACTGTACCTGAAGGGCACAGATTTTCCTTTCCTGTTCCCCCAGTCAAAACGTTCCAACTATATACTCTGCAGTTCCAGGAGAGAGCCTCTTCTGTTCTCCCAACTTTCTCCCAACTCCATCCCCCCCCACACTCTCAGTGAAAATATTTGATACAAGATTGGCAACAAATCCCTCTACTCACTACCCTATAACAACTCCCACATTTCTCACTCATGGTCAGTTTCGAAAGAATAATTAAGTTTAAAGGATGTTTTAAATTTGTCAAGGACGCGAGTCTGGCTGTATGCAACCAAAAAACAACACAAAGGTCTAATATCAGTTAGTGTCTTATTCAACTGTGTATATCAGTTCGTTGGTCTCACATATAAGGCAGGGGGCCGTTATGACATGTCAAGTTTCGTTCTTGTTCGCTCCTATTTGTTGACCAGAAACTTAAGGCGCTAGAGGTAGTAAAAAATGATGAAATCTAGGTAGTTAGAGAAGTAACAAAAGGAGATCTAAAATACACTGTCATGCCATATACACTGGGTAGATTTAAGGTAAAGTAGCACGTATGTTCCGTAAAACTAACGTTCTTGTTAGTTTCTGTACCAGCATCATCCATCATAAAACACAGAAAGATTGGCCTTTCAATGAATCCAGCATTTAGGAGATAAACTCTGGAAATTGTGAGAAATTTTACATTGGCCAAACGGTGAGAAATTTTAACACACTGCTTATAAGGACTTGTCAGATGGACTGCCAGTAATCCGTCCACGTTCAGTTCGCATCTGAGAGAAAAGAATGGAAATGAGTGTATGGCATTGTCGGCCGGGAGGTCCCCATGCGGGGGAGTTCGGCCATCTTACTTGCAAGTCCTTTTTAGTTGACGATACTTCGCTGACTTACGGGTCAATGATGATGAAAATGATGATGAAGGACACACAACACCCTGTCCCCTGCGGGTAATCGAGCCCGGGTCCCCTGCGTGATAAGCGGAAACGCTACCGTTACGCTACACAGGCGGACATAAAACAGCCATTACGCAATAAACCTGAATAAAACAATGAAAATTTAACACAGAGCAGATAAATGAAAAACTATCTTGGAAGATATACGGACATCCGATAAATGGCTCTGAGCACTACGCGACTTAACTTCTGAGGTCATCAGTCGCCCAGAACTTAGAACTAATTAAACCAAACTAACCTAAGGACATCACACACATCCACGCCCGAGGCAGGATTCGAACCTGCGACCGTAGCGGTCGCTCGGTTCCAGACTGTAACGCCTAGAACCGCACAGCCACTCCGGCCGGCCATCCGATAAAGCAGCCAATACAAATCTTAATTGAGCAGAAAGACTTAACGAGTTAAATTTTTAGACAATTTTAGTTGTATTTTGGATTGTATGTGAACCGATTAACAAGAGGGACTGCTTTTATCGTCATGAGATCTGGCGATGTTTGCTGAGCAATGCTATATTTCTGTGTAGGAATGAGTTTCATATTTTACTAGTGACAGAAATTGTTAATTTCAATACACTACTTTAGGCTACTGTAGAAGAGTCGCACCAAAATCATTGCTTATTCTTTACACAACAAAGCGATGTCGTGCCGCTTTATGGGTTATGTAGCGGCAACGAATGTAGACAACTTTTAGCAATGGCATAGAACAAAAATTTAAAAAAAAGTTTAGATAGATTAATAATAACACCTTGAAGCACCTATGTAGCATAATGAATATTTGATTATATTAATAAAAGTCGGTTTAAAATTACTTGTTAGTTTACGTCTTCACTTGCCGCCACAAGGCTGCCATATCAGCTGCCACTTGCTCAAAAGCAACGCGCAAATATGGCTTGTCACTTCACAAGTGCTGAAGTGCTGTTACATGTAACTCGGAGCAATGTTGAAAGCAGCTACTGTTGTGACGGTGGGAATGCGAGATGCTGTGCTCACAGCTGATTTTAAGCGACCAGTAACTGAACGACGGCAAACGATACGTTTTGTAGCCCTGAATTTATGCATACGATGTTCTTTTGATATTGCATTCACAGACGTTTGAAAATGGCTAACGAAAGAAACTGGCCAGTAAAGTGAAATACAAGTATACAGGGTGTTACAAAAAGGTACGGCCAAACTTTCAGGAAACATTCCTCACACGCAAATAAAGAAAAGATGCTATGTGGACATGTGTCTGGAAACGATTAATTTCCATGTTAGAGCTCATTCTAGTTTCGTCGGTATGTACTGTACCTCCTCGATTCACCGCCAGTTGGCCCAGTTGAAGGAAGGTAATGTTTACTTCGGTGCTTGTGTTGACATGCGACTCATTGCTCTACAGTACTAGCATCAAACACATCAGTACGTAGCATCAGCAGGTTAGTGTTCATCACGAACGTGGTTTTGCAGTCAGTGCAATGTTTACAAATGCGGAGTTGGCAGATGCCCATTTGATGTATGGATTAGCACGGGGCAATAGCCGTGGCGCGGTACGTTTGTATCGAGACAGATTTCCAGAACGAAGGTGTCCCGACAGGAAGACGTTCGAAGCAATTGATCGGCGTCTTAGGGAGCACGGAACATTCCAGCCTATGACTCGCGACTGGGGAAGACCTAGAACGACGAGGACACCTGCAATGGACGAGACAATTCTTCGTGCAGTTGACGATAACCCTAATGTCAGCGTCAGAGAAGTTGCTGCTGTACAAGGTAACGTTGACCAAGTCACTGTATGGAGAGCGCTACGGGAGAACCACTTGTTTCCGTACCATGTACAGCGTGTGCAGGCACTATCAGCAGCTGATTGGCCTCCACGGGTACACTTCTGCGAATGGTTCATCCAGCTATGTGTCAATCCTCATTTCAGTGCAAATGTTCTCTTTACAGATGAGGTTTCATTCCAACGTGATCAAATTCTAAATTTTCACAATCAACATGTGTGGGCTGACGAGAATCCGCACGCAATTGCGCAATCACGTCATCAACACAGATTTTCTGTGAACGTTTGGGCAGGCATTGTTGGTGATGTCTTGATTGGGCACCATGTTCTTCCACCTACGCTCAATGGAGCACGTTATCATGATTTCATACGGGATACTCCACCTGTGTTGCTAGAACATGTGCCTTTACAAGTACGACACAACATGTGGTTCATGCACGATGGAGCTCCTGCACATTTCAGTCGAAGTGTTCGTACGCTTCTCAAAAAAAGATTCGGTGACCGATGGATTGGTAGAGGCGGACCAATTCCATGGCCTCCACGCTCTCCTGACCTCAACCCTCTTGACTTTCATTTATGGGGGCATTTGAAAGCTCTTGTCTACGCAACCCCGGCACTAAATATACTCTTCGTGCTCGTATTGTGGACGGCTGTGATACAATACGCCATTTTCCAGGGCTGCATCAGCGCATCAGGGATTCCATGCGACGGGGTGTGGATGCATGTATCCTCGTTAACGGAGGACATTTTGAACATTTCCTGTAACAATGTGTTTGAAGTCACGCTGGTACGTTCTGTTGCTGTGTGTTTCCATTCCATGATTAATGTGATTTGAAGAGAAGTAATAAAATGAGCTCTAACATGGAAAGTAAGCGTTTCCGGACACATGTCCACATAACTTATTTTCTTTCTTTGTGTGTGAGGAATGTTTCTTGAAAGTTTGGCCGTACCTTTTTGTAACACCATGTATACACACTGCAATAGAGACACCTACGGCGTTTTACAACGGTTTCATCATTTAGTAGTTCGAAGGCTGTGCACCTACACATGAAGAAACTAATGCTACTTAATGACATTTCTTTCTGTTTCTTGTTGAGCAGCAGTGGGTCCGATTTTGTTGCCGGTACTGTCGCCCTGCTACAGTTGTTCAAGCAGATGTGTGCCAACCAGTTTCATCTTCGCTAACACCTCTGGATACTGCGTGGTTCGTCACAACAAACAGCTTTCTGCAACAGACTTTTACCAAACTTGGCACGTATACAGGGTGGTTAGAAATTATCTGGAAAGCTTGAAAGGCTGTTGCAGGGTATGTTGCACTGAAAAATAATTACCAAGAAAAAAACTTCGCTTCTTTGCGCCGTTTCCGAGTAAATTATCATTGAAGTTGGTCAATCCGGCCGTTGCGCGCAAATTCTAGCGGACCACCAGAGATGGTGTCGCCAAACGTGTTCTTCGTTTACTTCCTAAAACTAAACAAGAGAGCGATACAACAATTGTACATGGAACGGTATTACGTGTAGAACAAGATTCCAAAGGCTGAAAAGTTTTGTGCGCTATCGTCTACGCTATCAGAACAACTGATTATAACTGTTATCTGGCGGGCCGCTTTGAATTTCCACGCATAACGGCCTGATTGACTAACTTCAATGCTAATTAACTCGGAAACGCCTCAAACTATCGAATTTTTTCCTTCACTATTACTTCTCAGTACAACCTACCCTGCAAAAACATTAAAAGCTTTTCAGACTGTTTCTCACCACCCTGTGCATTCTCCACTTGCAGCTTAGCCTGACCACTCACCATTATTCATCGATAAGATCTCCTGTTATTATAATGTACCCGAGGATAAATATTACGTACTGACTGTCGTCATTGGAGAACCATCACACACTCGACAAGAAGTTTCAGAGCAAAGGTGGACAAAATCAATACTTACACGAGGCGTATTCGGAAAGTAAGGTCCGACTTGGTGCGAAATGGAAACCACTGTGAAAATCCGATGGAACTTTGCACAGATGTGTTGGGCAGTGGTTTTACTGTGCAAGTCGATTGCTTCATGTCGCTCTTTTCAGTTCAGAGCGCAAAGTGCTCACTTTGAAATGCCTAAAACAGCAGTGCCTCCCGCCAAGTTTGTGCACCTGGTCAGAGGTTTCACCTGAAGCTATGCAGCCCACCTAACATAAATGTCACGCGTTTCTTTCTTCAAGACAATTTTCAGCCGCATTGCGAGGGCAACGAAGACGCTCCTGCAGCGTTTTCGATGGCAGGTGTCTGATCACCCACAATACAGCCCTTAATTGGCTCTTGCCGTTGTCCATCTCTGCTCACATAAACCGCTGGCTATGAGGACAACATTTTGGCACAAACAACGAAAGGCAGACCAGGGTAGAGAATTGACGGAAAGCACAGACGGCTGCTTTCTGTGACGAGGGCTCTGGAAAGTTTGTACAACGCCACGAAAAATGTCTAAGTCGGAGCGGCGACTACGTAGAGAGGTGACTGGAAGGTGTGGCTAATTGTTGGGAATAATTTTTTTTTTCCTTTCACTGTGGTTTTCATTTGAAACCGATCGGGCCTTACTTTCCGAACAGCCGTCGTATCTGTAAATCATGTTTTTTTGTGAATAAAAATAAAATTTTTGTAACAGGGTATAGTTTATGTTGATCTTTTGTAAGGTGTCAGGCAAATCCAACACCTTCCATGAAAACCCTGACATGATAGCAAATCCGGCAGTATGTCACATAGCTCCGAATAAATCCTGACATTAAATTAACCAAAGAAATATGATCAATGAGTGAGCAAATGGAATACCACAGACTAATACAACGGTTAAATGCATATCATACCTTCCCACCGTGAAACAGACGCAGTTCCGAGGGGAGAAACGAGAACAAAAGCCGGGAGCAGAACCGTGCTAAGCTAGAAGGCCCTACGATAAGGGACGGACACCCACATCGCCGGCAGACCGCCAAGACCACCCCCAGCCCATGTTAAAAGATAGAGCCCTCCAGAAGAACAGTATAGATCTTACGATAGCACTAAAAGGGCTACACCAGCTGCAAGTTTTAGCGTGAGACTATACTCGTCTCTGTTACGTTGCAAACGTTAAAAACATTGCCCCACCACGAAAAGTATAACGTTTCTCATTGGATAGACAGAATTTTTGTAGGCGGAGCTTAAGGTTAACATTGAGACCCTGATTGGTCAGTTGAAAACACAGCCAGATACCTTTTTCTTAAACCAGCTTCGGTAAATTGTAGTAAGGAGAGGTTAGAGAAGAGTTGCTTCCGATACGGCGAGGTGTGTGGAGCTGCGGCGCCTGCCGCCCCCTGACGCTGCCTAACCAACGACAAGATAATGAACGCACGCGATGCCGCATAAGCGCGCATAAGGCTTCACTCAGAACTGCAGAAGACTCATCTGTTACATCCCCTTTTTGCATAATACTAATTTCGATCGTCAATTAAAGCTCCTGATATTCACATTTGCTACGAGAAGTTAAAGTCTGAAATACTATGATTTTTCTGTTATATAATTATTGAGAAACCACATCAACACTGTAATTTATGACAAGTTAAATAAGTAATTAAAGATAATTGAGGGTCACTGTAGACCATTTTGATAGTTTTCTGCCAGTCGAAGTGGCCGTGCGGTTAAAGGCGCTGCAGTCTGGAACCGCAAGACCGCTACGGTCGCGGGTTCGAATCCTGCCTCGGGCATGGATGTTTGTGATGTCCTTAGGTTAGTTAGGTTTAACTAGTTCTAAGTTCTAGGGGACTAATGACCTCAGCAGTTGAGTCCCATAGTGCTCAGAGCCATTTGATAGTTTTCTCTTCATCCATTGTAGAACTTGGAAACCCATTCAGGGAATATTCATTCACATTTTTGTTGAACGGTGTTGGTTTTTATCATCCTGTATTAAAATATTTCCTTTTATCAATAGTGCAATTTATAAACAATGTTTTGTGAGTAGAATAAAAATTCCAATGGTAAATTTAACTACTTTCACGACGTTATTTTACCAGCTAACTAAAAATAGAAAAGCCTTGAACCTGTTCCACTAAATTTAGTTAGTATTAAGATTCTTTTTACAGGGAGTGCAGTGGAGCGGACGCTGATATCATTAAGTATTTGATTATATCATCGCTAGTCTCACTGAACTCTTCTGAAGTCTTCATGTCATGTGTGGTCTGGCGTCTCCTTACCAGCAACAGGTCCCAGGTTCAAACTAGTCAATTCCCTAAAAAAACACGCTCAGAGCGTCGTTGCGCGAAAGTGGTAGGGAGACACGACATAGAACAGACAGACACCACACAGAATGTTAGAAATTATCAGATGATCATCTAACTAAAGTAACAAACTCGTGTAGACTCTGTACTGAGGATGTGGCAGAAGTAAAACTGATGACTGGAAACTACGATCTTTTTCAGGGTGACTCCACTAGGAGATGGATCCCTTATAAAATCATAATTTCGGCGTTATTCTCTTCCTGGCCTCTTTTTATGTGGATGCTGCGTGATTAGTTACGAACAAGCCGAACTGCTCCTGTAAAACATATTTATTGCACTGAACTGATAGAGCTGTTGAAGAGGAATTTGGTAGGAATATTTTTCGTGCCATGAGGCATTTGTATTGCGATTTCACTTTTATCCTACGTAAAATGTGTTTTAGATAATAGAAGTAATGGTGGTGTTGTTATTAAAGCCAGCCACACCTACGTTATTGTTTATCACCATCATAGACGTGTAGCAACTAAGTACTGTATGGTGTGTAATGCAACGTCGCAGCAATACGCGCAAGACAGACACAAACCGAATATGTATGCTATGAATCTCTTTGACAAATAGTTTATCTGCATGTAGGCGTTTTGCATTAACAGCAAGTAGTTCACACTGTGAATCAAAGACTTTTGCTGAAAATATATTTTCCTCTGTATCTCCAGGCCATTACAGTCAGCGCGCAGAAATGCAGTTATGTTCTTTCAGCTGTCGAACAATGCACAAAGCTGTCATTGGCCATCACTGTTCCAGGTTTGAAGCACATGCACTCACTTCTCATGTGTGACATCTAGTGACGTGTACTTTCCGTCCCGTCACCTTTTTAGATGCTTCTGGTGAAGCTATTGTGTGGATAATTGGTTTACTTCACACTGAAGTTACTCATTTGGTCTTCGTAACTAGTCCATTGTTGTAAAGCGCAAAGATTTACACAATCACGGCTTTCAAAAGCACTCTTCTACGCCTCCTCTCTCTCTCTCTCTCTCTCTCTCTCTCTCTAATCAATTTATATGGACCTCTTTCTACACTAGAGTGTATTTTGAAATTTATGATTCACTTATTCTGTTCTCCCCAGCGCACGGGGCAGTTCTGACGAGTTGTAAATGTGCTTCAGGGTTTTAGTCTCCAGCTGCTGTTCACTTCCTCAGCGTATGTGGATGAACACTCTGCCCGATGTTTCTTTTCTTCTTCGCGTAAAATTTCCCTCACTGAGGGGTTAACTTCATTTCAATCTGTTCTTATCTTTTCGTGATGACGTAGTGTCGCGAATATTATTCTTTAATTACGAGTCTTTGTACGTTCTTTTCTTTCCAGCAGAATTATTCCACGCTGTATTCTGTTTCCTACGCCAGTTCTAACTTCGCATAGGGGATATCGACAAACCACAGCTATTATCAGTATTAAACTTCATAGCGTATTAGGTCTTTTACTGAAGCTTCTGTTCATGCACTGCCTTACTCAAAAAGCGTACGTATTCCCTGGTGATATGTGATTCCTGTGACGTGATCTGCGATTATGATTGGTGAGCAGCAATTTTCGTAGTCGTCACCTTGTATCTACATTTGTAATA
Source organism: Schistocerca serialis cubense (assembly GCF_023864345.2). NCBI lineage: Eukaryota > Metazoa > Arthropoda > Insecta > Orthoptera > Acrididae > Schistocerca > Schistocerca serialis. The sequence goes on from NC_064642.1 coordinate 134,461,600, forward strand.
AGAATTACACTTCCTAAGAGCTCAGAGACATCAACGCTGTTGTTAAACTGAAATTTGAAAACTAGATAAGTGTTCGACTGTGACCATTACAGCTTAATTTTAAAAAGTAAAACTGGTGTCTTTAAGTAACAAGAAGAAACGTTGGGTTTTATTTACCATCGATAATGAGGTCTGTGGAGATGGAGTATTAGCTACGGTAGGTGATATCGACGCTGGAGTGGTTAAAGGCACCATCCCAGCAGCTGTGTGGCATATTTTGGGCAAAACATCGATAGTCTGGATCAGAATGGCTGATAAGGTGTTGAGCCCTTTTGTCGGATATATATACGTTTCAGTAACTATTACATCTCCTTTGGCAAAAGCCTACAGGTATGCCATTACGACTGGTAGCACTTCAGTTCTTTTTTTTTTACAAATCTGAGTATTCTTCAGCATAGTTTTATACCAGACAACTAAATCTGCGGCACATGGGAATCTACATGAAGTGATTACTTGCCACTGCTCTTCATAATGTCTTCCATCCTATAAACAAAGCTGTGCCTTGTGGTAGCAGAACACATAACTGTTGTTGCTCATCTCTGTTAAGGATGACGGGCGTACATAATTACTACGAAATTTATCCTGCGAAGGAAAATTAGTAATGAATTAAATGCTACTGAATAGTGCAGACGATGTTAAGCAGTTATTTTCTGTGGCTGTTACTGCGAAATGTATGCTGTGTACCTCAAAACTATGTCATCTGAATGGATAAATCTTGATTAGTTTATTGTGAACTTTTTTGTGTGTTCATCTGTATTGTCAGTGGAATATTTGTGCCCGCATGGATGACATTGTATTACGACGTTTTTTTTTTAATTACCATGTGCAGAATAAATTAAGTTCTGAAGCAAAGTTTCATCATCACATGTACTCATTATCACAGAAAGATATGGCTGAGTTGTGTTGTCGCTACTGGCATCAAAGTAATGACATCTGTCTGTTTAGTTGGCTAATTCATGTAATCAGGTATACAGTTGAATTGTTTTTATGCCACATAGGCAGAGAAGTACGACGTAAACACTTGTACCAGTGGCGTATTAGAATGTGAAATGAAGCGTTAAGCTTAAAATATGTATCTGAAGACAACCAACAGCTGAAAGTGACCAACTGCACGGTTAATAAACAGATTACAGCTTAAAATTGCCAAGGCTTTCGTGGCCACTTGTTGACAAACTACCTTTTGGCTTCTGTCTGAAGTTCTTCTGCCGACGTTTATTTGACGATTTTTCTGACGACTTGCTACCGTTGTCAAAGCTTCAGCCTCCTTTGCTTGTTGTGGACTGAAGTCGGAGTCGCGGCCGTAGATTATATTTACTTGACACGCCAACGTCTAAGGGCTTTTCCGTGATCATTTCTGCTGCGGTTCTCTAGTTGCTACGTGCAACGGTCGTTCGTTGCAGCACGAGAATACAGAATCCGTTCATCTTGAGACTTTCTTCTTTTTTGTTGAATCTATTGTCATATTTCTGTATTTCTGTAATTCGTCTGAACAAGTGTGTCTTCTCTATAGCAAGAATTTCGGTGTCGGCGAGTTTTACTATGTTGTGGGTCTCACACAACGCGCGCTCCTCCACGACCGATTTCTCCATTTACCCCACCTGCACTGCCACTTATGTTTGGTGATGCTGGTGCTGATTGATCATCTAGTCACACTGCGCAAACATGGCGTAAAGAGTGTCTTAGATCAGCAAAGAAGAAAAGGAATCCTCAAAATGGCTCAAATGGCTCCAAGTACTATGGACTTAACATCAGAGGTCATCAGTCCCCTAGACTTAGAATTACTTACACCTAACTAACCTAAGGACATCACACACGTCCATGCCCGAGGCAGGATTCGAACCTGCGACCGTAGCAGCAGCGCGGTTCCAGACGGAAGTGCGGACGACTGTTGCAAGTAGCAAGTGAAGAACCACAGCGGAAATGACCACGGGAAAGCCCTTAGACGTTGGCGCGCCAGGTACATATAATATGCGGCACCCGCCGCTGTGGCCGAGCAGTTCTAGGCGCTTCAGACCGGAACCGCGCTGCTGCTACGGTTGTAGGTTCGAAACCTGCCTTGGGCATGGATATGTGTGATGTCCTTAGGTTAGTCAGGTTTAAGTATTCTAAGTCTAGGGGACTGATGACCTCAGATGTTAAGTCCCATAGTGTTTAGAGCCATTTGAACCATTTTTTTAATATTGGGCAGTGCACTAGACTCCAGTCCACTACCAGCAATGGTAGGTGAAGCTTTGAGATTGCCAGCCACTCGCGCTGGGGAAACTGCAGAAAACTCATCAAACAAACACCGGCCGAGGAACCTGCGACAAAAGTCTACAGGTAGTTTGTCGGGATACAGCCTACTTGGATCATGTTTTCATTCTCGAAATGTTCCCTGACCGAGAAGCACAACACGCTACGACTTATGTGTGCAATTAGCCAGTAACAATGAAATTTCACTGAGGGCAATAACAAAATACAACAGTAGTTTCCTGGAACATAAGTCTGCACTACTTTGTTCAGTCTGATGGTCAATCACTGAAGCACTGGAATGTCCTAGCAACTAAACACCGACGTTCCGCTGGAATGTCGTAGCGGGTAACACCGATACTTCACGTGGATGTTCGTACGTGGGCGAAGTCCCAGGAGGCTGTGAAGTCGGGGATGAGGTCACACGAAGATTGATGGGCCACTAGGCATGGTCGGGATTATGAGTAATATAGCTCTCAATTAATCTTTATGTATTTTCTCTTACCTCTCTATAATATTGCCTTCTATTTCGTTTCCCTTGTACAGCCCTTCTATGCGTTCCTTCGACGTTTCAGTGAAGAAGAGAATGTGCGATAATGTAATCACAAGAGCTGAACAACTGTATATATGAGAAGTAAGCTAGGCACACGATAGTGAAGAGATACATTCTGAGGCCAAAAGCTACGGAAAGGGTTGCGTCATTTGAAATATGCCTTTTAAGTCACCCCAATGTTGCAGGAAGATGCAGCGTATGCCGCGAGTGTAGAGGAGTCTGTTAGGGACCGGTGTGCAGCGAATACGGCGGTATGTTGCGCGTTAACTGACTCTGAAAGTGAAATTACAACATGTGCAAGACACTTGGGACATAGGATAAAGGAGATTACATAAGAATTCGGGTTTCTGAGTCAGCAGAGTCTATCTCCAACACCGCAATGACTGTCTGAGCCACCTCACAGGATGACCACAAACAAGTTAGCCTACGAAGGCTTTCCCCGCGTAATAATTGATAATATTCTTCTCGGGTGTGCAGCCGGATCGTAACGTCATCTTGACACAATATCTCAGCGGTCCATCTAGCCGTCATCTTCAGGTGAGAGTGCTGATACACGATCTCGCCGGAACTGACTTCTCAGCGCAAGCGGCGGCCCCTATTTAGGCCGCAGAAGGCCCACAACGCGTGCGCGAGAAGGCCCCGTTACTGCCCTCTAGCGCAAGTAGACATACAGCGGCCCAGTGGTGGAAACAGGCGAAATCGAGATGTCGCTATCAAAAATGAAAAATTATTCCGACGATGAAACACAGACCGTTGCTTTTTAAAGTCTGATAACATCGGGTTCCAAGTCTTACTTGAAAGGTAACCCTTAATTCGATTATCAGTTAATCGAATCTCTACGGATTCTTTTAAAACACAGTCCCAATAGCGAGATGGAGGGGCAACCATTTGTGTCTCATCAAACAGGAACCCGGTGTAATCAGACTTTAAAAAACAACGGTCTGTGTTTCGATCGTCGGAATAATTTTTAATTTGTGATAGCGGTATCTCTACTTCGCCTGTTTCCACCACTGGGCCGCTGTATGTTTACTTGCGCTAGAGGGCAGTTACGGCACCTTCTCGCGCACGCATTGTGGGCCTTCTGCGGCTTATATAGGGGCTGCCGCTTGAGCTGAGAAGTCGGTTCCGGCGAGATCGTGTACCAACACTCTCTCCTGAAGATGGTGGCCAGATGGACTGCTGAAATATTCGTCAAGATGACTTTGTGATCCGGCTGCACACCCGAGAAGAATATTACTACAAACAAGTGTTCTACTCACGGATGTCACGTCGCTTCCACAGAGCCATAAAGAACAATCGACGATCTATCGCGTCTCAGAACCTCCTATTTGAACGTGGAGCGCCAGAAACCCATTTTCAGCAGGTCGGTCCGGAAGCCAATGCACCGCAACCTATAACAGACACGTGTCTGTCTGCTTTCCAGCTATAGGGATTGGACAAAAATATGGAAACACTGCGAGAAATGGTTGCTTCAACGTAAATTCAGATGCTAGCGAAGACTGCTGGTTCCATTGTATCTGCTCAGGAAACTGCACGTGCGCAATATTCCCCAATACGTTGCAACTGTCAGTCGTGGTCAGAGCGGGGTTCCGTGTAGTTGTGAGTGCATATTGTCGGAGTTAAGTGAATTCGAACCTGGACAAATTGTTGGTGCCGCAAGGATGAGTGCTTTCGTAACCAAGGCTGTGGAAGTGTTTTGTGTCTCAAAAGGCACCATATCGAAAATACATAGCAGATAGGAAAAAGAGGCAAAGCTTCATTCGCTAAGCGACAATATGGACGACATTGTGTACCAGTGATCGTTACAGACGGTCACTGAAGAGGATTGTGACGAAAAGTCTTAGGACAATTGCTGCAAAAGTCAGTACAGGACAGAATTTCGCAATAGCGAACTTCGTCAGCAGCACAACAAGGTGAAGAGAGCTAAATAAGCATGGCATTGGAGGGCGAGATGGAATTCCAGAACCACACGTCATTGATGCAAATGAATGCAGCAGAAAAAAGTAGTGCCGAAGCCATAGATCATGGAGTATGGAGAAACTGAAGAGCGTCATTTGGTCGGATGAGTCTTGTTGTACACGATTTCCAACTTCTGGCCGAGTTTACGTCCCAAGAGTGAAAGATGACGGGGGTCGTTCTTGGTCTGGACAACCACTTCGTGGTGTTTCTTGGATCCAGTCGGCACTCAGTAGGGTCGCATTATTATGTGGCCATTTTGGCCAATCAGGTCAGTCAGTGTTTCCCAAGAGTGATGCTGTGTTACAAGACGACATGGCCCCTGTTCACATGGCTCGTATTATCCAGAATGGTTTTGTGAACTCCAGCATGAACTGCCGCATTTCCCATGGCCACCACAGTCAACAGATCTAAATATTATTGAGACTTTGTGGTCTACTTTGGAGAGAAGGGTGCTTGATCGCTATACGTCTCCATCGTCGTTAACTGAACTTTCAAATATTTTGCATGGAAAATGATATAAGATTCCACTGAAAACCATACAGGAAACATACAGGACCTGTATTTATACATTCAGGAACGACGGGAAGATGTTACCAATGCCAAAGATTTTCCTATGCAGTATTATGTATGGTAATTTGTTCTTGGTGTTACGATACTTTTGTCCGTCTCCTGTACAGAATGAGCCAAAAGGAATTTACTTTGGAATGGTATAGAAATGTATTGAGATAATTTACAGATACGGTAGATGTGTCATTTTGTACCAAACAACCTCTAGTTTGATTCATATAGTGCATCAGTTTGCGGGCTTTCTAATAGAAAATGAATGAAATGAGGTGGCTCTCAACTACGTACCCACTGACTCAAAGTTGAAATATTCAAAGTTTTGGCTGGTTTCGTTGTCTGGGGGCTGGGATACGTAGTATCCGCATTACAGGCCAAATACTGCTGAGTCTACAGTATACGATAAGAATACACACATGAATCGAATGGTCGAAGGTTTCTATCACTCGGCAATAGTGAATTATGAATGTAGCATATAAATTTATAAATGAAAGATTGCAATTAAATAAAATCTGCAGGTACTATCTTTACGACTTTAAATGATGAGTAATAGAAGTACTTTTGAGAATGTGGTATATTTCTGTAAAACACTTACTGGTGTCGATGGTCCAGCAATTAAACAAAATATAAGTTGAATAACAGAGAAACAATAGATTCCTACAGCATGTAATTAGTTATGAACAACAACACAGCTCGCGAGATATTCACTTCTAAACGCACACTGTGTCTTCACTGTAGAAGCCACGCAAATCTCACAAGTGCACAAATCGGCACTCCAAAGTATTTCTATCTGCCGCGACCGCGCGCAAACCGTTCCACACACTCCAAGTCTCTGCCGCGACCGAGCGTCCGTCACGCCGTCACGTCCAGCACATTCCGTGTCCTGTCCCGTACCGTCCGTGTCCTGTGTTGTACTGCCCCGAACTCTCCTCCTGCTTCCATCCAGTCTCCCCATTCACGAGCGCTGTGATTGGCTAGAGCGCTCACGCCATGTCTTCAAGCCAACGCACCCACTCTTAACATAATGAAACACATTCGAAATACTGGATTTATGTTTAAATAACTTGAAATTAAGTAAATATTCCTACCGCTGGACCATAAACAAGCTCTAACACACTTTATTACATACATAAACAAATTAAATAAACATATATCAAAGGACTAGAACAAAAGGTAGGCCAGTAGCCTAATGTCTCTGTGCCTTCTAAAACACAATAAATATTTAACAAATTTCTTCATGAATAGTATATATCTGATGTAAACAAAGACATAGATGAATAAATATATTTATAAGCATGCTGCTACCGTTTTTCGTGTAACTGTGGAGTACTTATGGCCTGAGGCGATCGATGGTAATCGGCCACTTTGACCTCCAATAACTTATGTACTATTCAAGTTACATGCCTGCAATTTATACCAATTTAGGTTTACACAAATATCTTTCTAAAGACATGTCGATCGACGAAATGGGACGAAGCTTTTAGATTGTGGAAATTCGTTGCTGGACGTTACTTGTATAATTTATCGTCAGATACCAAACTTTAAACTAATAAAGATATTGGAAATCTCATTACACCATCTGAATCATCATACAAATAATAGTAATGTACATGTTTCTTTTTGATGTATCATTATTCACCTGCCTACTATTAATTTCTATACGAACTGCGAAATGTCTGCCATGATAGTTTTACAAAGTCCGCCATCTTCGGCACTCTCGGCATACAAGTCTCTTTCATTGACACAGCGTCACCATGGAATTCCCAGCCATGCGGCTGGTCGACCCCTCTTGCTTCAGCCAACATCCGGCACCACGTGGTCAGGCTGCCGAGTGGCCTGTGCGGTGGTCGCCAACTCTGAACTTACAATATTTTCAGGACACCACAACTCGCGCGTTACCTAACAAGTTCCCTATTCCAACACCAGGAGTGCCATAGTGCACAGTTATAACGGCTACTTTCACTTGTGCGGAGCGTGCTCGCTATGTGTTTTGGTTTCACGAAACGACCTCTACAACAACTGTTCGGCGAAAACTTCGCGCTGAATACTGTAAGGAACCTCCAAGCAGACCTACAATTTACTCTTCACGCAAGAACTTCGCTGAGACAGGTTGTTCACTGTGACATGATAAATGACCAGGTCGCCCGCGTGTTGATCATTATGTCGAATGGGTCACTGGTATTTTGTATCTGGACATGCTTGAAAACTTTTAATTTCACAGATCGTTGAAGATCACCGAGATGGGATGATTTACTACCAGCAATATGGTGCACCACCTCATTTCCTCACGGACGATCGAGGTTTCCATCGCTTCCCAGGTCTGTGGACCATCCGTGAGGGGGCCAGTCGCTTGGCCACATCGCTCCCCAGACTTGTCACCTGGGTTTCATTAAAGACGGTGTGTATGTTCCTCCCCTACCAAACAATGTAGCCGATGTGAAAAATGGCTGTTGCACAAATTAGCCAGATTTGCTGCAACGTGGTGTAGGAAGAAATTGATTACCGGTGGGATGTTTGCCACATCATAAATGGTAATCACATCGAATCAAAATAACACTTGATTCTCTTAAATGAAAGTTGAGGTATTTTGATACAAAATGACACATCTACCGATTTTGCAAATTATTTCAATAAATTTCTTTATATTCCAAAGACGTAAAGTCCTTTTTGACTCATCCTGTACTATCATGTGTTCAAAAAAGGAATTCTCAGTTGTTTTAGGAACAATCCATACCGGTGTACCATGATTTACAATATTCTCAGATTCTGTTGCTGGTGAAAATGCCTTACATTTCTGATCAAGAGCTGCTCCTAAGAAATTAATAATAATCCAAGCCACACATTTTAATTTAGGAAAACATTATCTGACACATAAACAACTACTCTTTCTTCGTTTTATTCCTCAGTCGAGTAACAGGAGCCGACCGGTTTGTCCGTGCGGTTCTAGACGCTTCAGTCTGGAACCGCGTGACCGCTACGGTCGCAGGTTCGAATCCTGCCTCGGGCATGGTTGTGTGTGATGTCCTTATGCTAGTTAAGTTTAATTAGTTCTAAGTTCTAGGCGACTAATGACCTCAGAAGTTAAGACGCATAGTGCTCAGAGCCATTTGAACCATTTGAGTAACAGGAGGATTATGCAGTTTCTCAGTAAATGTAGTAGAATGTGTTTCCAAGACATCGTAACTAAATTTGACTTCTGGTCGTAAATTCTGGAAGACAAGCAGAGGAACAGCATGCGCTCTGCCTCCACATGTCTCATTAAAGTCAAGTACGTTACCTTCAGAATAAGGCACATTCGCGTTAATGAAGATGGGTGAGAGCCACGTTCCTACGGCGTTTGCTGTAAGAAGATGCACGAGTCCTCCGACTGTAAGGAGTCCCCTCATTTATACGGTGAATGCGGGAGGCAGCTGGCCTTCCTCTACCTGCTTTAAGCTGGTTTACTGAAGAAATTAAATGGCCGCCGCGAAAGGGTGTCCGGCCGCAAGACAGAGTGCTCGTAATTGGAGCCTCCTTGGGAGCTGAGGAGGGGGCGGTGGTGGTGGGAGGGACAGCTCCGCCTCACGCCATCTCCACGACGCTTTACGTACTTGGGCCTTCAACCGCAGCGCTAACCAAGTATCCTCAGTAAAACAGCTGTATTCCAGGCGACCTATGCTGTTCCGTATAAAGGGATTCGCGATAGCGAGTAACATGGTGAAATCAAATACATTCTGACATCAATGGTGACAAGTAAAAATTTGTGACGGACTGGGCACTCGAACTCGTATTTCCCACTTTACGTAGCGCCCCTTTCCACAAAACTCGCTACACTACGCTGGATTGCCGCAAGAGTCCATCCGCACTGAAGTGATCTTAACGTCATGTACCGGGTGATGAAAAAGTCAGTATAAATTTGAAAACTGAATAAATCACGGAATAGTGTAGATAGAGAGGTACAAATTGACACAAATGCTAGGAATGACATGGGGTTTTTTTAGAACCCCAAAAATACAAAAGTTCAAAAATGTCCGACAGATGGGGCTTCATCTGATCAGAATAGCATTAATTGGCATAACAAAGTAAGACAAAGCAAAGATGGTGTTCTTTACAGGAAATGCTCAATATGTCTACCATCATTCCTCAACAATAGCTGTAGTCGAGGAATAATGTTGTGAACAGCACTGTAAAGCATGTCCGGAGTTATGGCGAGGCATTGGCGTCGGATGTTGTCTTTCAGCATCCCTAGAGATGTCGGTCGATCACGATACACTTGCGACTTCAGGTAACCCCAAAGCCAATAATCGCACGGACTCAGGTCGGGGGACCTGGCAGGCGAATCGGGACGAAAGTGGCGGCTGAGCACACGATCATCACCAAACGACGCGCGCAAGACATCTTTCACGCGCCATCCTGCATAAACATCGTACGTTCCAGCAGGTGTTTATTAACCAGGCTGGGGATGATGTGATTCTGTAACATATCGGCGTACCTCTCACCCGTCACTGTAGCAGTTACTGACGTTTTGCTGTCCAGCGTCATCTGTCGGACATTTTGTGAACTTTTTTTTTTTTTTTTTGTTCTAATAAAACCCCATGTCACTCCAAGCATGTGTGTCAATTTTTACCTCTCTATCTACATTATTCCGTGGTTTATTAAGTTTTCAAATGTATACTGACTTTTTGATCACTCAGTATATTTATATATGGTATCTGCTCTTTCGACAAGTCCCAATTACCACACACATATAAACAAGTAAACAGTCGGTTATTTTGAAGTTGATTATCAGTGCATGAGCGTAATGAAGTTCATGAAACTTTGTTTTCATATTCATTATCACGGCATCACCACTAAAGTCTCTCATAATTTAAATTATGTTGAGTAACATACACTGAGTCAAAACATTATGGCCACTGCCCATCCCGAGAATGAACTCCGCGGGGTGGCGTTGCGGGCGCCTGGCGAAATTGTTGCCCGCCGCACGCAGGAACTACGACAAATATACATGCAATAATTAGATAATAAAGAAACACTGACGATAGAAAACATACTCACAACAGCTTTGAAACAACAGATGACCATTGGCGGGTGACAACGTGCACTCTAGTACACGGGGCAGGTTTTTATGCATGAGAGTGGGGAACTCCACTGACATAAAGGTCTTGGACCTGGGACGGAGTATCTCGGACACAGTGAATTTGTCAGCTGTTTATGTGATACTATCGCGACCATTTGTGGAAACTAGTTGAAAGACAGTGACACCCGTGTAACACAGATCACAACGCTATGCGCAGATGATGATCTGTGGCAGTTTCGCTCTCGTCATTATTTTCTTTTCCTGTTTATTTTAGACTATTTTTTGCGGTTATTTGACTATAGAATGTAAGTATTGGAGCTTTACTCATATCTCACGTTTCATTAAGAAATTAATCTGCTGCCTAGAATTAGCTGAGCGGTCTAAGGCGCTGCAGGCATGGACTGTGCGGCTGGTCGCGGTGGAGGTTCGAGTCCTCCCTCGGGCATGGGTGTGTGTGCTTGTCCTTAGGATAATTTACGTTACGTAGAGCGTGAGCTTAGGGACTGATGACCTTAGCAGTTAAGTCTCATAAGATTTCACACACACAAATAAATCTGACTAAGTACCTAATACAAATTCGTGTGCCTTTTTTTACTTTTCCAATATTATAGTTTCTCAGCTAAAGAATTAAAAGTTTCACCTTGAAGTAATAACAATACAAGTAAAATTACTTTCTTTAGGTGTTCTTTTGCATAACACACTTCCCTAACAGGGGCTACGCTCATTCACTCTCGTTAAAACAGTTAAGTTTGTTTCACCTTCACACAAGTAACCTTTATTATCTTGCGTTTCAGCAATAATGAAGCAGGTAATCACTGATGATGGAAGCCTTTACATCTAAGTTCTACTAGAAATACGTTTCTCCGTGATAGTTACTGACTCGCAAACACGACACTGTTATCAACCATAAATCACTTAATTAATCCTTCGCATATTTCCATGAAATAATTGAATTCCTAAAACAATTTTCTTCTACAAACTTACGTAACACTTTCAACTATTAATTCCACTTTCTACCAAATTCTTCCTACTGTTTACCCAGGACGCGGTTACGCTCAACCTCTCCTAAAGGGAATTCGTCACCGACTCTCCTTACGGTTGGAGCATCGAAGTGCCGTACATCGATATATCGGATTCAATTACGGAGAATTTTTAATCGCTATTTGTCCAACCAATCTACCGTTAACATCGATATTGTGTGGCGATATAATTGGATATTGTTGTTATCACTATCTAACTCATAATACTGAAAATACAACTTTGCTTTCTTTTTAATACGGAAATACTTACAGCATACGAACGATACTTACAGTTTTTTGCTTTGAAGTTCTTAGAGAAGTATTGACAGTTGTCAGATGTGCATTTTCGTAACCTACCCTCAGTCGAAAGTACGGTTGGCAGAAATATTGGAAATGTGGAATTTAAAAAAAAAAGAAAGAGAATAACTTTAGACACTGAAGAAACTTTCCCAGAATAGTCAGTATAATTACGAATTCAACCACCAGAGCTGGTAGAAGATAACATATTCATAACTGGTGTGAAATACATCAACCTTATTCCAGTCTGTATCAGACAGCTAGGAAATATTTATCTGTTATAGTGACTTCAGTTCCAACAGAAAGACTATTTCCAACGGATAGTTGAACGGTTTCTGCTCAAAGAAGTAGACTAAAAGCAGAAAATGCCAAATAATTAATTTTTTCATTTGTTTAGAAAATAATTTTTGGAACATAATTCTTTCATTTTATTTTCCGGTTTATGAGTGAATTTTCCTATTTTTTCATCTGGCGCGTTAGAGCTTTTTTATTTTTTCCTAGAATTCCTCTATTTATGCGGAAAATACTTTTATTTTTCTCACATTTTTAAATTTCATGTGCAAGTACACTCCTGGAAATTGAAATAAGAACACCGTGAATTCATTGTCCCAGGAAGGGGAAACTTTATTGACACATTCCTGGGGTCAGATACATCACATGATCACACTGACAGAACCACAGGCACATAGACACAGGCAACAGAGCATGCACAATGTCGGCACTAGTACAGTGTATATCCACCTTTCGCAGCAATGCAGGCTGCTATTCTCCCATGGAGACGATCGTAGAGATGCTGGATGTAGTCCTGTGGAACGGCTTGCCATGCCATTTCCACCTGGCGCCTCAGTTGGACCAGCGTTCGTGCTGGACGTGCAGACCGCGTGAGACGACGCTTCATCCAGTCCCAAACATGCTCAATGGGGGACAGATCCGGAGATCTTGCTGGCCAGGGTAGTTGACTTACACCTTCTAGAGCACGTTGGGTGGCACGGGATACATGCGGACGTGCATTGTTCTGTTCGAACAGCAAGTTCCCTTGCCGGTCTAGGAATGGTAGAACGATGGGTTCGATGACGGTTTGGATGTACCGTGCACTATTCAGTGTCCCCTCGACGATCACCAGTGGTGTACGGCCAGTGTAGGAGATCGCTCCCCACACCATGATGCCGAGTGTTGGCCCTGTGTGCCTCGGTCGTATGCAGTCCTGATTGTGGCGCTCACCTGCACGGCGCCAAACACGCATACGACCATCATTGGCACCGAGGCAGAAGCGACTCTCATCGCTGAAGACGACACGTCTCCATTCGTCCCTCCATTCACGCCTGTCGCGACACCACTGGAGGCGGGCTGCACGATGTTGGGGCGTGAGCGGAAGACGGCCTAACGGTGTGCGGGACCGTAGCCCAGCTTCATGGAGACGGTTGCGAATGGTCCTCGCCGATACCCCAGGAGCAACAGTGTCCCTAATTTGCTGGGAAGTGGCGGTGCGGTCCCCTACGGCACTGTGTAGGATCCTACGGTCTTGGCGTGCATCCGTGCGTCGCTGCGGTCAGGTCCCAGGTCGACGGGCACGTGCACCTTCCGCCGACCACTGGCGACAACATCGATGTACTGTGGAGACCTCACGCCCCACGTGTTGAGCAATTCGGCGGTACGTCCACCCGGCCTCCCGCATGCCCACTATACGCCCTCGCTCAAAGTCCGTCAACTGCACATACGGTTCACGTCCACGCTGTCGCGGCATGCTACCAGTGTTAAAGACTGCGATGGAGCTCCGTATGCCACGGCAAACTGGCTGACACTGACGGCGGCGGTGCACAAATGCTGCGCAGCTAGCGCCATTCGACGGCCAACACCGCGGTTCCTGGTGTGTCCGCTGTGCCGTGCGTGTGATCATTGCTTGTACAGCCCTCTCGCAGTGTCCGGAGCAAGTATGGTGGGTCTGACACACCGGTGTCAATGTGTTCTTTTTTCCATTTCCAGGAGTGTATAATTAATCCTATCTTTAAACCAAAATATTTCACTTCGATATACCGAAATAGCGGTACTTTTCTATACATAATCGTTGATTTCAATATGAAATGCATATAAATTTGAAATACATCGGGTATCGACATTTATATTTCGATGTCTCATCTCTAACCCTCTTATACATGCCAAGACAGCACCTGACCATCAGCACTGGGGCAATGTTGTCCTCATACCCCAAGAGAGTGCTCTCTCATAGAAAAGGCGCGCTTGGCTGCTGAAGTTCCAGACGGCAGTGATAAGTATGGAGGACAATATCAACACATGACAACATCAAACACAACGTTAGTCCAACAGAATGCGATGCTGTTGTATGCGAAAGTGTTTCAGATCAGACGGTTCAGCACAGACTGTTAAAGAAGGGCCCCGCGCTAAACAATCTCTAGGTGTTCCCACACTGACCAAACGACAGTTGCGATTTCAGTGGGTACGAAAACATCGAGATTTGACCGTGGGTCAATGAAAATTTTTAGCCTGGTCGGATGAATCACATTTCACATTACAGCTGATAGATGGCAGGGTTCGTATACGCAATTCATTTACATGCAATGATTACAAGATACCGTACATGAGTAAAGCAAGCTGTATTCGGCACGAATGTTTTGTTCTCTTTTTTGTTTTGTTTTGTCCTTTTTTAACCCATAAAGATGCTTGGATGAAAGCTTCTATTTCTACAACAGAGTCATAATGTCTGGCCTCTGAAGATGCTCCAGGATCCTGAAACAGATGGGCGTCAGAGATATTCCATATTTGTCCACTTTTGTCAACATGAATGATCCGCGCTCTTCGTTGCGATAGGAAGAAGGAAGGAAGGAAGGTCAGAGTTTCATGTCCAGTCGACGACGATATCTTCTGAGATGGAGCACAACTCGGACTGGAGGATGATAGAGAAAATCGGCCGTCTCCTTTAGACGGAACCATTTCGGCAGTCGCCTTAAATGATTTAGCGAAATTATGGAAACCTAAATCTGGACGGCTGATCGAGGATTCGAACCATCGTCCTCCAGAATATGTGTCCAGAGTCGTACCACGACACCATGTCGCTCGTTCGCTGCCCTAAAGATTCGCGACCAGCTTGAGCTGGGCAAGTGTCCATTTCCGCAACGTGCTTAACACAAAACATAATAGAAATTCTCCGGCCCCTGGTACCTTGTCTGCTTTCAGCAATTCCAGGGCCCGGCGAAATTTCTATTAAATTTTACGTTAAGTACGTTGCGGAAATGGAGCCTTGGCCAGCTCATGCTTGTGGAGAGTATCTAGTGCAGCGAACGAGCGAGATGGTATCGTAGTATAGTGGGATGCTTGTATCAATACCATTTGTGAGTCTAAAAGGCGGTGTCGTCATGCACGAATATATTTTTAAATTATGAATTGCATAATTCGCCTTTCAGTCTGCTGGATAGACCGTTGGGCGCGTTCGTTGATTTTATATATTGTAAGAACGTCCTAGGATTTTCGTCATTACCTGACTGTTGAAGTTTTCGTGGGCTTCGCATGGATATAGAAGCTGCCATTAAGTTTCCCAACAGTCCCTTTTATAGCGACAGTTTAGTTAGAAACTTGTGTTCCAGTCTCCTAATGGTATCATAAAACCAAGGAGGGTCTTTGCCGTCTATTACTATTTATTTGTCCCATTATCTATAGCAGTTTATGGCCTATAACCACCATTGATATGCATTTGTCTGATTAGATATAGTCTTCAGTTCGTCTTTTAAGTAGGTTGTTAGTGAACTTCAGTTAGATCAAATACAAAACTCTTTTAGCCTTCGTGACAACTTCAGTAGTAGCAGTAATATCTATTTCATCGGCAAGTCCGTCTGCAGTGAAGAAAAATATTTCTCTAGTATGTTGCCTGCCAGACTGGTTGTCCATGTCAGTAGTCAACCAATATTTTCAGTCTTACTTCTTTAAGACTGCTTGTCCGCTGCATTTCGTGATGTATCTGTAGTTTTCCCAACCGATGATTTAATGTTTTATACAAAACTCTTGAAAAAGTAATGTACTCAAGACTAGCTTCACATATTTGTAAAAATGAAGTACTGAGAAAATGTCAGTTTAGTTTTCAGAAAGGTTATTCAATAGAAAATGCTGTATATGCTTTCAGTGATCAAATATCAAATGCTCTGAATAACCGAACATCATCCATTGGGATATTTTGCAACCTCCCAAAGGCTTTTGACTGTGTGAATTATGAAATTCTTCTAGATAAAGAAACTGGAAGCGGTCTTGATCACTTAACTTCTTTAATAGTGACCGGTTTCGATCTTTTTATCAGATCATCTTCGGACTATAAATGTCTGCCGGAGGCAGTGGTTCATGGCAATCCTGTTGTTTGTGGCTGCCAACAAGAGGATTGCCATACGCCACTGTCTCCAGCAGACATTCATGGTCCAAAGATGATCTGATAAAGAGATCGATACCTGTCACCATTAAAAAAGTTAAGTGATCATGACTGCTTCCAGTTTATTTATAATAATTACAGATTGCTGTTTCCCTATATAAGAACTATGTTCTTTAAAATATTCTAGATAAGGATAAGTACTGCACAGATAGTTTAATTCATATTTAACTGGAACAACGCAGTAGGTTGAAATTAATTGTGCAGATAACCTGCTAAAAATCAACACAGTCCTCTAACTGGGGAGGTATTAAGAATGGTGTCCCGCAGGGTTCAGTCTTGGGTCCCTTGTTTTTCTTAGTATATATTAATGACTTGCCACTCTATATTCATGATGATGCAAAGGTAGTTCTTCTAGCTGATGATACAAGTGCGGTAATCACACCCGAAAAACAAGAATTAGCTGAGGAAATTTTAAATAATGTCTCTCAGAAAATTATTGTTTCTCTGTAAATGGACACTCATTACATTGTGAGAAAGCACAGTATATACAATTATTTATAGTAAATGGCATAACACCATTGATAAATATAGACTTTACGCAGAAGTCTGTTGCTAAGGCAGAATATTCAAAATTTCTTGGATGGCATAGATGAGAAACTGAGTTGGAAGGAACACATTGATAATCTGCTGAAACAGTTAGGTTCAGCTACTTATGCTATTAGGATTATTGCAAATTTTTGTGATAAACGTATCAGTAAATTAGCCTACTATGCCTATTTACATTCACTGCTTTCATATGGCATCATGTTTTCGGGTAATTCATCATTAAGAGAATAAGTGTTCATTGCACAAAAGGATGTAGGCAGAATAATAACTGGAGATCACCCAGAGTCACCTTGCAGATATTTATTTAAGGAACTCAAGATATTCACAGCACCTTCCAAATAAATAGATTCACTTAAGAAATTTGTTATTACTAACTCATCCCAATACAAAAATAATAGTGAAATGCGTGGTTACAAAACTAGAGGAAAGGATGATCTTCATTATTCTGGGTTAAATCTGTCTTTGCCACAGAAGGGGTTGAGCTATGCTGCTACAAAAATCTTTGGTCATTTGCCAAATAGCGTTAAAAGACTGACAGACAGACAACCAACATTTTAAAAAAATTAGAAGAATTTCCGAATGACGACTGCTTCTACTTCATACAAGAAGTTTTAGATACAAAGTAGTAAGTGCTATTTTACGTGCAGGGTGGCTCATTGACAGTGACCGGGCCAAATATCTCACGAAATTAGTACCAAACGAAAAAATAAGAAGAACAAATCTGATCGAGCGTGATGGAGGAAAACAGATGGCGCTATGGTGGGCCCACTAGATGGCGCTGCCATAGGGTCACATTGATAGAAACTGCTTTTTTAGATAGGTATCCTCATTTTTATTACATATTCGTATAGTACATAAATAAATATGAATGTTTGATTTGGAACATTGGTTTCGCTTTGTGATGGATGGCTCTGTAATATTCCAACACTTATATAATAAGCGTCACCCATTTAGATGAACAGTTGGTAACAATGTGGTTTTTTAAATTAAAACACAAAAAGTAGTTACGTTTGGACTTTATTTCTGTTGTTCCAATGTGATAAATTTACTTTTGTGACCTTATCATAAATTATGGGAATGCATGCTGTTACTACGTGAGCAACCGTAATAACCTCATTAATGTAATAAATGCGCAACATTATGTCCTTCAACTTCAATGTATTTGGCAATACGAGTGATGAAATTCCGCTCAACATCGAGTAGATTGCCTTCAATAATTGTAGCACATGCATTGACAATGCGCCGACGCATATTCTCAGGCGTTGTCTGTGGATCACGGTAAAAAATATCTTTCAATTTTCCTCAAAGAAATAAGTCCGGAGATGTAAAATCCGGTGAACGTGTAGGCCATGGTATTGTGTTTCTACGACCAATCAACCTGTCATTAAATATTGTGTTTAATACCGCTTCAACTGTACGCATGCTATGTGCCAGACATCCATCATGTTGGAAGTACATCGCCATTCTGTCATGCAGTGAAACATCTTGTAGTAACATCGGTAGAATATTACGTAGGAAGTCAGCATACATTGCACCAATTAGATTGCCATCGATGAAACAAGGGCCAATTATCCTTCCTCCAATAATGCCGCACCATAGATTAACCCGCCAGGGTCCCTAATGTTCCATTTGTCGCAGCCATCTTGGATTTTCCGTTGCCCAACAGTGCACTTTATGCCGGTTTACGTTACCTCTGTTTGTGAATGACGCTTCGTCACTAAATAGAACTCTTGAAAAAATAGTTTTCGGATCGTAATTTATTTTGTGCCCAGGGGCAAAATTTTGCACGACGTTCAAAATCATCGCTATGCAATTGCTGGTGCATAGAAGTATGGAAGGGTGAAATGTATGATGATGTAGAATTCTCGAAACCGACGTTTCTCAGATTCACAATTCCCGCTCAGTTTGTCTGCTGCTGATGTGTGGATTAGCCTCAACTACAGCTAAAACACTTATTTGGGCATCTTCATTTATTGCAGTTATTGGTTGCGTCTTCTTCTTAGCTAAACACTTCCGGTTTCTTTCAATAAATTAACTATCCGACTAAAGATCCGGACATTTGGATGCTGTCTGTCAGGATAACGATCAGCATACACAGCACAAGTTTGTTGGGCATTTTGATCACAATAGCCAGAAATAAACGCCATATCTACCTTTTCTACAACTGTTCAACATTCCATTTTAACAAGATTATGTCTTCCGCGTAATTATTATGACTGGACAAGAGTATTATCACACCGAATTTAAATAATGAATTGCACACAGTGCTATCGGATGTGTTGCTACGTTTATGAGAATATTACAGCGCCATACATCACAAAGCGAAACAAATGTTCCAAATCAAACATTCCTATTTTTTTAAAAAAATGCGGTTTCTATCAATTTGACCTATGGCAGCGCCATCTAGTGGCCCATCCATAGCGTCATCTGTTTTCCCTCGTCACGTTCGAACAGATTTGTTCTTCTTATTTATTTTCGTTTGATGCCAATTTCGTGTGATATTTGGCCCAGTCACTATCAATGGACCATCCTGTAGATGTGAAGTAGTAACTGTAATATATATTCATTCATCTATTTAATAGAAAGAGTACTCTTTAAGAAATTCTTTTAGTGTATTTTTAAATAAATAAATAATAGATTTCTAATCCTATTTGGTAATTGACCAAAGATTTTTGTCGCCATATAATTTACCACTTTCTGTGCTAAAGTCAAATTTAACCCAGAATAGTGAAGATCATCCTTTGATCTAGTGTTGTAGCTATGCACTTCGCTATTATTTTTGAATTAGTTTGGGTTATTAATAGAATATATATATATATATATATATATATATATATATATATATATATATATAATTATTGGTGTTTTGCCCTTTAAAAGCGCAGTTGGACTAAACTACGTGGCCAATTCCTATTGCTGCCTCCTTTGCTGCGCTAACTTCCCTCATTCACTCACTGTGTTTCTGTTTCCGGTCCTCTGTCCGTGATTCTTGTCGGCTTCGTGTCTTCGGCTTTATCTCGGTTGCCTTTTTGGTTGCCCATATTTCTTTCATCTTCCGGCTGTGATCTTGTTTGCGTTCTTCGGTCTATTTCACGCCTATTCATTTGTCACAGTGTATCTCCTGTAGATTACTTTTCTTCATGATGTTTCTGAATTTCATTTTGTCGTTTATTGTGTCTGGTGTATATATACATATACGTAGTGTAATGAAAACTTATGTTAACTTGACACGTTCCACATCATTACGAAATGTCATATTCATGATCTATGGAACAAGTGTTAATGTACTGTAATGTCAGCCTGTGCTGCTACAGTATATTAGGAGTACTTCCATTATATCAAGATTCAGTTATCTTTAAAGAGATCTGCGACAGGCGTGAGTGAATCTGGTAGAAATATATGTTTACTTATCTAAATCCAATGGCCCCGATTGTCCATATGAGCTGGCAATTGGAACTATTTAGGTTTCTCTCTAGAGTCAATGTTTCTACTTGTTGTTATGAACGTTCATGGAGAGTCCGAAAGAGTTTCCACCTCATGCAGATAATATTCTGATTATGTATCTCAGATTCGAACCAATTCTCAATCCTTAATATGGTACAGGATGCCTACTTCAGCTAGAGAAATATATTTAGGGACACTGCAGCGAGTACTCTAGAAGTTAAATACAAGTACAGTAGTCAGTGCGTCATCGATCCGATCTGTTACAGTTATTGCGTTATCTGATACTGGTTTTTCTATTGAGTTTCTTGGAGCTTCTCCAAACCTAAAATAAAATCATATAGACTCCACAGACAGTGTTCCACCCCAGTGGTCCTCCCGGGGTATAACCACCTACCGATGCCGATTTTACACATACCCGCAGTGTAGATTAGATCGAGAAACCTAAAGTCGCTCTTATCACAAAACCTACGCAACTTCTGCTTTTGAACGTCCACAATGTTTCGTCACAGAGGCCTCTGATCAGTTTTCGGAACAATGCTGCAAATAGATAATTGTGCTGAGGCCACGCATGAGACTGGCTTCCACCAGTCTCCGTAATGAACTGACAATGACCTCAGAATCAATGTGCCGGACGCCGTTGGTTCCGACGTGTGTGAAGATATACAGCTGAATGCAACCTGTGCTCTCTGTTGGTCCCAGGATGGCCTCTTCCATTGCTATTGCTGCTCTCAGAATACTCACCAAGTGCACGTTATTCCCTCACGTAATGCCATTTCCATAAGAGGGGCCATCACGCATCTAATATGGCAAACGCCTACCATGAACAATCCCATCTATCTCTTTGGTGGGTGCCCTGATTTTATGACAGGAGAAACCACTGCTTCTGTAAGAGACGCAATACCCACTGGTTCCGTCTCACCAACTAACCTGCGAAAGGATCCTGATACACAACCGCTGACTGACCACTTGGTGCCATATCGAAGCTACTTCCGAAACACTTTGTAAAGTAGCTGGAAAGTTCCGCAGCACGTATTCAGCGGAAGACCGCGATTCAACTGCGTCATGCGACTCAATTCATAGCAGGCTTACGAAGCTAGTTGACAGTCCCAAAACTGTTTCCATGAACATTATGTGCCATTCATACGAACATCGTCAGTTAATTTCTGTGAACACATTGTAAACCCAGCACTGGGTTGGGCGGGTCACTTGCAGCAAGATTGTGTTGTGTTCTGGAAACTTTCATCGGCCCACACAAAGCTAGCGCAAATTCTTTCATTATATTCCTATAAATAACAGGCCCTTAGACTTTTCACGGTTAAAGTGAGCCAAGGTTTCTCTATTTCTCAATAGAAACTACCATTTCATTGTGGAGACGCTTTATTTTTCAGTGTCGTATTGGACCAAGTCCGTAGCCAAATTTTCATCCTCCAGATGGCATTAGACCTTTTTCTTTCAAAACTTTTTTTCAACAGTTGTAGTGTACCTAGTCCACAACAGTGTTGCTACGAAGCTAACAGATTCATGGTTTTGCGGATATATTTTGTCGTCAAACTGAATTGCAAGGTTTCTGAAGTACGTGTGGTGTATTGGAGCTGCCTATGATAGGAATGACTTCATATCGGTTATTACTTATTTTCCAAATTCGTCTCCCAGAAATATGTGCACATATCTTTGAAAGTAGCCTTAAATCCAGTTTTTAAGGGGAACACTTTTTCAAAATTTACCCACTGTATTTTCATGTACTTGACAGAAGTGTTTTGCTAACCGGGCAACATAATAATTAATAACAGATAACGGCATAGATAATCTATGCTACAATATAAAGACAAGTCCTTGTTTGACGGTAACATCAATAATTTAGGAAAGTACTTGATCGGTTTACTTCAGAATTTTACACAAACTTCTAACGAACATTCGGACGGACAAAGGCTGTATATATCTTAATACATAGGCTCTTTATTTTTAACTGAAGACATTGAAATATGTCTAACACTACACAAGGAATCCAAAAAAGTTATAATTCCAATTTGTCTGTCTCTCGAACCATCACCCCACCCCGTGCGTGGGTGGTGGGGGCAACTTTGAAATCTTCAGTAGGAACCCCCGTTTTTATTGCAGATTACGATTCTACGGAAAAATCTACTTACGTTTTTGTCTGAAGCATTTTATTCGTTTCGCCACAGATGGCGCTGTAATCGGAGGAACAGAAATGGATGCGCAATCGTAGTTTACGACATGCTGCTCAATGGCCATTGAATATCCAATAGCATATAGGATCCCACTTCCACGTTGCGAGGATAGGCCAGGGAGGTATTTCATATCGTCTAATTGGAAACCCGACTCGCAACATTGTATTCCTCCAATATACTGAAAAGGGACTGCTCAACGCGCCACCGTGGTCGTGCAGCGAACTACCACGTATCGTAGTAGGCAGTACACTGCGACCGGATGTCACGTATCGCACAGATAGCAGCTCTAGACACTAAAATACTTGTGCAATGCATATTGCCTTCACAGCTACCTAACATTTGTAAAACAGAAGTGCAAGCGGACGATGAATGTTGCAACTACAGAAGAAAAGATTGGAATGATCATGATTTACGGAAAATGTAGGAGAAACGTTGTGGCTGCTGTTGCCTTGTATGTTGAATGTTTTCTAGCGAAAGCTCGTTCTCGTTCGTTGAGAACTCCTTTATAGCTGAAGGCAGCGTGCAGACATGAAAACGGAAATGATGCAAACGTATTACACGAGAAGCTAATGAAATAGCTGTACTAGCGGCAGTGCACCAGAACTCACAGATAAGCGCCCAGCAATTGCACTGCGATTCCGGTATGTCCGTAGGCAGTGTTGTCACAATATTCCATCATCATATCATCCACACCACGTGTCACTGCATCAAAAACTTCGTGCTGCCTATTTCAATAACGCGGTATTGTTTTGTGAATGGGCACGTCAACAAATACAAGCGACTCCAAATTCTGTTTTCCGATGAGTCTACACTGCCCTCCATAGGGTTGGAAACACTATGCTGCGTATTACAACGGAGAAAGATGGAACTGATCTATGTGAGTTATGGTTACAATACGGAATACCAAGCTCAAATAACGGTTAATAATGACACGTACAGTATTCTACACTTAATTATTGTACATATACATACGTATTGGAACAGACTACTCGTAGTATTGCTCCGTTATATGTAAACCGACGTTACCTGTCCAAGCAGCTCTACTAAACACGCTAGGTGGCGCGAGTAGACCGCATGGCTATGTAGAGGTACGTTGTTTACATTTCTGTTCCCTTGTAGTTGCGTTTGCATAAAGGTATAACACGCCGCGAAAGTAATTGGTTCAAATGGCTCTAAGCACTACGGGACTTAACATTTGAGGTCATCAGTCCCCTAGGCTTAGAACTACTTAAACCTATATAACATAAAGACATCACACACACCCATGCCCGAAGCAGGATTCGAACCTGCCACCGTAGCAGCAGCGCGGTTCCGGACTGAAGCGCCTAGAGCCGCTCGGCCACAGCGGCCAGCGCGAAAATAATTGAAAATGGCGCCAAAGTGCCATATTCCTTATGAATCACGGGTAATGATAATCACTTTGCACCAAGAAAGCAATAGTGTCCGTCAAATAGCAAAGGAACTGATGATTTCCATCAGCAGAGTTGTCAAAACCATACACCGGCATCGAGAAACATGCTCCTATGGAGATCGTCCTTTCTCAGGAGCACCCAGGAAAATATCAGAACGTCAGGAAAAGTGTTTGATAGTTACCAGTAAACGTAACAGATTAAAAGCTGCCCGTGAGTTGACTGCTGAACTAAACGCAACGAGGGTTACACCGGTGAGCGAGTCAACAGTGAGACGACGCCTGGCAGACAACCTCCGAGGTTATGTAGCAACAAGGAAACCGCGGTTGCGCTCTGTTAACAAGAAGAAAAGGTTTCAGTGGGCTAAGACACACCAACATTGGACAGCGGGGGATTCGGGAAGGGTCTTATTCACTGATGAATCCAAGTTCAAAATATTTGGAAGTAAATGTCGTCAATTTGTACGCCGTTTACCCTGTGAACGCTTGAATCCTCAGTGTGTAATTTCAACTGTAAAGCATGCAGGGGGGTCTGTGATGGTATGGTGATCCTTTGGAGAGAATAAAGTAGGAGATTTGGTGAAAATAGATGGAAAAATGAACCAGAGATCTTAATAAACATTTGGAAAATAACAAAATGCATTTCTATACTGTATTTCCTTTCGATTGCCGGTCGTGGTAGCCGAGCAGTTCTAGGCACTTCAGTCCGGAACCGCGCGGCTGCTACGGTCGCAGTTCCGAATCCTGCATCGGGCATGGATGTGTGTGATGTCCTTAGGTTAGTTAGGTTTAAGTACATCTAAATTTAGGCGACTGATGACCTCAGCTGTTAAGTCCCATAGTACTTAGAGTCATTTGAACCATCCTTTGCCGGCCGGAGTGGCCGTGCGGTTCTAGGCGCCACAGTCTGGAACCGAGCCAACGCTACGGTCGCAGGTTCCAATCCTGCCTCGGGCATGGATGTGTGTGATGTCCTTAGGTTAGTTAGGTTTAATTAGTTCTAAGTTCTAGGCGACTGATGACCTCAGAAGTTAAGTCGCATAGTGCTCAGAGCCATTTGAACAATTTTATTGAACCATCCTTTCGATTGTCTATAATTACTAGATGTTTGCAAACTTATGGAGGGTAGTGTACATTCAGAAACCATGGAAGCGTTAACCGGCATAGTGTGTAGTGTAGACAATCCCCACTGGTTACGGCAACTTGATCTTCAACGTATTTCGCCGGTTAATGTACGGTGCGACATCAGTGGAAACAAACTCATTGGTCCGTATTTCATCGACGGCGCGTTGAATGGACGCAAATACGAACGTTTTTTAGAATAGTTACTACCGGTACTACTGAAGGATATTACCCTAGATGTTCGACAACGTATGTGGCTTCAGCATGACTGCTGCCCAGCTCATCACGCAATTGAAGCACAGGAAGTATTAGACCGTGGGTGGTGGATCGACTGAGGTGGCCCTATTAATTAGCCCAATATCTAGCGGGATTTCTTTCTGTGGGGATATTTAAAAGACAAGGCGTACCAGCAAGTTCCAATAGACCGTGAAGACATGGTCGACCGCATCAGAAACGCCTGTGCTGACATTCCCGCAGATATGCTTCTCTCCTGCGTTGTTGTTGTGGTCTTCAGTCCTGAGACTGGTTTGATGCAGCTCTCCATGCTAATCTATCTTGTGCAAGCTTCTTCATCTCCCAGTACCTACTGCAACCTACATCCTTCTGAATCTGTTTAGTGTATTCATCTCTTGGTCTCCCTCTACGATTTTTACCCTCCACGCTGCCCTCCAATGCTAAATTTGTGATCCCTTGGTGCCTCAGGACATGTCCTACCAACCGATCCCTCCTTCTAGTCAAGTTGTGCCACAAACGTCTCTTCTCCCCAATCCTATTCAATACCTCCTCATTAGTTACGAGATCTACCCACCTAATCTTCAACATTCCTCTGTAGCACCACATTTCGAAAGCTTCTATTCTCTTCTTGTCCAAACTACTTATTGTCCATGTTTCACTTCCATACATGGCTACACTCCATACAAATTCTTTCAGAAACGACTTCCTGACACTTAAATCTGTACTCGATGTTAACAAATTTCTCTTCTTCAGAAACGCTTTCCTTGCCATTGCCAGTCTACATTTTATATCTTCTCTACTTCGACCATCATCAGTTATTTTGCTCCCCAAATAGCAAAACTCCTTTACTACTTTAAGTGTCTCATTTCCTAATCTAATTCCCTCAGCATCACCCGACTTAATTCGACTACACTCCATTATCCTCGTTTTGCTTTTGTTGATGTTCATCTTATATCCTCCTTTCAAGACACTGTCCATTCCATTCAACTGCTCTTCCAAGTCCTTTGCTGTCCGTGACAGAATTACAATGTCATCGGCGAACCTCAAAGTTTTTATTTCTTCTCCCTGGATTTTAATACCTACTCCAAATTTTTCTTTTGTTTCCTTTACTGCTTGCTCAATATACAGATTGAATAACATCGGGGAGAGGCTACAACCCTATCTCACTCCCTTCCCAACCACTGCTTCCCTTTCATGTCCGTTGACTCTTATAACTGCCATCTGGTTTCTGTACAAATTGTAAATAGCCTTTCGCTCCCTGTATTTTACCCGTGCCACCTTTAGAAATTGAAAGAGGGTATTCCAGTCAACATTGTCAAAAGCTTTCTCTAGGTCTACAAATGCTAGAAACGTAGGTTTGCCTTTCCTTCATCTTTCTTCTAAGATAAGTCGTAAGGTCATTATTGCCTCACGTGTTCCAACATTTCTACGGAATCCAAACTGATCTTCCCCCAGGTCGGCTTCTACCAGTTTTTCCATTCTTCTGTAAATAATTCGTGTTAGTATTTTGCAGCTGTGACTTATTAAACTGGTAGTTCGGTAATTTTCACATCTGTTAACTCCTGCTTTCTTTGGGATTGGAATTATTATATTCTTCTTGAAATCTGAGGGTATTTCGCCTGTCTCGTACATCTTCCTCACCAGATGATAGAGTTTTGTCAGAACTGGCTCTCCCAAGGCCGTCAGTAGTTCTAGTGGAATGTTGTCTACTCCCGGGGCCTTGTTTCGACTCAGGTCTTTCAGTGCTCTGTCAAACTCTTCACGCAGTATCATATCTCCCATTTCATCTTCATCTACATCCTCTTCCATTTCCTGAATATTGTCCTCAAGTACATCGCTCTTGTATAGACCCTCTATATACTCCTTCCACCTTTCTGCTTTCCCTTCTTTGCTTAGAACTGGGTTTCCATCTGAGCTCTTGATATTCATACAAGTGGTTCTCTTTTCTCCAAAGGTCTCTTTAATTTTCCTGTAGACAGTATCTATCTTACCCCTAGTGAGATAAGCCCCTACATCCTTACATTTGTCCTCTAGCCATCCTTGCTTAGCCATTTTGCACTTCCTGTCGATCTCATTTTTGAGACGTTTGTATTCCTTTTTGTGTGCTTCATTTACTGCATTTTTATATTTTCTCCTTTCATCAATTAAATTCAGTATTTCTTCCGTTATCCAAGGATTCCTACTAACCCTCGTCTTTTTACCTACTTGATCCTCTGCTGCCTTCACTACTTCATCCCTCAGAGCTACCCATTCTTTTTCTACTGTATTTCTTTCCCCCATTTGTGACAATTGTTCCCTTATGCTCTCCCTGAAACTCTGTAAAACCTCTGGTTTAATCAGTTTGTCCAGGTCCCATCTCCTTAAATACCCACCTTTCTGCAGTTTCTTCAGTTTTAATCTACAGTTCATAACCAATAGATTGTGGTCAGAGTCCACATCTGCCCCTGGAAATGTCTTACAATTTAAAACCTGGTCCTAAATCTCTGTCTTACCATTATATAATCTATCTGATACCTTCTAGTACCTCGAGCATTTCTTCCATGTGTACAACCTCCTTTTATGATTCTTGAACCAAGTGTTAGCTATGATTAAGTTATGCTCTGTGCAAAATTCTACCAGACGGCTTCCTCTTTCATTTCTTTCCCCCAATCCATATTCACCTACTATGTTTCCTTCTCTCCCTTTTCCTACTCTCGAATTCCAGTCACCCATGACTATTAAATTTTCGTCTCCCTTCACTACCTGAATAATTTCTTTTATCTTATCATACATTTCATCAATTGCTTCTTCATCTGCAGAGCTAGTTGGCATATAAACTTGTACTACTGTAGTAGGCATGGGCTTCTTGGCCACTATAATGCGTTCACTATGCTGTTTGTAGTAGCTTACCTGCACTCCTATTTTTTTATTCATTATTAAACCTACTCCTGCATTACCCCTACTTGATTTTGTATTTATAACCCTGTATTCACCTGACCAGAAGTCTTGTTCCTGCTGCCACCGAACTTCTCTAATTCCCACTGTATCTAACTTTAACCTATCCATTTCCCTTTTTAAATTTTCTAACCTACCTGCCCGATTAAGGGATCTGACATTCCACGCTCCGATCCGTAGAATGCCAGTTTTCTTTCTCCTGATAACGACGTCCTCCTGAGTAGTCCCCGCCCGAAGATCCGAATGGGGGAATATTTTACCCAAGAGGACGCCATCATCATTTAACCATAGAGTAAAGCTGCATGCCCTCGGGAAAAATTACGGCTGTAGTTTCCCCTTGCTTTCAGCCGTTCGCAGTACCACAACAGCAAGGCCGTTTTGGTTAATGTTACAAGGCCAGAATAGTCAATCATCCAGCCTGTTGCCCCTGCAACTACTGAAAAGGCTGCTGCCCCTCTTCAGGAACCACACGTTTGTCTGGCCTCTCAACAGATACCCCTCCGTTGTGGTTGCACCTACAGTACGGCTATCTGTATCGTTGAGGCACGCAAGCCTCCCCACCAACGGCAAGGTCCATGGTTCATGGGGGGGGGGGGGGGGGTCTCCTGCGTAAAGTCATGTAAAAAGTGGATCGCTAGGTGTACTGAACACTTACTCTAATTGGAAAAGTAGAGTAGAGCTCGCCTCGAGGCACGGCCACAGTGCCGCATCGAGCAATACCTATTCGATATATCGGAGGAATAGGATGCCAATAGTTGGGTTTCGAAGTAAAAGTTATGAAATACTGGCTGTTCTACCTTCGCAGCAAGAAGGTAAGGTCCCACATGCCGCTGGATATTCAAGGGCCATTGAGTAGCATCTCATAAATTACGACTGTGTACCCATTTCTACTCCTCCGGTCACAGCGCCATCTTTGGCGAAACGAAGAAAATGCTTAAGACAAAACGCATGTAGATATTGCTGTAGAATCGTAACGTGCAATGAAAAATTGGGGTTCTCACTGAGGATTTCAAAGTTGCCCCCCGCCATCCATACACAGGGTTGGATGGGGTTCGAATCATCAATGGGTGTCCCCCTCCGAGACGAACAAATTGGAATTATAGCGTTTTTGACCCGATGTGTAGTTTTTGAAATATTTCAATGTCTTCATTCAACATGAACACCCTGTATATGAACGTAAGTATAATTTATAAAGGGGAAACTTTGTTATCAAAAGTCTCGAAAAGTTCTTGGCAGATTTACTTCAAATTTTTACACAATACTCTAATGGAAATAATATATATGTGTATCTAATATGGAAGTGGTAAATGTTGTTACCAAAAATCTCACAAAATACTTGACCAGTTCACTTCATTCGGACGGACAAACGCTATATATGTTTTAAACAACAACGTACAGGTTTCCCGTTAATACCGACTACGAGAAAGAAAATGCTGTGCTGTTCTGAGCTGTGAAAATGTGTTTCTTTTTTCCTTGCATTCAGTTTTAACTATGATAGCAGGGCACTTAAACCATGAGACAAGTTCTTTCTCTCATATACAGGGTGATTTTTTACACCGTGTACAAACTCTAGGTGTTGATCGATGAGAGGATACGAAACAAAAAAGGTCTGGAAATGGGTGGTTTCCATGCTAGAGAGCATTTATTCAATCATACATTGTTACAGAGACTGCGGTCTAATATGCGCTGTGCCTCCCCACAGCCACTGTATGTGCTGAAAATACTTTCCATGTGCCTCAACATCGTAGCATATTCTGTCCCACACGTTCACATCGGCCAGACTGCATCCGGACAGTGTCAAAGGCAGCACGAATACGCTGCTCCCCGTCTCCACATCTGTAACGGGCTCTGCATGCACGATACTTTTGAGATGGCCTCATAACCAGAAACCACACGGGTTCAGATCCGGTAAACGAGCAGGCCATGCAATTGGATCCCCTCGACCGATCCATCGACCATGGAAGTCATGATTGAGATGCGTCCGGACGTTAACGGCGAAGTGGGCTGGAGAACCATCATGTAGCAGCCTCATAACCGTTCAAATCATCAGCGGCACTTCTTCCAGCAGGGGAGGCAAAGTCACCCATAAGAAATGCCGAGAGTAAAGGCCTGTTAGGAGGCGTAGAAGGAAGACTGGTCTCGAAATACGGTCGCTAATTATCCCGGCCCACACATTCCGACTGCACCGATGCTGATGGTTAGCTGTCGTCATACCACGGGGTCTCTGCATATGATCCCACAGACTACTGTTATGGAAGCTGAAGATACCACATCACGTAAAGGTGGCCTCATCTGTGAACGGGAAGGATGATATAAATCCCGGAATCATGGTTCCCTGATGAAGAAACCATTGACAAAACTGCTCCCGATGTGGAAAGTCTGTTGCTAGTAAGCCCTGCACACGCTGTAAGTGATAAGGGTAGTAACAACTGTCATGGAGAATATTTCACACGGTCGTCTGACTTACCCTGTACTGGCGGCCCAATTGCCTGGTGCCTTTTATTTGTTTATTTACACGTCAAAAAAATGGTTCAAATGGCTCTGAGCACTATGGGACTTAACTGCTGCGGTCATCAGTCCCCTAGAACTTGGAACTACGTAAACCTAACTAACCTAAGGACATCATACACTTCCATGCCCGAGGCAGGATTCGAACCTGCGACCGTAGCGGTCGCGCGGTTCCAGACTGTAGTGCCTAGAACCGCTCGGCCACTCCAGCCGGCTTTACACAAGTTCGGTAGGACCAAATTGAGGAGCAAATCTCCAAACGCATGGAACGTGTCAGTACATGAAATTAGAACATAAAAGTAATAATAGGTCAAAATAAAATGTTTATGAACCGAAAAAAGTCAAGTCATAAGCTTAAGTAAAAGCAATCAACAATACAACAAGAATCAGCTCAACTTTTCAATTCGATTTCGACAGAATAGGAGTGACCCATGAGGAAACTCATCAGTTTCGATTTGAAAGCGCGTGGATTACTGCTAAAATTTTTGAATTCTTGTGGTGGCTTATTGACAATGGATGCAGCAGTATACTGCACACCTTTCTGCACAAGAGTTAAGGAAGTCCGATCCAAATGCAGGTTTCATTTCTGCCGAGTATTAACTAAGTGAAAGCTGCTAATTCTCGGGAATAAGTTATTATAGTTAACAAGAAATGACTGTAAGTAGTATTTATATTGAGAGACCAATGTCAAAATACCCAGACTCGTGAACAGGGGTCGACAAGAGGTTCGTGAACTTACACCACTTATTGCCCAATCCGCCCGTTTCTGTGCCAAAAATATCCTTCCAGAATGGGAAGAGTTATCCCAAAACATAATACCATACGACATAAGCAAATAAAAATAAGCAAAATAGACTAATTTTCGTGTCGAACGATCACTTACTTCAGATTCCGTTCGAATAGTAAAAATGGCAGCATTAATTTTTTGAACAAGATCCTGAACGTGGGCTTTCCACGACAGTTTACTATCTATCTGAACATCTATAAATTGGAACTGATCAGTTTCACAAATCACATGCCCATTCTGTGAAATTAAAACATCGGGTTTTGTTGAAATTGTGTGTTAGAAACTGTAAAAACTGAGTCTTACTGTGATTTAGCGTTAGTTTATTTTCTGCAAGCCATGAACTTATGTCATGAACTGCACTATTTGAAACCGAGCCAATGTTGCATACAGCATCCTTTACTATCAAGCTAGTGTCATCAGCAAACAGAAATATTTTAGAGTTACCTATAGTACTACAGAGCATATCGTTTTTTAAAATAAGGAACAGAAGTGGCCCCAACACTGATCCCTGGGGCACCCCCCATTTGACTGTACACTACTCAGACCCTACATGACAGTCATTCTCAACACTGTGAATGATGACCTTTTGCTTTCTGTTGCTAAAGTAAGAGGTGAACCAGTTGTGAGCTACTCCCCGTATTCTGTAATGGTCCAACTTCTGAAGCAATATTTTGTGATCATCACAATCCAACGCTTTAGTTAAATCCTAAAATATGCCTAGCGTTCGTAACCTCTTGTTTAACCCATCTAGTACCTCACAGAGAAGAGAGAATATAACATTTTCAGTTGTTAAAGGACTCCTAAAGCCGAACTGTATATTTCATAGCAATTCATGTGATATAAAATAATCAGTTATTCTTACATACACAGCCTTTTCAATAACTTTAGCAAACACTGATGGCATAGAAATAGGTCTAAAATTGTCTACATTATCCCTTTTTCCCTTTTTATAAAGGGGATTTAGTGCTGAATTCATCAATCGTTCAGAAAACTGACCATTCCTAAAGGAAAAATTACAAATATGGCTAAATACAGGGCTAACATGTGCGCCACAGTACTTTAATATTCTGCTAGGCACTTCATCATACCCATGAGAGTCCTTAGTCTTCAGTTATTTAGTTATTGATTCAATCTCCCCCTTGTCTGTATCACAGAGGAGTATTTCAGACATAACTCTCGAAAAGGCATTTGCCGAGAGAGTAACATGATTACCTGTAGAAACTAAATTTTTATTTAATTCATCAGCAATGCTCAGCAAATCATTGTTAAATACTGTACATATGTCTGATTTATCAGTAACAGAAATATTTTTACTAGGAAGTGACTTTATATTGTCGACTTGTGCTGCTAACCAGACACTCCCTTCACAACCGACCATATAGTTTTAATTTTATCTTGCGAATTGTTGTGGTTGATGTTGTTATTGTGTTTTCCAGTCCAGAGCCTGGATTGATGCAGCTCTCCATGCTAATCTATCTTGTTCAAGCTTTTTCACCTCCAAGTAGCTACTGCAACCTACATCCTTCTGAATCTGTTTAGTGTATTCATCTCTTGGTCTCCCTGTACGATTTTCACCCTCCACAATGCCCTCCAATACTAAACTGGTGATCCCTTGATGCCTCAGAACGTGTCCTATCAAATAATCCCTTCTTCTAGTCAGGTTGTGCCACAAATTTCTCTTCTCCCCATTTCTATTCAGAACCTCCTCATCAATTACGTGTTCTACCCATCTAATCTTCAGCGTTCTTCTGTAGCACCACTTTTCGAAAGCTTCTATTCTCTTCTAGTCTAAACTATTTATGGTCCATTTTTCACTTCCACACAGGGCTACACTCCATACAAATACTTTCAGAAAAGATTTCCTTGCACTTAAATCTACACTCGATGTTAACAAATTTCTCTTCTTCAGAAACACTTTCCTTGCCATTGACAGTCTACACTTTATATCCTCTCTACTTTGATCGTCATCAGTTATCTTCTTCCCAAATAGCAAAACTCATTTACTGCTTTAAGAGTCTCAATTCCTAATCTAATTCCCACAGCATCATCAGATTTAATTCGACTACATTCCATTATCCTTGTTTTCCTTTTGTTGATGTTCATCTTATATCCTCCTTTCATTACACTGTCCATTCCGTTCAACTGTTCTTCCAAATCCTTTGCTGTCTCTGACAGAAGTACAGTGTCATCGGGAAACCTCCAAGTTTTAATTTTTTTCTCCGTGGATTTTAATTCCAACTCCAAATTTTTCTATTGTTTCCTTTACTGCTTGCTGAATATACAGATTGAATAACATCGGGGAGAGGCTACAACCCTGTCTCACTCCCTTCCCAACCACTGCCTCCCTTTCATGCCCCTCGACTCTTATTAGTGACATCTGGTTTCTGTACAAATTGAAAATAGGCTTTCGCTCCTTGTATTTCACCCCTTGCACCTTCAGAATTTGAAAGAGAGTATTCCAGTCAACATTGTCAAAAGCTTTCTTTAAGTCTACACAAGCTAGAAATGTAGGTTTGTCTTTCCTTAATCTATCTTCTAAGATAAGTCGTAGGATCAGTATTGCCTCACGTGTTCTATCATTTCTACGGAATCCAAACTGATGCTCCGCGAGGTCGGCTTCAACCAGTTTTTCCATTCGCCTGTAAAGAATTCGTGTTAGTATTTTGCAGCCGTGACTTATTAAACTGATAGTTCGGTAATTTTCACACCTGCCAACACCTGCTTTCTTTGGGATTGGAATTATTATGTTCTTCTTGAAGTATGGAGGTATTTCGCCTGTCTCTACATGTTGCTCAGCAGATGAAAGTGTTTTGTCATGGCTGGCTCTCACAGTGCTGTCAATAACTCTAATGGAATATTATCTACTTCCAGGGCCTTGTTTCGACTTAGATCCTTCAGTGCTCCGTCAAACTCTTCACGCAGTATCACATCTCCCATTTCATCTTCATCTACGTCCTCTTCCGTTTCCATAATATTGCTCTCAAGTACATCTTCCTTATATAAACCCTTTATATACTCCTTCCACCATTATGCTTTCCCTTCTTTGCTTAGAACTGGTTTTCCATCTGAGCTCTTAATATTCATACAGGTGGTTCTCTTCTCTCCAAGGTCTCTTTAATATTCCTGTAGGCAGTCTCTATCTTACTCCTAGTGGTATATGCCTCTACATCCTTACCTGTGTCCTCTAGCCGTCCCTCCTTAGCCATTTTGCACTTTCTGCGATCTCATTTGCGTCCCATATACTCTTTGCCTTCCTAATAACATTTTAAATCACCTTACAGTACTGTTTGTAATGGGCTACTGTAGCTTGCTTGTGACTACGTCTACCATTTTGATATAATTCCCGGATTGTTCTGCATGATATCACTATCCCAGTAGTACCCCGCTTAGAAAGTTCTAATGGAATGCAACTCACAAAGATCATGAGAAATGTGTTAAGGAAAGCATTATATTTATCATCTTTGTTATCGGCACAATAAACATCCCGCCATTCTTGTTTCTTGACGAGGTTTAAAAAACTCTCTATTGCTGTTCGATTAACTTTCCTACATAGTTTGTAATTATATGCGACATTTGTTTGAGTACAAAAGCCTAACACGGCGGTCGCCTTCAAACACGTTTTGCTCCAAGTCTGGTGTCCGAATATTTCGGGTACGTTCTTCATGATTTCCTGCTTGCTGAACGACACTGTCTCGGACCGGACAAACGGCGAAACACTGCTGCAAACATTGAATGCTGTGGTTTTCGTCTTCGGGGAAAGCTCTCCTGATACAACTTTGCTGTCCGCCTCCCTCCCCCCCCCCCCCCTCGTTACCATTTGCCTTTCCGTAAGTAAACACCATTTGGGCAAGCTCTCGATTCGAATACGGAATCATTGTGTACATACCATACGTACCATATCCACTAGAAGGTGAGTCAGCAACAGAAGTGAATCGGACACAACGTTACCAATTACTATGGCAGGAGACGGCGCTAAGGAATGACGTAAGAGGAGCAATACCAGCCTCCAGAAGGAGACCATGCATACTGTAACTGTGGCTGCATGACACAGTGCGTATCAGACCGCAGAGTCTGTAACAAAGTATGATTGAATACAGAGTCTCTAGCATGGAAACCATGCATTTCCGGACATTAATTCATTAGACCTTTCTTATTACGTATCCTCTTATCGATAAATCCTAGAGTTTGTACACGGTCGGAAAAAATCACCCTGTATATTCTTTCTGATTATATTTAAGTGAAAACTGTATGCGCAAAATGTACAATTTTATTTCCTTCCTCGCGTTTGGTTTCCAAAGAAAACATGTAAGTGGCATTTGTGGCTTACCCGCTTATGATCAGAATACTACTACGGAATCTTGAATTGCAATAACAATAAACAACGCTGGAAGTCAGAGATAGGAGTAGGAGAAGATGGTCGGAGAGGTCAGGGGGAGTGAGAGAGATAGAGAGAGAGAGAGAGAGAGAGAGAGAGAGAGAGAGATGGACAGAAGTGTGGCGAAGAAAATGGTCGGAAGGGGTGAAAGGAGATGAAGGAATGATAGAAGAGGAAGGATGAGGTGTTGTACAATGAGAGGGGAAGGAGGAGAGGGAGGTGGGAGCAGATTAGGACATATATCCAATTCCCATACCAATTTAGCATTTGCGAAGTATTGTTGGATTCGCCAGGGAGAACGATAACGTAAACTAGAAATAGCAAGAAAATACTCCTTGAAACAGAGACGTGCGTTGCCATTGAATATAAATTCAATTCTTAGACAGTGTTTTGTGGAAGTTATTAAATGCAGCAGCATAAAGGAATTCTTTTCGATTAGATGGGTGAATGGAGGAGCTAATGAAGACGAACTGCTTCGAATAGGAGTCTAAAGAGCTTTTTGGTACAATTCCACTAAAAGAAGGAATATGTTAACATGACACATACTGAGAAATTGTGAAATACTGAATTTCGTTGATTACGATAAACAGTCAGATTTATATTGGCTGCAACAGAAATGTAGACATAACGAGACTTTCACCGAATCGAGTATTATCGAGAGTTGCATGAAACCAGTTTTCTGACTGAAGTCTCCAACAACAACACACGTGCAATTGACATCAGAAAGTAGACATCAGCACTATTGTTGTTAACAGCAGCTCAGGCTCAGCGAAGCTTAAGTTTAATAGACAAATACAGAAGACGGAATAAGAAAAATCATTTTCGTGCCACACGATTTGATCCAAATCACAAAACTTGCAAACGGTAATATGTCTTATTGCGTAGCAATGAATTTCACAGGACGAAATCTTTGGAATACTCTTTAATTTACAGAAAGTGGAGACACATCTTTGTTGAATTTGAATAAAAGACTCACCTTTAAACCTTGCATTCAGTGAAACGGTCAACGTGTTTCGCACTTAATTTCGGGAGACTGATTTAGAAAATAAAGGTCACAGAACATATCTGAATATTCTAAGAGAAGTTTGCCAAGATGCACGAGAATAGTCACGGAATTTCACGTAAAAATTTTATTCATGACTGAGAATATTACTCTATACCAGTTCTTTCCAAATGAGTGATATGGAAAAAGCACTCTGCGTGTTAAAAAGCAATTACGACTACAAAGCAAATTGCTCTGATGGATTTACTGCCTGCTTTTACATTCAATACGCTGCGGAAATAACCTTTATACGTATTTTGCTGGCTATAGAGCCAGGGCCGCTTTGAGAACATTTTTCCGCATAAGAGACTTGTCGTTGGGTTCATCCACCGCCCCCTCCCCCCCCCCCCCCCTCCACACACACACACACACACACACACATACACACACACACACAAAAAAAGAGTGACTCCAACGATAACTGCGCTTCTTTCGACTCAGGTAAAACCTTTATAAATACATTTCAGTGTAGCGATTGTGAAAATGGGACTTTGAAAATAAGTTCTAGATTGAAATTCCTCTGTAACAGAAATAAATCTGTGCATCTTATTCCAAAGCTAAACGTTAAAGGAAGAAACAATTCATTTCCACTGAAGGTAATTCTTGATAGCT
Organism: Schistocerca serialis cubense; assembly: GCF_023864345.2. Classification (NCBI taxonomy): domain Eukaryota; kingdom Metazoa; phylum Arthropoda; class Insecta; order Orthoptera; family Acrididae; genus Schistocerca; species Schistocerca serialis. Next base: position 134,498,943 of record NC_064642.1, read on the forward strand.
TTAAAATATTTTAGTGAAAGTATAAAGAATTAAACCGATTTTAATTTTTCTATCTTCACTAAAAGGGTGCTAGCTATCAAACTCAATGGAGAGAACGTAAATATAAAAATTTGTTATTCCACTAGTTTAATAATGGAACTGTCTGATTCTATAATTTACAAATTATTTAACTTTCCATAGGAAAAAGGGAAATGGAAATATAGTAACTATCATCTAACTTTAAATTACATGTTAAACGTAAGACGGTGTTTCAACGCGAAAGTCGTATGTTACATGCGCGGAAAACTCGCCAGTAAACAGTAAAACTTCAGAAAACCTGTCATGAAAAGTAATTGAAAATAAATATAATTAAAATTTTTATGTATGCACATGGAATGGAAAACGCACATTTCTGCTGAAATATTCTGTTAAAAAATTCATGTATAATTCCTACAGTTCTTCAATATATGTACTGCCGATATTCCCCCTGGATAAAAAATTATACTGTAATTTTTCTATCTTTTAACATAGCAAAATCTTTCTGACGTTTTCTGCTGCATCTAACACTATTATCTATTTTTCAGTATTGATAAATACTACTATATGTGAAAAAATATTTTTGTAGATCAATACCCAGCATTTTGAATTACGTACAAGAGCTTCCATAGGTGACTATCGCGCAAAGTATTAAAGAAAGGTAAGGAGAGGATTTACTTACGAAGGATAGTAGATTACAAGAGTTTCCAGGAATACAGACTCTTCCATCAGTATGGAATGATGCCGCGAATGGGGAGGCTGGGTAAGAAAAAGTTCGAATAGGCTGCAGTTAGTCCCTCCATCTCTCATCTGTAACATTACAAACACATATCAGCCCTATAAAAGCATTCAAGATTTTGCAGCCACTCTGCAGACTTTCCCGCACGTTGTTTACCAGAAAAAGGCTATCTTCGACAGTTTTCTGACGAGTCATTGAAATACATGATCACGATTATCAGAGGTATGAAGGGGAACATTACTGAAAATGTCGGCACTGTCGAAGGTGCGAAGAATATACATTAGAAAATGCATACAACACATGTCGAGGATAAATAGAAACAAAAGCATCTTGTCAATCACGGCTAATATAACCAAAAACATAACAGCAGGGACTCTACACATTTTATTGAAGACGCAATTGTAGCTGTAAGCTCACAGTAATTCTATTTGGAGAAATTACATGTGTACAAGATTTTCACTGATATGATCGTTTTGCATTGTTGGTCGGGAGGCCCCGTCCGGGGAAGTTAGGCCACCGGGTGCAAGTCTTATTTCGAGTGACGCCACAATAGGCGACTTGCGCGTCGATGATGATGGCGACGAGACACCATCCAGTCCACAGGCGGAGCTAATCTTCAATCCGGCGAGGAATCGAACCCGGGCCCGCTGCATGGTAGGCAAGCTCGTTGCCACTCAGCTAATCAGAAGGACGCTGCTTGTTGAAGGCGACGTAGGAAAAACTTTCGTAGTCTTCAATTGTGTTTCGTTTTCCTTCCTTTCTTGACGTTTTCTTTTTCCGTAATTTGTGCCATTTGCTGGCATTTTACTAGAACAATTTCACAAATGTGCTGGAGGAGTGGACACAGAACAGTGTACTAGTTTGGAGTGAGTTCACTCTAGCAGACCATTTCAACAGTGACTTCTGGAATCAAGTGTTGCTATCACGTTGTTTGGATGCCAGGCTGTTCAGTGGGAAATGAGAGAAGGGAGACAGTGCGCGATTTTGTGTCCGTAAACATTTCATTGCTTATCACTGATCATCTACGAAAGAAGAACAGATGCAGTTTTATAGCTCAAAATGTCGTAATGTTAATAATATCCAATCAGAAAAGTTTTACTATTCTGAAAATAAGAATACCCATCCGTAGCTGAATGATAGCGTTCACGCTATTAACGTGGTTGTCCTGGGTTCAATTTTTGATGAGTGCTGCGACGGTACGTGTAGTTGCTCTTCCAAACAGCGACCCATAGGAGCAAATCTGTTGTGCCTTTACCTTCGGTTACTCATAATTTAGGTACTGGGACTATGCACGGCTCTGTTTAAAAACAATAGCTCCATGTAGTCATAGGGTCAAGCCGCGCACGTCCTCTTTCATGGCCCACAGCTACTTCGCTGCACATGATAACCTATAGCTGTGATCCTTATGTGAAACAGTGAACAGTGTATGGGTGACTATACATTGGCTAGGACTGCAGGTTAATAAAATACACAGAAATACAAAACAAAAGTTAAATGAATTTATTATTAGGACTATGTCACTAAAAGTCTAAAGACTTTGGCTAGGGTATTTGACGGGGCACAAGTGGCGGCTAATGAACATTCCTTCAGATGTGGTGGACAGCTGCGAATACAGAATAAGCAGTCCTGGACCAAGGCAAAACAAAACCAAGTCCACTTAGAGTCTCTCTTGTAGCAACCGGCAAAGTGGTCAGTGTCTGTTCACCAGTGATACGGCTTAAATTCATATTCTGGAATTAACCATTCCAGTATTAACACTTTGAGATCACTCAATGAGTCTACTCAACCCCACCTGATGCCATGTACAATCATCACGGAGCATCTTGATAATCACAATCTTAATCCAGGTGGTCAATCCACCGCCAGTATTAATGGCGCAAGTGGTCTTTCGGATTCTGTAGCGGCCAGGTTAAAATGCAGTGTGATTCAACAGAGGAAGTCAGAGTTCTCTGGCCAAATTAAAACCAAAACAAATACATTTCTAGCAACACTTGACATACAAACACTTCTGCAACCAGGTAAACTTCATAAATTTGGAGATGCATTCAAGTTTTGGGACTTCAGGAAACACGAATGGCGGACAATAACACCATGGATTTAGGCAGTTATCGTTTCTTTTTTTTTTTAAAGTAAAACTGATAAAAGAATACTTAATAATGCACCAGATCTGGGAGATCCTTTTGCAGTCACCAAAAATATTATAAATTCAGTAATGGAGGGAAACCCCCTTAATAATTCACTAATGACAATTTCTCTTAAATGCGCAAATAAAGCATACACTTTTATTAATGCCCATATGCCAGTCAATGAGGATAATCGAAAGAAACCTGAAGAAGTTAATGAAGCTTGGGAAACGTTAAAACTATCATCTCGAAATCTCCCTCAAACCATGTTAAGATTTTAATGGTTGATTTTAATGCTCAATTAGGTAAAGAGAAAAAATATAAGAAAACAGTGGGTGGGTTTCCTGCGCATAAATGGACAAACCAAAATGACCAAAGACTTGTTGGAACGTGCAAAAATTTTAACCTTAAAATCATGACAACACATTTTAGAAAGAACCCTTCTAAACAAAAAACTCGACGGGCACCCAATACATTTCTTGGGAATTTCAAATCGATCATAGAGCAATTTCGTACCCTAACTACAAAGAAATTTTAAATTTCAAAGTTAGGAAAGGGGCTAATATTGATTCTGCCAACAATTGGCAAAGCCCAGAAAAAGGTTCATTAAAACAGCACAAAATTTATTTCCACTTCGAAAGATACAAAAACACCGTTGGTCGAATGCGGATTGTGAAACAGAAGTTAAGTCTAGGCATGAGGCAAATACATACAACACCTTTTTTAGCTGTAAGAAAAGAAACTTAATTAATCTGACTGATTAAAGAACAATACAAGAAACTTTTATAAACATTCAAAACAAAACTAACATGTCATCAATCTCAAAGTCTTAGCTTCAAAAATGAAAATGGCAGTTTGGCTCTTAACAACCAGGAAACTTGTAAGGTACATGCTAATTATTTTGAAAAACTATTGAACTGTCCAGAACCAGCGAATGAATTCCAGCCACAGCAATCTAATAACACCAACACTAACTCTAAAGAACCTGACAAAAGCGAAATAATTAAGGAAATTAAGATACTTAAAAACAATAAAGCATCCGGAGAAGACTGTATAATTGCAGAACTACTAAAATAAGCTGATCTTAACACTACAAAAGAGACCACTCAAATAAATGACGTATCTGGCAAACTGATAAAATACCTGAGGGGACAGAATCGATGTCAATAACTACCGAGGAACTTCTCTTGTCCCGGTCACATACAAAATTCTCTCGCAATGTTTACTTGATCGAGCCCAAGAACAATTAGAATCTAAAATTGGTGAACACCCATCAGGATTTAGACCAAACAGATCCTATCCAGAACAAATTCTTAATTTAAAACTAATCCTTAGGCACCAAAGTATTTCTGGTAACAATATTTTACGTACATTTGTGGATTTGAAAAAGGCCTATGATTCAGTTGATCGTGAATATCTTTTCCAAAATTTAAAGGAACAAAGGCTAGATAAAAAAACTCTAACACTGATTGAGGAAACGTTAACTGATACTAGCTCTAAAGTAAAAATTTACGGGAGAATTTCTTAACCGTTTGACAGAAAGACGGGTGTAAGACTTTGAGATGAACTTTCCTCATTACTGATTAACTGTATTTGGATAAGGTAATTACAGAATGAAGAGAGCAAAAGTCGAATAAAATTATAGATCAATCAATCATGTTAGATAGGACTAATATTAGAATGGATTTCTTTGCCTTCGCAGATTATCTGGCACTTTTAACTAGGGCTAGTACCACAGCTCAAAAGCAAATTGAAATTCTTAAAGAAGTTGCGGAAAAAGCAGGGCTACAAATATCATTCGAAGAAACGGAATATATGACATGCAATAAAGAAGCACCAAAGTTTCGGAAAGCGAAATATGGAAAAATATAAAGGTTGTCTCGTATTAAATACTTGAGGGAAATCATACAAGAAAATGGACTGGAAAAAACAGCAAACGAAGATCGCTCTCAAAAACTGGCAACCGCATTCAGATTAGCACAAAATATTTATAATAAAAAATCAATTTCTAAATTCATTAAACGTAGGCATAACAGCACATCAAACCTGAACGTCTTTATGGAGCAGAAACTCTAACTTTAAATAGAAATAGGGATATTGAAGAAATTCAAAAGAAAGATTATTAAGAATATATGGCTCTAAAATTACTGATTGAGAAACTTATAGGCTAAGAAGTAATAAGAAAACAGAAGAATACACAGACATACGTGGTGACATGAGAAAACGAAGATTTAAATGTTATGGGCACATTAAAAGAATGACACCCAACAGGTTGACAAAACAAATAGCAGAATCATACGAAAACAGAAGTAAGGCCAAAACTGAGCCAATCAAATGGATCGCTGCGGTTAAGGAAGATCTTAAAGTAGTCGGTATAGCTCAGGCAGAAGTTAAAGACAGACAAACATCCAGACAAAAGATATGTGATCGTAAAGTTGGTCAGAAGGGGGTTAGAAAACGAACGGGAACACTGTGGTCTGATGAAAGAAAAAGACTTCATTCTGAAGGATGAAACGAGTTTGGACACAAGGGAACACCAACCATCAAAAGCGACATTGATGGATTGTACAAGTATGAAGATGGTATCTGTTCTTTCGGACATGTCCGAAAGAACAGATACCATCTTCACACTTGTATACTTAAGGCTAACCGGCCATTTACCTTCTTCTTCTGTGAGGATGCATATGTATTGCCAAACTGTAACGGGACTCGGTATGATTCTCAAATGGCTCTGAGCACTATGGGACTTAACATCTGAGGTCATCAGTCTCCTAGAAGTTAGAATTACTTAAACCTAACTAACCTAAGGACATCACACACATTCATGCCCGAGACAGGATTCGAACCTCCGACCGTAGCGGTAGCGCAGTTCCAGACTGAAGCGCCTAGAACCGCTCGGCCACAAAGGCCGGCCGGTAAGATTGTCTGCCGCTATTAATGAGCAGGGGCACTACGAATGTAGTGTGTGGACATTAAGGTGGGAATGTGGGTCTCACGGGGAGCATGCAAGGGGTAAGTCCCTGCAGTCGCACTATCCTCTGGGCCCTATGTGGCTCAGATGGATAGAGCGTCTGCCATGTAAGCAGGAGATCCTGCGTTCGAGTCCCGGTCGGGGCACACGTCTTCAACTGTCCCCGTAGATGTATATCAACACCCGTCGGCAGCGTAGGGTCTTGATTTAATTATCGTTTGATGGATTGTATCTCGCGTGCTCCTGTTGGGTTCTGTTCTAACGTCTGTAAGTGATAACAGATAATTACTTTGAATAATGGTTATTCAACAGTGGACATGTCAGGCAATCAGAAAGTAGTCCCGCGACATTCACTATAAAAACAGACAGAAAATACCCTTATCAAACGCCGAAAAGTTACGTTGAGAGCGTTAAGAGAATGGTAGTAAAATCCTCAAGTAAATTCCCATCGAATATACACGAAAATTAGGTCCATTTTGTAGTCACAATACACGCACTATTCATCAGCTCAAAACAGTTCAAAATTCAGCATGATAATTCACAAATTAAACACGCGATGCACAGAATAGGAACTAATGCTCTGCCTATTCTCAGTTCCATAATACAAGCGGAAATAGAGTCTTGTTCTGGAGTACATTCAGACCTCTCGCAATATAAAATTCCTTTAGAAATTAAAGTAAATAAGCAGGCGGTCAGTGGCCAGTATCAATCACCTCCGTGATCGAATACAACTCGTTACCACAGGCAAGTCCGCCTCCTTCCAGAGCTCGTGTAAAAGTGTCCAGAATAGCTGCCTTCAGCTCTTCGCTCGAGAAAGTCCCCAGTCTTCTCTTGACTCCCGTAGTGTCCTCCTGCTGTCTGCTTCGTCAGTATCTAAAGGCCGTTATCACCAAAAATACATCGTCCTTAAGTTCTACAGACGTGATTTTCTTTATCTTGACGATTTTCCCACATTAAACTAATATATTACAACAATATTAAGATAAAATGAATGTTATAAACATTCAGTTATACTCAGATCATTTACAATAAATGTAAGTAATAGTTTGTACATTAATAAATAGACCAGCATTCTTGCACAAGTGCACTCGTGTTAAATGATAAAGAATTGTAGTTAAATCTTGTTTAAATTATTATTTATGCCCCCTGACAGAAATGTCTTTCGGTTCTCCTTTCATTTGAGGTGTTCGCTAACACATATGCTTGACCACTTTTAAATTAGCACAGGTCTTTAATAGCACTTGCAACCAGCATTTGAATGGAGTTACTGGCAAACTAATAAACTGTTCATTAAGTAAATGCACAAGTGTTCATGCTGTATTCATTTTCTGTGTAATTGTAGCAGAAACAATGTTTTGACGAACACTTGCATAATGAAACAGATATAAAACATACATAGAAAATCAATAAAGAAAACAGATACAGATACGTAGCTTTCAGGTACGATAGCCATAGTGCGATGCTATCCTCTGAGATGACGTCTGATGAAATCACATGAAGCATTTTAAAATTGTTAATTCGGAGATTCATAGTGAATATTGCTATTCAGTGTGAAATATTAGCTTTTGTGACTTAAAAATATTGAAATATTGTTATGTCATTGGATGTGCCTCATTTTTCTGAGATCGCAGATCTATTGAGTTTTGCACTAATATTTCACCGAGTTATTGTAGAATCTCAAAGATCTGCAGCTTAGCTATGTTTAAGATTCTCCGACACTCCGCCATTTCTTGGAGCATCTCCTACACAAAGCCCATGCGAGTAACAGCAGTCCAGATTCCCAGCTTCGGGATTTTTTCCATTTCCGGCGACGCTGCTAGTCTTTGAGCCTGGAATCGCTCGCCCGCAATTGCCGCGGCGCCCCCTGAGATTTGGGCGCGCTTGCGTTTAGCCGTACAACAAGTTCAGCTCTTCTTCTACCAGTTCTAGAAGGCCGCTTAGCTTGCCAGCATACACATAACGTTACAGCACTAATTGAAGCTAATCCACGCGTCACTGAAGTGCCGTCATACAGTAATATTTGCTCTCAGCTCTGAAACATAGGAATTTTATTATTTACTTACCAACAAATTTTATAGCAAATATTTTGTTTTATATATAAAGGGTCGATAACAATTAACAGAGAAAACTGCGACTTTAACTGCTGCCAACATGGGTAACTTAGGAGTAGGTATCTTCGGTGCAGCGTTAAAACACTTAAGAAAGGCAAAACTTTCGGTCCAGACAGTATACCAGTCCAGATTATGCTGATAAAATACCTCCACATTTAGCTATCATATACAAACGCTCGCTCGTAGAAGGATCAATACCCAAAGGCTGGAAAGTTGCCAAGACACACCAATACCCTGGAAGGAAATAGGAGTAATCCGTTGAGTTACAGGACCGTATCACTAACGCCGATTCGCAGTACGTTTTGAAGCGTGTATTGTTCTCGAATATTATGAATTACCTCGAATAAAACGATCTATTGGTAATCGTCAACACGGATTCAGAGAATATCGTGTTACACAGCTAGCTCTTTATTCACGTGAAGTAATGAGTGCTATCGGCAGAGGTTGTCAAATAGATTCCATATTTTTAGATTTCCGAAAGTCTTTTGGCACCATTCCTCACAACCGACTTCTAAGCAAATTGCATGCCTCCGGAGTATAGTCTCAGTTGTGCCACTGGATTCGTGATTTCCTGTCAGAAAGGTCACAGTGCGTAGTAACTGACGGAAAGCCATCGAGTAAAACAATTCTAACATCTGGCTTTCCCCAAGAAAGTGTTGTATGCCCTCTGCTGTTCCTAATTTACCTAAAGGACGTAGGAGTCAGTCTGAGAAGCTCTTTTGGATTGTTTGCACATGATGATGTCATTCACCGCCTCGTAAAGTCATCAGATGATGGAAACCAATTGCAAAATGATTTAGACGCGATATGTGTATGGTGCAAAAAGCGGTAATTGACTATAAAATATGGAAGGTGTGAAGTCATCCAAATCAACGTTAAAAAGAATCCACTCAGTTTCAAACACGATAAATCACGCAAATCTAAAGGCTGTAAGATCAACTAAACACTTTGGATTTATAATTATGAATAACTTAAAGTGGATGGATGAAGTAGATAACGTTGAGGGGAAAGCAAACCAAAGACTGCTGTTTATTGGCAGACCACTTAGAAAATGTTAACAGGTGTACTGACGAACCTGCTTGCACAAGGCTCGTCCGCCCTATTCTGGAGTATTTGTGTGTGGTGTCGGATCTGCATGAGATAGGACTGAGGAAGAACATCGAAAAAGTTCGAAGAAGGGCAGCTCGTTTTTTACTATCGCGAAAATAGGAAGAGAGTGCCACAGATATCATACATGACTTAGACTGGCAATCATTAAAGCAAAGGCGTTCTTACGAAATTTCAACCGCCAACTTTCTCCTCAGAGTGGGAAAATATTTTATTGGAGCCCACCTTTAAGGAGAAATGATCATCACAATAAAATGAGAGGAACAAGAGCTCGCACGAAAAAATTTAAGTGTTCGTTTTTCCCGTTTACCATTAGAGAGGTGGAACAGTGGAGGAGGAGGTTAAAGGTGGTTCAACGAATCGAGTGTCAGGAACTTAACTGTGAACTGCAGAGTAGTCATGTAGATGTAGATGAAAGAAGCAAAAACGTTCCAGTAAACATACATTCATAAACGATGTGTTTGCGAGATAACTGTGAAGGTGAGGCTGCGCCTTCGGACTGTGTGCGACGCTGCTGAGCGGCACGCAACACCGCAGCGGCCTACGAGAGAGCCCTGGATTAGCCGAGCCGCGTGCAGGCGGCGGTGGCTCGGTCGAGCGGCGCCCGCCGTGGCGCGACGTGGATTTATGGCGCGCGACTCGCTTCCTCCAAGACGGACCGGCCTGTCTCTACACTGCCTCCCTTTCATAAATTCTGCACAGACTAGGCGGCTAACACAGCGTGGGCTGCCAGCCTTTGATGGTTCACACATCATTTATAAACTTGCCAGACAACTCGGGAACCTAGTGGCTAGCGAGTACAACTGAGCTAAGGCATATGACAGTAATCTGCGCCTCGCCATCGACCTGCAGTAGCTGTGGCAGACGCAAAATAAACACACGACGAAGAGGCCTTCATCCTTTAGTGGTTCAATTCTGAGTGGAGAATCTCCTCTTTGAGTAATGGAAGAACTCGACCGACGTCTTTGGAGATGGACTGGAACTAAACAAGGTTGCCAAAGTAGCCACGCCATGGTTCTCGGTAAGGAATCACAGTGCCATTCGGACTTCAGATTTCGGAGTGACTGCGTGGTTTGAGGTGCAATGTCACGGATTGCGCGGCCATTCCCGCCGGAGGTTCGAGTCCTCCATTGGGCTTGGGCGTGTGTGCTATTCTTAGCATAAATTAACTTCAGTTACTTTAAATAGTGTGTTAAATAGTGTGTACGTCTAGGGACCGATGACCTCAGCAAATGGCTCTGAGCACTATGGGACTTAACATCTGAGGTCATCAGTCCCCTAGAACTTAGAACTACTTAAACCAACTAACCTAAGAACATCACACACATCCATTCCCGAGGCAGGATTCGAACCTGCGACCGTAGCGGTCTCGCGGTTCCAGACTGTAGCGCCTAGAACCGGATGACCTCAGCAGTTTGGTCCCTTAGGAATTCATACAAATTTGAACAATTGGTCTTCAGACTTCCTTTTCCTTGGAGGTCATCCCGGCTAGTACGGATTTAGGATTTGTCAAATTTTATTCTTAGTACTTAGTGACTGGATCTCTTTCCTGACAATAAAGTCGTCAAGGTAACCTAAGGGGAGGAATTAGTGTACATCTGTGTGGGAATGTTGTAAACTTTCTTCCGTGAGCTATAGTATGTTGACTGTTTCTTTATCGTATTCTTAGAGAGGAAATTTGGAGATTAGTTAAGCATTTGCTGACGCCAGCGTGGGAAATCGCCTAAAAACCACACACAGAAGACGGTGTGCCAGCCCACAGCCTTAAATCTGCCGCGCCGGCTTCGATAGTGATGTGTCTCATCATCCTACCTCCCAATCTAGCGCGTTGAGTGTTATGACATACCAGCAAGTCTCTCAAATTGAGCACAAGAAACGCTATACGTGGATCTGAATCAGGCTCCTCTACATACAAGGCCTCATTATCAAGGATGCATTACTTTGGTTCTTCCGCCGCTGGTTGGTGGAACAGTTTCGTAATTACAATATTGCAGTGCGTCTATTGTTAAGCAGAACGATGCAGTGGTTCTTGTCCGAAGGAACAACGACAGCGTGCATTTCCGAAGGAACACTGCACCGTTCTCCGTAACAACAGAAGCACTGCAATGTCGTAATTATCCGCCGACACCAGACAGCTAGTTTCTATTAAAATGTCCTCCATGTACGGGAATTGCATAATGTGTCCACGATTACAGGTTGTGACACAAGAAGCACAGTACATGGAAATTTAGGTCTGGTTGCAGGTCGTGCATGGATAGCCCAAACAGTTAATGTGATCGCTGATTTATAGCGGGAAATCTGTGTTCGAGTCCTGGTCCGACACAAATTATCGCCGTCCTTCCCTTACACATCTGATGGTTCCAGAATGAAATTTTCACTCTAATGGTTGTTCGTATTCGCAACTGCGAATATATTTCATGTAATTCACCGCTGAAGTCCCACAAACATCTATGCATTGCACAGACGTCTCAGAAAAGAAAAAAATTGCTCCGTTCTCCACTTCATATTCCCTGGCCACTTTCTTTCCCATGCTCAACTGTCCAAACCTACCACGAAGTCGACAACGTGTTATAACATAACTGCCTTTCATTTCTTGAAACAGGAAATGCTTGTTTCTCAAGGATATTAAAGTTCGCAGGAAATGCTTTAGTCGCGAATACATTTAGTGAACTTCATAATTATAAATGAATAGCTCAAAATTGTGGGTTTTCTGCAATATTAATTTGTTCCATTAACCTGTTTTCGGCTTACGGTACTCTGGTAAATCTGATGATGCCCTTGTAGCTGAAAACTGCTTAAGGGCATAAATTAATACTCCAGAACATCCACAATATTGTGCTTTTCATTTACACATAAATCGTAGTTTACGGGGCTACCTGAAATTCGAAATAAATTAAAGAATTTCGTTTAGTGAACAAACAAACAATAACATTTAGATTCAATACCTTATCGAACCACTCGTTCTTCTAAATCAACACCAAAGAATAGGATGTAAACTATAAATTTCACTGTTCGGACTGCTATACAAGCATCACGCATATCTCTTGCACATTGCCACCTTATGGGGCAGTGTAGCTGCGTAACAGTTGGCCATTACTGATAGGAACAAATATGCTAAAGTCAGGGGAAGGAATACAAGACAGAGTTACAGGAGAATACTGGCTTCATAGTAGGAATGACAGAGGTGAAATACTAACTCTGCAGTACATTTCACCTAGTGAAAGCTCATAATAACAGATGCACTTGGAACGGCCGGGAGACATGGAAACGTACCATGAAACGTCCCCTTAGAAAAATTAATGAATTACTGTGCTGATAAACCTCTTACATTATTTGATTTTCAAACAGCTGAGCAGAACTGAACGTACTCAGACATTTCGCTCTTTACCTTTTCTGATCAACACTAAACTGACACACAATATTTTTAGCGCAACGCAATCTGACTTTCAATAATCCCTACAAAAGAATGGCCCTGATTAACATTAACCTATAACTTCCACAAATCACTTACCTCAGAAAAATCTTCGTTACTAGAACTACTGCAACACATCGAGTGCCACTACTGCCAGCTAAATAAAAGATTCTAACTACTGAAGGGACTAACTACTGATAGGCATAGTTAGCAAATGAAAGATTTTGATAGAAAACAAACAATGTATTTACCTTAATATTGTTCAAAAGTCATAATATATATAGCAGTTCATGACATCCAGTCTTACAAATTTACTGTCTCTGATGGACACACGTCCAGATCATCCGCTCTCAAAACTCCGCCATTTCTCTCCCCTACATCCACCGCTTCTGGCGGCTCACCTCCAACTGCGCAACGCTACGCGCTGTTAACAGCTAACTGCCCAACACTACAATAGCAAACAACAATGCAAACCAGTCACAGACTGCACACAGCACAGCCAGTGATTCTCATACAGAGCGCTACGTGGCGTTACCAACATAAAAACCTAAACAGCCTACTTACATAGTCATAAAAACCTAAACAGCCTACTTACATAGCCCCCATGCTCCCCACAAAAAATTGTACAAATTGTTTTGGGCCGTGGCCAATATAGATTTGAAAAAATTTTTCATAATTACTATAACAAAGAAATCAAATGCACACACTTATCGATACAATGTTGGTCAAAAGTTAAAATTTTCTCACAGTCCATAAAGACAGTCCTGATCATTCATCACAGCAAAAGTGCAGTTTTTTTCCTCAAAATCTGAGCATTAAAAGAAAATGCACACAGAAGTAGTGGATTTCCATGCAGTCTTGAAGAAGTAGTGTTGTCCTTCCAACGGAAAGACAGTGCTGACTCTTGACATGCAGACAGGTAACGGTCCACAACAGAGCAAACCCACAGCAGAGTCAGTCGAAGTTCTGAAGAATATTGGTAGGTAGGTCGTCACAGAGTAGACCCACTGTAGTCCTGGTAGAGATTATGGTATTGGTGGGCCACCAGAGGTGCAGACCCACTGCAGTCCTTGTAGAAATAATGGTATTGGTGGGCCATCAAAGATGCAGACGCAATGTAGTCCTTGTAGAGACGGCCAGCTGCCATATGTTGCGACTGTCCAGGTTCACAATCACCATCGAAGACTCTTGCAGACAATATAGCAAGTCCATGAACCACCACTTGCGGACTCACAATTTTTTTTAAATGTCCTTAGAACCAGCAATGCTGTTAACCAGTTCCTTGCTGAATTTTTAACACACGTGCAAGCTCTAATAACTCCCAACTTCTCACGTATTGTGCATATATTGTGACCAACAGAAACGTGTGCAGTGAAATGTAACTTAATTTGAAGAAATGGTGTCTATACAATTATAAATTTACAACATAAGAATATCATTAAAAAGGTACAAAATACATCATTAAAGAACATAACAATAACATTTGTAGTAATAGAATTTACAAAAGAATCGAAATAACATATGCATCAGTGTTACAGGAATTATGACATAAGTAAATATATAAAATACTGAGAATAGTTTTCGAAATATTAATTTCACATATGAGCATTGAAACAGAACAGAATTAATAATGTCTATAAACATCTTTGAAAAGAAAATAACATATTATTAATGCAAATTATCTTTGAGGATAACAGTATTCCTCATCATAGTAAATGTAGCTTAGTACTAGAAAAATTCTACAACATAAATCTTACTAGCTAAATACATAAAGACAGGAAAAACACAAATACACAAGGTATACAGAGACATAATGGAATAACACAAAAGTACAGGACTGGGTTTGTTTCCAGTGTGACATTTGGTACTGCAGTCCAACCCAAAATTTCATTTCATAGATTTTCCTGTTATTTCCCCTTTTTTTATACCTTGTCCATGCATTTCTTCTAATTCATCACAACTCATTCTCTTATATAGCCTACCACCTCTTAAGATAACTTAAATCTACTGAGCTCAGGTGCTAAACTAAGGGACGAGGCAATACAGCAGCACAAAACAATTAACACGAACAGCAATGACAAAAAATACAAATTGGCAAAGCAAGCAGCAATAAATATAAATTAGCAAAGCAATTGCAATATTAAATCTAATATAAGGCAATGTGCAGCAAATGAGAAAAATAAATCAGTAGTAAAACTGGCTTAACAAAGTAATAGAAAGTGAAATTGAGTAGCACTATGCCTGGCAAAAAGCAGCAGCAAATGCTATAACTTATATCTAAACATGACAAGGCTCAAGCAGAAAAAACATTACAGTAAAAATGACCATGTTTAATGCCTATGTCACACCTTAACACTAGAGTGATGCATCACTATTACTAACTCTAGCAGACAAGTTACCAAATCGTAAAAAAAAAAAAAAAAAAAATGATTTATGCAATTCCTGTGAAGAGAAATGTCTATTTATGTTCCCTCGTTTTCTTGGAAGTAGATCATAAAATTATTATTTACTGGATCTGTAGGCATAAAATAACTATATTAGTACATCTATTAAATTTTATTTTAACCAATGCTGCAGTGCAGCTAGAAACTAGATATTAAACAAAGTGAGCAATCGCTCAACTAGAAAGACACTAGATGTAAAATGTTTCTCATCATTTCATTAGGCATTTTAGTAAATATCATAAATTAAGAGCTCCACAGTGTAATCATATTTTCAAGTTTGAGTGTGTTGTATTTGCGATGCTTTCTACAAAGAAATGTCAATAGCGAGGATAATGGCCTCTTTTTTTTTTCACCTAATGGCTTTCTTTTTTCAGGTGGCTGGCACAGCTGGCCGCTCACAATGCATTATGTCAAGGTCACTTGGCTTTCTTACCGAAATATTTACGACAGCAGTTTGCACTACATTGACAGTCTCATATAAAAAATTTCATAGGTCGAGAATTTTCGTTACAAATGTGTAGAAACAAAATCCTATAAATATAACAGTGTCCAAAAAATTTTCGGTGGCATTGTGATACATTCACACGTGTACACACATTTCATAATTCTTAAAGTATGATTCTTGGTTTCCAACATCTTTTTCCACTAATCAGAGTCCCTAACCACTACTCATTATTCCTTACCTTATTACACATATACATATTTGTTGACACTTCTTCAATATTTCATCATAATGAATATGTAGCATAATCAAATTCTTCATATAGCATCAGCTTATTGATCATAAATATACCTCAACAGCATAATACACATCGTCGTCATAATAATAACATCATAACACCTCAGTCAAATCTCAAAAACGTCGTAAGTTTCTGCAATAATTTCAAAACCCAAAAAAAATTCTCTGCTCATTTCAATAGTGTCATCTACCTCAAACGTACTTTAAAAATCATAATTCCATCCAAAATACATCATTCAAATCTGTCATAGTATGACAGTGGTTCCGAAAAAATATGAACAGTTCACAAAGTACAGACAAAATACAATTTTGTAGGTGTGAAGTTATCCAACTGTGTAATTGCGTAAACATCTGTCACTGATGTAGTAAAGAAATATGTTTGTCTCTCTCAGTTAAATGATCAGATAGCTGTGTAATTATGTGTTAGAGAAATATGGTACTGATGTGTAAAGTTGTATAAGCAAATACCACATTAGCTAGGGCTCCTTGTGCTTGTCAAACACATGGTACACAAAGTAAGCGTGTACCCCCCTGAGGATTAATGTAATTATACCCTCAGGTGTTACAGATTACAGAAATCGAATGAAATGTATCACCAAGAACTTTCTTTGTATCTTTGTGATTCAAAAATCTTTAAAAATAAATGTTTTAAGTACAAAATTAATCACTCAAATGCGTGTCCTGTAGCGCTAAATGTGCGTCTTGCTGTAAGATAATTCTGTGGAAGTGTCGTAGTTATCGTCCTCTGTAAGCAAAGTTCTGCTGAAGTCAATGTACTCACCTCATCCTAAACAAAAGTGAAATGTTTTGCGTATAGATATCTTAGTTATTACGCTTATTGCTGTGATGAAGAAAGTAC